>NC_083716.1:181611731-181914762 GCF_028564815.1 Eubalaena glacialis | reverse complement strand
AGAAGCACCTGTTCTTCTTTAGTGATGACAGTGTTTGGACACTATTAGCATGGGCTGTGCCATCGCCAGTGCTGTTCACTTACACACACATGTTCAAAGACTCAGCTTCCCTCTACACCTAGCCTGTTTTTGCACATGGGAGGTGCTCAGTACACATGACTTCTTCCCTTAGAGTCACCACAAGCCTTAAGTTCTTTTTTCAAGTTGGTAATGTCTACATATTTAATGAAAGAACAATTCTATTTATAAGTTTTGGCTAATTTTCCTTGTCTTTGTTAACTGTTACTGCCATATATATAACTAGATTTCAGCTTTACCAAAAGTCATAATAATGATGATGATCATCATCAGTATTTGTCTAACATTTTATAATATGCAAATCACCTTGAATGCATTGGCTTATTAATTCTCATAACAATTCTGTGAGGTAAATGTTATGCTCCCCTTTCTGCCCAAACAGCAAGCAAAACTGAAGCTTGCCCAAGGACCACAGACAGTGGTCGTGATACTGTATGGTTTTCAAATCCATTAAGACCTGGCTATAAATTGTGTGTACCCCAGTTGGATTGGATTTATGAGAGGTCAGCATCAAGTTTTCATGAACTTAAAAACAAATGGGTAATATTTTAAGCAAACATAAAGGTGACATTTATTTTTAGTTAAATTATTCAGATATGGTCCGTGTCTCTTAGGTCCAATTTAGCAAAATATTTGTATTCCTCTCTATTTCTTCTAAAATGCCATTGTGCTCTTCTTGTGGAAAATAAAATATCTCAAAATATTAACTAGACAATATTTGGGTTCTGGCATCTTAGAAGCTATAACCCAATAAAATGACAAAGCGAAGGAACAACTTCAGTAGAGGCAATATGGTATAGGTGTTCAAATCGTGGACTCTACGATCTTTGTAGGCTTGAATTTCAGCTCAAATGTACTAAATGCCGTGGGTAAGTTACTTAACACGTACATGCTTGGTTTCATCAGGTTTATGAAAGAGAAGAATAAAAGTACCTGGTTTATAGAGTTTTGTGTAAATAATGTAAAGCACTTGGAATAGTGCTTGGCATTAGTAAGCTGTTGATAATAGTCGTAACAAATAATAACTGTGGCTATTTTTAGCTACTAGATGTATTCTATATTCATTATCTTATACATATATATAAAGAGTTAGGAGTAGATACAAATATGAGCAGCATCAATTTAAGAGGGCCCTGGGATACTCTTACTTTTGGAGGTTCAATTCCACCTCGTATCAGATTTATTAAAATGCAGTTATATCCACATTGAATATAATTTCTTATATAACTTTAAAGAAATGGAACTTTAAATTTTTAGTTGGCTAGTTGGTGTAATATTACATTTTGTAGACATTTAATTGAACACTTACTAATTTTGTTTGGCCTGGGTTGGTATTCTCCTGAGATCATACAGCAAGTAAATGACAGAACATGAGCTAGAATTCTAGTCTTCTAACTTAAAATCAGAATTTTCCTAAAGAATGAGAAGAATGTTTCCCCCACTCTGCAGGCTGGAAGCTAGTCCCTTTTTAAACCTAATTCAAGTTGGAGTGTCTTGCCAAAATAAACACTCCAGAATGCTCAAAATTCTGAAAATAATAATGAACTTTTCCTTTCTTTATTCTTTAGATTGTGGTTTGAATGTTCATAAGCAGTGTTCCAAGATGGTCCCAAATGACTGTAAGCCAGACTTGAAACATGTCAAGAAGGTGTACAGTTGTGACCTGACAACACTCGTGAAAGCCCACATCACTAAGCGGCCCATGGTGGTGGACATGTGCATCAGGGAGATTGAATCTCGAGGTGAGGCGTTTCCAGCAAGGTTCAGAGCAGTCGTAACTCACTGCATAACCAGGTTTTCTTCTGCAAGTTTAGGGGGAATGATTTCAGATAACAAATGATCTGAAAGTCTGAAATCAGTTAACAGGTAATTAACCAGCATGATTTCAAGGTACATTTAACCAGTTATAAGAAATATACTTAAAATATATTTATGGTTGATGCTTCCTGTCTGTAAAAGTTGATATGTAGGTACCAATTCATTTTTCAGTTTTTATATTTTTTCTTAGGTCCAAAAAGCAAAGGTATAAATGCTCTGTTTAAAACTATCCTAGGCCAAAAAACCAAAAACCAGAACGGCATGCACCCTAATTATTCTTTGCCACTTGGGAAAAACTGCTATATGCCTATTAATACAGTTTATCTTAGTCTTCCGTTATGTAAAAGAATTTATGGTGTAAGGGGGGTGATGAAATAATTTCCCTTAATACCTAAGGTATTTGATCTAGTTAGACAAAATGATGAGCCAAATTACAGATATTCAAGTGACAGTAGGTCAGAATTAAAGAACTGTGAGGGGCTTCCCTGGTGGCGCAGTGGTTGAGAATCTGCCTGCTAATGCAGGGGACACGGGTTCGAGCCCTGGTCTGGGAAGATCCCACATGCCGCGGAGCAACTAGGCCCATGAGCCACAACTACTGAGCCTGCGTGTCTGGAGCCTGTGCTCCGCAACAAGAGAGGCCGCGATGGTGAGAGGCCCGCGCACCGCGATGAAGAGTGGCCCCCGCTTGCCGCAACTAGAGAAAGCCCTCACAGAAGTGAAGACCCAACACAGCCAAAAATAAATAAATAAAAAAAATTTTTTTAAAACTTTAAAGAACTGTGAGTGAAATGGTTTTATTTTAGGAGAAAAGTGAGAAGAGGTTTCTAAACATGTATATTTCATCATTCTTCCTGACACATTACTTCCCCAGCCTAAAGTATGAGAAGTTAAAATTTGAATAAACGGCATAATTCCAAAGAAACTAATTAGCTTCCCTGCTTTATTTCTACAGGTCTTAATTCTGAAGGACTGTACCGAGTCTCAGGATTTAGTGACCTAATTGAAGATGTCAAGATGGCTTTTGACAGAGGTGTGTTTTCCAGCAGGTTCATTAACTTAGGACAATAATTCTCTGCCAAAAAAGGCACAATTTCTTATGTTATTCTTTCCATTATTTTTCTAAATCATTAATGATTATTATGCCAAATGAAAAGACTTAGCTTATAATTTTTATTATTTTTTGTATTAGTTGTAAGTATTAAACTGTTAAATTTCAGGGTGAGAAATAAGCATAAAATTTAACTGTATTACCAACATTTGAGTATCCAAGGCTGGTCCACGTTCACCAAAATGTATACTTAGCAGTTAAATTTACCAAGAACCATGGAGAAAACAGTGGAGGTGGATGGTAAGGGAGAGAATCTAAGTCATTGCAGATCTCAGATTTTCCAGGTTTGTGGTGGCCCACCTAACTCTGCCTGCAGTGCATGCCTCCCCGGCATCTCGTTATCAAAGTTTGAGCTTGTGTCAGGGCAGGAATCTGAGAGGAGCTGGGGACCTTCTGGCATCAGACCTCCCACTGTGGGAGGAAGGACCCAGCCAAAGAAAAGCTCAGTGGGACTTCTTTTCTTTTAACTAACATTTAAATTAAGGTTTGTTGCCATGGTTCTCCAGTTTGTCTTTGTTTTGAGCACTGGAATAGGTGGTACCAAGGAACTGTAAACTTGAATACAGGAAGTGAAACAGAATAGGAGTTGTGATCGTAAAGAGCCTCCTTCCTTTGCAAGTACATATTTCTAGTTCCATTACACTCCTCTCCCATCACAGACCTCTTACAGCCAACAGAGACAGAAGACAATATAAATGAGATATTATTACTAACCCAGTAGGAGGAAATCTAGGTCAGCCCACATATTTGATAAGATTGAAGAAAATGAGGTGAAGTAATGGCATCAGGAACAACCCTGAATCTACGCCAGATTGAATGTTAGGCATTTCTTTTTCTCTGAAAGGTAGCAACTGAGCATGTCCATTCCCAGCCACTGGCCATGGGAGATTTTCCATATAATCCCTCCTCTCCTGCCCCCGCCCATAGTTTCCTCTGTTAACATCTCTCATTCATACAGTACATCTGTTGTAATTGATGAGCCAACATTGATACCTTGTTATTGACTAAAGTCAATAGTTTACATTAAAGTTCACTTTTTATGTTGTACAGTTCTGTGGTTTTTGGCAAATGCATAACGTCATGTATCCACCATCACAGTGTCATACAGAACTTTCACTGCCATAAAAATCCCTACGCTCTATCTGTTCTTCTTTCCCTTCCTCCCCTGAACTCCTGGCAACCACTGATCTTTTTACTGACTCCATAGCTTTGCCTTTTCCAGAATATCATATAGTTGGAATCATACAGTATGTAATTTTTTCAGGCCAGCTTCTTTTACTTGGCAATGCGTATTTAAAGTTCCTCCGTGTCTTTTCATGGCTTGAGAGCTCATTTATTTTTATCGCTGAATAATATTCCTTTGTCTGAATGTACCACAGTTTCTCTGTTCACTTATTGAAAGACCATCTTGCTTCCATTTTTTTTGGCAATTATGAATAAAGCTGCTATAAACATTTGTGTGCAGGTTTTTGTGTGGACAAAAGTTTTCAACTCCTTTGGGTAAATACCAAGGAGTGTGATTTCTGGATTATATGGTAAGCGGTTGTTTAGCTTTGCAAGAACCTGTCTGTCTTCTGAAGTGGCAGTTCCACTTTGCATTCCCACCAGCAACCAAAGAGAGTTCCTGTGGCTCCACATCCTTGCCAGCATTTGGCGTTATCAGTGTTCTGGATTCTAGCCATTCTAATAGCTGTGTAGGAAAGAGGCTGCTTTTTTTTTTTTTTTGACATTTATCATTGTTTATTTTATTTTTGAATACGTGTTTGCTTTTTTTTTTTTAACATCTTTATTGGAGTATAATTGTTTTACAATGGTGTGTTAGTTTCTGCTGTATAACAAAGTGAATCAGCTATACATATACATATATCCCCATATCCCCTCCCTCTTGCGTCTCCCTCCCACCCTCCCTACCCCATCTCTCTAGATGGACCCAAAGCACCAAGCTGATCTCCCTGTGCTGTGCATCTGCTTCCCACTAGCTATTTATTTTACGTTTGGTAGTGTATATTGATACAGCCACTATGGAGAACAGTATGGAGGTTCCTTAAAAAACTAAAAATAGAACTACCATACGACCCAGCAATCCCACTTTTGGGCATATACCCTGAGAAAACCATAATTCAAGAAGAGTCATGCACCACAATGTTCATTGCAGCTCTGTTTACAATAGCCAGGGCATGGAAGCAACCTAAGTGTCCATCGACAGATGAATGGATAAAGAAGATGTGGCACATATATACAGTGGAATATTACTCAGCCATAAAAAGAAATGAAATTGAGTTATTGGTAGTGAGGTGGATGGACCCAGATACTGTCATAGAGAGTGAAGTAAGTCAGAAAGAGAAAAACAAATACCGTATGCTTACACATATATATGGAATAAAAAAAAAAAATGGTTCTGAAGAACCTAGGGGCAGGAGAGGAATAAAGACTCAGACGTAGAGAATGGACTTGAGGACATAGGGAGGGGGAAGGGTAAGCTGGGACAAAGTGAGAGAGTGGCATGGACATATATACACTACCAAATATAAGAGGCTGCTTTTTAATCATTAAAAATCTTTCATAAGCTAAGTGGAATAAAAGAAATCTAGTATAACATCTAGCTCAGAGTAGACACTAATTAAGTCTTTAGTAGATGAAAATTCAGCTGTTTTAACAAAGTACTAAGTGCAGGGGAGGGCAGAAGGGGCCACCCTGAAAGAAGGCCAGCTTTGCTTGAGAGTCGCAAGGCCCAGCAACTCTAAAATTTCCTCTATTTTATAATTTTTTCTCTTGTTATCTCAACACTCTGAAGTTTTGTTTTGCTTTTTCACTTCTCACTACCTCTCCTACCCCCAGGGCTCAGGCAAGATCTAACGTTAGGTGTGGGAACCTGGGGTGAATCAAAGGTGGCCTCTTGTGCTGGGTCTTTTGTAAGTTGGGAGAACCTCAGTTGTTATTTTTCACATTCTCTATGTTTATTTTAAAAAGGAAAAAAAGTAACCCCACATTATTCCCCTAGGAATTCTCAAGTACTCATGAAATTTAAAAATATTTCTGTTAACCTCAGTCATCTCCTACTTTTCCCCTCCATCATTAAACATAGAAAAATAAGTAACTTCAGAATATAAAATTCAAAAAAATAGATTGTCTTTCACAGAAAAAAAACATATATATATATTTCAGCACAGTGAATTTGATGTTAAAAACTGAAGCATTGCTAATCTTTAAAAACAGTATACAAAAATGTTATTTGTTAAAAGTGCTATGAATCCAGGTATTTACTTCTGTTTCTTTTAACATCCTTCAAAGATGGTGAGAAAGCAGATATTTCTGTGAACATGTATGAAGATATCAACATTATCACTGGTGCACTGAAACTGTACTTCAGAGATTTACCAATTCCACTCATCACATATGACGCCTACCCTAAGTTTATAGAGTCTGCCAGTAAGTATGAAGGCGTGCATTTGTAACCTGACCAATCGCCTCTTCTTGGTAATCACATCTGTTTTTTCTGCTGAGTATCTTGAATGCATTTTATGAAATACATATTTCTCCCTGGCCTCTCTCCATCGCTAATACACTCACAAGAATTTTGAACTCTTTTCTAACATAGGTTATTTATGACTTCTACCATCAGAAGCATCTTTGCAATGTATTTTCCAAAGTATGGCTTATACCAGTTCTCCTAGATATGGACCAGTACTTTTGTAAAATAAGGTAAAAATAACTAGAAAAATAAAATTGAAAAAACAAGACCAACTATTTGTTATTAGATTCAGCAAGCATGAAGATTACTCTGTCAGATTGCTATAAAATATATAAATTCTTACTCTCAATTTCTGTCCTTATCCTGTGACAGGCCATTAATAAGCAGTTTGCAAACTGGCACGGGTTCATAGATTATACTTTAAGGAGCACTATTTTGGATCAAAAAGTTATTTTTTAAGTTCTAGTTAAGATGAAAATGAGAAAAAGCAAAGGCTCATTTGCCAAATTTTATTTATGGTGCAAAAATCATACCTGTAATTTACACTTGTTTTTTTAAAGAAGGGAATTCTTAACAGATTTTAAGTGTTGGCATTACCATTTTTTAGAAAAGATAGGCTATTTCTGTCATTTACTTTTCTCTCTTAAAAACCATATGCTGTGTTAATCTTTAAATAATAACATCACTTCCTTAGTAACACTGATTTGCTTTCTGATTTTGAAATTTCACAAGTACAAACTTTCTTTGTTCTAACTTTCAGTTTCCTCTTCAGAGCTTGTGTTGAGAATTTTTGTGGTTAGTTCCATGGAGCCCTGATTTCTCGCGGGTCAGCTCAAGCTCTCATGTAGAGAACAGCTGTGAGAATTACACTGGTTTTTACAAACTTTCATGTTAGAAGCCTGAAAAGACTCTAGATCTCTTGCATGGGAATTGGGGATTCAGGGCAGATCATGAAAATTGTCTGAGGGAGCTTACGGGTTCTTCTTTGGTGGGGCAGAGGTTTCCTCCCCAGAGAGATAAGTCAGATCGCCACTAACCTGGAAGGCACTTGACATACACCTGCATCACGAAGGGCTGCTCAGACCTCGGTTTCCTCTGACCCCCAGCACAACTCTGGGGGCTCCACTGGATGGTGTTCCTGCCCCTGTGTTGCTTGCTAGTAAAATTGAAACTCAGCTAGCTCTGTGGCTACCCCAAGGGCATCCGGTTAGCACAGGACAGAGCCAGGATTCAAACCCCGGGTCTGAACGCTACACAACCCCTTTATCTACTTAGAAGAAAAATCTAAGCACTCCTTATGGATTTTAAGCCCTTCTGCCCCACACCCCCAAACTACCTCACCTTCTTTCCCCACACCCACCTGAGTTGCTGAGGACAATCTCCCCTCTTTATTATTCTTCCAAAGCATTTGTCACTGTTCTTGGGTTTGTGTCTGAAACAGCCCTCCTGTGTGAAATCAGCAAGCCCCCTTATGTCACACCTCAGAGAGCTCTTGAAAGCACATCGTAAGAGAGAAACTTTCCTAAATCAAGGTAGAAATTCCATTTCCTTCTACTGTAAAACTGTTTTGATGTGTGACATCAAAAACCCTGGCATAATACACACAATATAAACGTTTACTGTACGTGTTTGATACTGATATCAAAGAGTTTGTGGAACATTGTGTCCTTGTAACATGTCTTTCCTAGTAGTAGAGTCTGTTTTATTCTTTAGATGCATAGATACAGCCATTCTCTTACCTGTATAAGCAGATAAGGAAGATGAGTGAAGCTAAGATTTACAGAGCATATACTAGGTGTCAGGAATGGTGCTAGGCACTTTACACCCATGATGTTGTTTTAGAAGAAATGAGATGTTACAGGTATAAGTAAGTTGTCCAGGGTCACGTGGTGAGAGGAGGTGGCCCTGGCATTCAAACCCACATCTGTCAAAGCCGTGCTGTCTCCACTCTACACACAGCCTGGCTCGCCTGATGGAACAGGGTACAAAAGGCTTAAACGGAGGAGGAAGACAGGAGCGGAGGGCGGAACCCTTTCCAAACAAAGGACAGGGCTAGCTCACCCCTCCCGATGAGCTTTTTGTATCTCAGCCACTAAAACAACTGGGGCCGTGTTTTTCAGGTCTCAGGTGTCTGGCATTTATTAGCAGCCCTTGCCAACAAAAAAATCAGAGTTTGTGTTAAAGCTTTCTCCTGCAAAAGCTGTTTGAGCTCTGCTCTTGCAGCCTCCCTCGGAGAAGCTGTTGGGTGAAAGCTGGAAGGGAGTGGTGGCAGGAAATGATAAAAAGGATTCAAGGGTGGAGGAGGCCAGGGCATCCCAACCAAAATCTTGAAGAGCTTCATAATCCCCTGGAAACTCACTTATGAACCACCTAGAAGCCTTGTTCTACCCAGCACTTCTTCCTCATTCCCTCTCCCCAGTGAAGAAATTGGTACCCTACAATACAAAGGCCCAGAAGACAGATGCTTCTCACAGGCCATGCTCAATAACCCAGTGTGCACGGAGGCTTCCCAACCACCGTGAAAACAGCACTGCCACAGTTGAGCTCCTGGTCAGACTGAATGGAGAAACCTTCCTCTGGCCAAGGAGTCTAAGAGCTCTTCCCAGAAGATCTTAGAAAAGCTACATGACTCAGTCAGTGTGTAACCCTGAGCGAGTCAGATCAACTCAGAGAGAAAACCCAGAGTTCTTTGTCCTCAGCAACTTAAAATGTCCTGAAGAGAAGCCTGGTAGCTTGCCGAGTTTCCCCTCAGCTCTGCCACTGATTCACCCCTTTTGCTTGGCTAAGTTTTATTCTTCTTGTATTTGAGTTTCTCTGTAAAGAATTAGACAATACATTCTTTCAAAGAGCTTGTAACTAGATCTGATGCAGGTTCAGAGTGCTTGTTTCCTGCTCTCACAATGTCCACATCCCCAAATCCTCCAGACCTTCCCTGGACCTCGCAGCCATAGGCCGCCTTTCTCCCCTGGATTCCCATCGCGCTTCGCTGGGCTTCTTTCACAGCCTTGTTCCTTCCTGCCAAAGTTATAGTCATGTCTGGTCTTCCCTAGTAGACTGTAACTTCCTCAGAGGCAGGGGTCCTCTCCTGTTTGTTTTCCCTCAGTGCCCAGTCACGTAATAGGTGCTCAAAAATATTTGCTGAGTAAACATAATTTTATATTAAGAACCGTAGAATCTTAGAGTTTTTAGATACTCTAAGGGGTCACATAACTGGACTTCCTTCTACAACACATTCTTTCTTAAATACCCTGTAACTGCAAGATCACTGCTTCTCTAGGCGGCCCGTCGGCTGGTGGACGGATGTCCACTGACAGATGCGCAGGGAAATCTGCCTGCTTTTAACTCCCTCCCATTGGTGGTGGTGCCAGTATCACCCTCTCCCACATGCAAGCCTTTCGTATACTTGAACAACTGTTGGTGGCCATTCATCTCAGAGTACATTCCACTATGTCTGTCTCGCTCTTAAATTATGCTGTGGTTTCCTTAAGGCTAAAGATTTGTGTTCTCTGAAGAACTGATCATGGGCAAGACTCTTCTAAGTGGGGAAAAAAGAGAAATGAACTCCAGGGGAGAATTTTTGTCAATTTAACATCCATATATTCAAATGCATTTTGTCATATGTTCCCAAATTTATATCTCCAGTCTGGACCTCTCCGTAAACCCCAGATCAATCCACAGTCAGCACGTTCACTTGGACGCCTGAAAGACATCTCAAACAGAACTCTTGATCTTCCCCGCAGACCTCCTCCATCCGTGATCTTCCCCATCTCAGTTGATTGAGGCTCCATCCTTCCAATTGCCCAAGCCCAAACCTTGGCTCATTCTTGATTATTCTCTTTTTCATACATCCCTCATCAAGAAACCCTCTGGACTCTACCCTCAAAATATACCCAGAATCCAGCAACTTCTTACCACCTTCACTGCCACCACCTGGTCTAAACGAGTGTCATTCCTCACCTGGATTTTTGTAATCATGACCAGAGTGGTCTTTCTGTTTTCACTCTTGCCCTTCCATAGCCTGTTTCCCATGTGGCAGCCAGAGGAGCAATACTGTGAAAAGTGTATGTCAGATCCTGACCCTCCCTCATGCAGAACCTTCCCATTTCTCTCCGTAAATGCCGTGTTCTTAGACTAGCCCGCAGCACCTGCCGTGATAAAGTGCCCTGTTACGTCTCTGACCTCACCCCCGTCTACTCCTCTCTGCTCAGTCTCCTGCAGCCACACTTGGCTCCTCGCTTCTCTTCAGACATTACAGGCACACTCTCCCCTCGGAACCACTGCACGGATGTCCCTCTGCCTGGAACCATCTTCACCCAGATCTCCATGGGTTTCATTCCCTCCCTCCCTCAAAGTCTGTACACGAGACTTTCTTTCTCATGAAGGCCTTTCCTGACCATCCCATGTAATATTGCACCCTCGCAGCCCTCCCGGTGTTTCTTATCCTGCTGTTTTCTGCGTAGCGCTCATTCTAATCTAGTATAAACTGTAAGATAGAATATTTATTGTCTGTTGCCTCCAGTGTAAAGTAAGCTCTCTGTGAACGGGGAATTTTGTTTCTTTGCTAGGCCACCTACACTGTGCTTAATTTCACACTATCTCAAGAGTCTCCTTATAAAGATTAACTATAGAAGTGAAAAGGAAACTAAGTTACTCTTTTTTCAATTTCCAGAATACTGTAGTTTCAAATTAATTAGTCCAATCATAAAAACTATAGCTAAGTAAAAACTAAATAGTAGTTTTCTATAGTAAATGGAATTTTCTTCTGTTCGTTATAGAAATTAAATGATTGGATTTCAGTATCTGAGATGTTATTGCTGTTATGAATTGGCACCTTGAACCTTAAAGCCCCATGATTCAAAGACTATGCATTATTTATCATAGCTAAAGGCAAATAATACATTCTTTATTGCTAAGAAATGGACCAAGAACTCTGGGGAAGCTTTGGGCAGAAACTGTAAAATGGCCAAAGTTTCTTTGAATTAAAAAGCTTCAGTCGCTGTTCACATTCTGAAATTTATCACATCTGCTCTGCCAATGCTAGGAACTTTTCACTTTCATCTTATATCAGTTTTTACCTGACTCCAGTACATTGCCGTTGAGTTGGTTTGTTTTATAAGTTAGAAAGAGTAGGATTCTTGGTCTTGTGTCTTAAATGTTGTATTCTGGTCAGATACGGCCTTCCAGCATTTCAAGGCTGCTAACCAACACTTAAAGGCAATTGCCCTGAAGCCCAGCGTTTAAAGGCACCCCATCTTCTTGACGTTTGGTTAGAAGCAGGAATGTGCTATGGTCCTCTTTTTGAGAGCATGAAATTCCGAAGATGTCTATTGTTTCTGAATATGGAAGTGATTGATGAATTAAACGCAGTCTGTGACCTCAAAGGAATGTGGTTTTTTGGCCAAAACAGAACTAAAATATCCAAATCAAGATTGTCCCCCTCAAAGTTTACACCTTTGTAAGAGTCACATTTATTTCAGGGATCCTGTTGTCACTCAGAACGTTTGGAATTGCCTTCAAAGTCTGTATTGCATTCTTCTGAATATCTTAAGTAGAAGAATTGTGCTTTGAGGGTAGAATTGACTTTTTTATATAACAAAATAATTTAAAAGTAAGTCTAATGAATAAAGGAAGTAAATATTGGATGATACATTTCTTGGTCTATAAAGAAAAAAGCATGAATGTCAATTAATAAAACTTTGGCAGGGGTTGCAGTGGGCACTGGGCTGGCATCGCTTGTATACCATTGCTGAAAGGAGATTTTCAAAATATTTTGAACAGTGCAACATTGTTTCAGTATGTCTGTAATGTTCTAAGATGACCTTATTTGAATATATAAGTTTTTATCCTTGCATACGTTTATGTGTCTGAATTTTTTATAGTTACATCCTATATATCCAATATCTAATTTTCATATTTATCAGACTTTAGGACCCTCAAGTGAAAACACTGGGTGCTCTCCCCAAAAGTCCAAGTAAATGATATTGCCACATTGACACTAAACTTTTGGAAATCTGAGACTTGAACCTTAAAAATATTTTCCAAAGCTGTGGGCAAGGACCTGTGAGAAAGCACTTTTTGTCAGTTTTAGAAGATCACCACAAGAATAGAATTAAATGGGCCATTTTTACCAGTTGTCTATTAAAGTTTCTCTCCTTGGTATTCATCTTGCTACTGTAGAAATTATGGATCCCGATGAGCAATTAGAAACCCTTCATGAAGCACTGAAACTGCTGCCGCCCGCTCACTGCGAAACCCTCCGGTATCTCATGGCACATCTAAAGAGGCAAGTTCCCAACTCGGACGCTTATATTTGTACCACATCCAAATGTTAAGAATCAAATGAAAGCAAAGGTGAAAGAAAGGACAAATGATCTATTGAATGAATGAATAAATACATAGGTATCTTGTCTTCTTGTGTGAAATCGCACACATTGAGAAGGAATGCTAAAAAAAATGCACTACAATACTGAATGCGGGCTTGATTCCGACATAAAGGTATTCGCAGTTCAAGTATATGTTCCAAATATGTTAGAAATACCAGTATTCTGCCAAGAACATGCATTAATTTTTGTGGAAAGGGAAAAGGTTGCAGCTGTAAAGACACTAGCATTAGTATAATAAAGCAAGAACGAAGCAACTTGCAAGGAAGCTCACTTATGTCTTGCTCCAAAATAGGCACTTCAGACTTGGCATTTTAGATTATTGAGTTAATGTTGCCAACATTGAAACCTGCTGTAAAAAGTGATGGAGTAAAGTAAGGAGTAAAGAGAAGAATGGAAAATAAAATATTTCAGTTACTTCTGGTTGAATGTTTTAAAGTGATTGATGGTGATATAGCTTTATTTCCCTGCTTGGTCACCCTCCATCTCTCCCAGTTGAAGCAAGGTTTTTAAAATTATATGACCAAGTTTTAGTGGTTTTAGGATTTCCAAATATAGTACCAATCAGAAACAAAAAAACCCAGCAGAACTTGACATCTATTTTGTATGCCTTTAGGTGCGAGTTACCCAGAAGTGAATATTTAACTCACGGTGCTTTTAAGGATTTACATGGTTTCCCTCCTTAAAAGCACCATGAGTTAAAACTTTTTTTAATATGCTTCACTTGTAAATTCAAGTTTGCTGTGTATGTGGATGCAGTTAAGAACTCCACACTAAAACAAAGGAATAACTCTCAAATTATAGTCTCTGTGCCTTTGCTGTAGCAGTAAAAAGAAATACTTACACTCCCTGACGAGGTTGCTTAGCTTGAGCCATTTCCTGTTAATATCGCTACCACTCTCTCCCTAACTACTCAATAAACCATTCAACTTGCAAAAATGCTCTATAGGAAACAAGATCTTGCCAAAGTGGAGGGAGAGCTGATGGAATTATCCGGATGACCCGGTCCCCTCCCTGTGTACAAACCCACCCCTGCAGCTCTAGGCTATGGCAGGCGAATCCACAGATAGAACCGACTCCACACAGCCCAGCACATCAACTCAGGCTTCAGCTCCAGTGATCACCAGAAGTTTAAATTATTTACTAACATCATTTACCTTAAGGAAGGTCAGTACTTTGAAGTTAAGGAGAAGTGCAGAGAAATAACCGAGCGAAAGAGCTGATCAGTGGGCACAAACCTTTACTGTGAATCTTTTGTTTTAGTGCTTCAGCACGCCAAAGACCCCCGTAGCCTACGTGAAGTCACCCTCCCTTCCTTGTATGTTTCAGAGTGACCCTCCACGAAAAGGAGAATCTGATGAATGCAGAGAACCTTGGGATTGTTTTCGGCCCAACGCTCATGAGATCTCCAGAACTAGACGCCATGGCTGCCCTGAACGATATACGATATCAGAGACTGGTGGTGGAGCTGCTTATCAAAAACGAAGACATTTTATTTTAAATTTTTAGTTTGAAGGAAAAAAAGAAATGTTTTACAGATGAAGGAATGTTTTATAGTAATTTAATTGGCTCTTATAGCTGAATTATGTCTTGGTTAGAAGTTTGGGCATATAACCAGATTAAAATGAAGGAACTTCCCATTGTGTTCATAGCACTGCTCCGCTGTCCTTGTAAAACAGTGAACACATGCTTTCCAGTTCTAGTAGTCCTGGGTGTTTATCATGTTAAGAGAAACTCAAGCTAGTGCATGATTAGCCCCCTGTTTGGCAAGGGAACCCCATACAAAGGAGACCCAAGCCTGCGCCACCCCTTGTCCTGGGTCGCCTGCGGTTGTAGTGCAGCATGTTTCACAGAGTAACTCTGTCGTGACTTTGCTTTTGGGTCCTGCGTCACTGGTTTCTGATGCTTCCATAAACATGCACACAAATGGAGAAACCAGCACCTCTGGCTGCCGCATCGCCATAGACTATAACATATGCCTGCTTTTCTCAAATGCTTTATTTCTGGTTTCTCTTAGTTCTTCTCTAGCATAGTACTTTCTTTCCAGCAAAAGCAAAATGTGTTTTCAGATTTGTTACTTTAGTAAGTTATCTCTACCAATAAAAAAGTACAACACAGAGCATTTTCTGTTAAATTATTATTGGTTTTCAGTTGTAATTTTGTGTTTTTATCTGGCATGCAGTTATTAATTTATTAAATTTGGCTTTTAGAAATCAAAAATATTGATAGCTCACTTTTTTCTCATGACTGAGAGTATTTGGAAAAATGTGTTTGGCCATTTATTTAATACTGAGTGCACCCTCTCACCTCTTTTGTTTACTGTTGAAAGTTTTGCGTTGAGCCCCTAAAAATATAATTTAAAACTGCTTAGAAATAGAATACCCATTCATTGAATTTATGTTTCTTCTTGCATACTCTGGCAAAAATCTAGAATAGTTTCTCAACTTTTTGGGGCAGTGGGGAGGGCAGGCAGGAGTTCCTTCTAGAGCCATCAGAAAAAGAAAAAGGGCTAACTAAAAAGAATGACTTTTCTGAACACTCGGGGGTTTGTCAGAGATGCATGATGTTGACGTGCAGTTGAGCTGACCGCATTGCCTGGGAGGAATCTCAGGTAGCAACCTGACAACTAGGGAAGGGTGTTCTGCGCACAACACGAGGCCCGGAAACCCAGGCAATGGGCCTGATACTGTCACTAGCCACCCACATGGCTTTGAGCTAATGACCATCCAGAGTCTGTTTCCTTATCTGTCAAATGAGCGCCCTCCCAGAACTAAAGTTCTATCCTGCTTTAAAAACTGAAAAAGTGGGACTTCCCTAGTGGCGCAGTGGATAAGAATCTGCCTGCCAATGCAGGGGACACGGGTTCAATCCCTGATCCAGGAAGAACCCACATGCCGCGGAGCAACTAAGCCTGTGTGCCACAACTATTGAGCCTGTGCTCTAGAGCCCGCAAGCCACAACTACTGAGCCCACGTGCCACAACTACGGAAGCCTGCGTGCCTAGAGCCCGTGCTCCGCAACAAGAGAAGCCACCGCAATGAGAAGCCCGTGCACGACAATGAAGAATAGCCCCCGCTCGATGCAACTAAAGAAAGCCCCTGTGCAGCAACGAAGACCCAACACAGCCAAAAATAAATAAATAAAATAAGTAAATTTATTTTAAAAAAACAACTGAAAAAGTAATACAAGACACATTTCCATGTTTGCCATTTCGATCCTTAGTGCTTTCAAGACTGTCTCAAAGATAATGGAAACTGACAGAAATATGGAGTTTTTCCATATTTTTACCCTTAGGCTATAGTAGGAAGTTGATCGTATGTTTTATTAATGTCTATGTTCAGAAAACTGTGGTGGTACAGTTCATTACAGCTAGCTCCTCAACCACAGTCGTCTATATGAAAAATGTCACTGCACTAAGCAACATGCGATACATAGATTAATAAAGTACAGAGATTTGTTTTATATAATATAGACATTTTCTTTAAAATGGAGGTCACTGAAAAGCACTAAACACTAAGGGGATGCTTTTGACTCATGAAACACATTTGTCAGGGAAATCTGATCACATGGGTCTGTCCCTGGGTTAGGTACATCTGTTGAACTGCCGCTACGTGCTCAGGTCTGAAGTTCATTTTGTACAAAGTCCTTTTAAAGGAGAATTCAGTTGCCTTACTAGAATATAATCACCCTAATTTTTTCCTGAAAGTAACAGACATGGTTGACTTTAGAGCAGGCACTTACTGGAATTAGAGGTGTGTATCACAGGAGCAGGAGCGGTGCCTGATCATAGCACATAAGAAGCAGATGCTCAGATAAAATTCTGAGTAAGTTCAGACAAGGTTACTATCTACCAGGTTTGTGAACAAGTGCACTGGGCATGTTTTTAAACAGATGGATGTGTGGTTCATTCCCCCAGGACATGCGGATACAAATCACAGCTACGTCATCTGTGAGCACCTTTGGACTGTCAGGTGACACTTCTTGAAATGAAGGAACAATTCTCAGTCACTTAGGGAGGCTCTTACTCAATAATTTGCCAGAGTCTTTTATACATATCTTTCTAAGACTACTTGGAGATTTCTCAAATCGTGACCTTTTATAAAATGAGGCAGAGGCTTCAACTTCCATCCCATCAGGAGTGGGAGAAGGGACCAGTGAGCCGCTCCACCATCACCCACAGATTTGGCAGCACTGCTGATCCTCTGCCCTGAACATAAAGTCCATTTCTTCTCAACTCTCTGTATATAGTTTTAAGGAAATTATTGAGAAACGGAAGATTTTCCCTTCTATACATTCTTTGTTAGTTTTTAATGCCAGTTATACCAGCTGGCCAGAGGAAGTAGTTCTTCACTGAATTGAGATGAAAAACGTGTCCCTAAGTGGAAGAATGGATATTTATCAAAATGTTTCTGGTCACTTAATGAGCTCAAATAGAAGGCCTCTGAATAAATTAGGTTCAGGGCTCCAACACTATTCATTTTTAACAAAATATTTTAGAGTTTATAGTCCCAAACCTGATTACGTATTATTGGTGAGTCCACCTAAAAAGCCAAGTGTTTTTGTTTTTAATGCACATTGGAAAAGCAGAATACTCCAAACTCTTCTCCCAACTATATATTTTTGTCATTGGGAGGATAACTTCTTATGGAACTCTTTAAGCGTCTTCTTTATTTGCCTGTAGCAACTGTACAGCATTCACATTTGTCTCCTAGTGTTAAGTGAGAGGCATTACTCTTTTGAGCGGAAGTAGCTGTGCTCTTTACATACGTCATTACCGCACATCACACCTCCACTGGACACTGGGCGGCTCTGACCCTTGATTGGCACGCGTTGTGTGGGGATATAGAAGGCTGAGAGGAGTATAGCGTTGTCAGGGATCGGCCAGCGTCTCCAATTTTTAGCAATCTAGTTCTCACTTGCATTCTCTCAACAAGTGAAGCCCAGACCTGCATCCCGATACATCCGCACGCCTCATTCCTCACCCATTTCCTGCCTGCTCCCTCCCCACAAGCCAGGCACTGTGCTAGCCTGGGAACAAGGTCAGCTCCTGTTCTCAAGGAACTTACCAGATCATTTTGGCCTAGGAAAACTTGAATCCTGTCCTTTTCCTCACTGTCTTATTTCCTATGGGCCTTGGCACTAGCTGCCTATCCCTGTGAAGAGGGTGTGCACTCTGGAATGGGACAACAGAGCATGAAAGGGCCCTGTCATGCCATCCTCTGCTGTGGATTCACTAGCCTCTAATTTCCCTACATCACACGAAGCTCGACAATGATGGTATCAGTCTACTGCAGCTGAGTGCACTTAGCTCATTTTGGCCAATTCCACGCACAGTTGGCAGTCTTTCTGGAAAAAGCTGTCTCAACCTGACAGCTCAGAGTCACCATTTATCTAAAACAGACTGACAGCCCTAGCATTTCCCAAACAGTAACGAAGGGAAAAAACTGAAGTTGTTTTCTCTAGATTTTGTATAGTCAAGAACTTAGGTTATAACTAGTATACCAAATCCTATTTAAGACCAATTAGCAATTTTATTAGAAAAGGTTGTATTAATAATGTTATTATAGATTCAAACATTTGTTGGTTTCAACACATTCTTCCACCTTATCAAAGTCATTGGGGCCTCTCAGCAAATGCTTAAATAACTTTTAAAGTAAAATTATTTCACCAGTCTGGCATATCACACAGGCATCTCGCATCAATTGATATTTCATGTGTTGAAACCAAAAATCAAGAAAGAGCTAAGCTAGAAATATGATTCATTCATCAACACATAGTGTAAGGAAACCCCTGATTTATGAGGTTTTTTGTTCTTTGCTGAAGAGACTATTTTAATATAGTCAGTAATAGCATATTTCACAATGTAAATTTTTTCCATTATTGCTTATTACACAGGATAGCACAAAACAAGAAGTATAAACATGTTGCTGACCGAGTTTTTGGAGCTCTGAAAGTGTTAGGGTGTTTATTATTGTTCAGATACAGTCACGATTAATTGTAGCAGGTAACGTCAGCATGTGAAGCTAGATGCATTTCTAGTTCTGAAACATAACTACTTAACTGCCCATGTCACTGTGGTAACACAAAAAGCAGAGGAGGTAATGTTTAGAGATTAAAATGAAGAATATTAGCAAGAAGGGCCCTCCAGAGGTAAAATGTTGTGAACTTGGAATGTTCTGAAAACAGAAAAATCTTTTGATTTTCACTGTACCAATCTCAGACCAGTGAGTTTCCTCTGATGTGTCTATAGGTAAAATGTGGCCACAGGCTTGGGCTTGTCCGTGCAAAAAATCAAGGCCTGGCCTGATATTTGGATGCCTCCCCATAGGAATGAACATTTTCCTAAAACAGTTTTTATTCTTACCAAAGAAAATTCATAGTTTTGAGGAATAATTTGCTCAAGTTTTTTTTTAAATAGTATCCAAACTATATGAGAGAGGAGATGATATGGGCATACAAAGGTTAAGTTCAACTACATCAGTGCCAGCTCTGTCCCAAGATTCTAAGAACACTGTGACATCAAAAACATGGGAGGGAGTAAAAATGTAGAGCTTTAGAATGTGCTTAAACTTGTTATCATCTTAAAATAGACTGTTATAAATATAAGTTGTTTTATGTAAGCCTCATGGTAACTACAAAGCAAAAACCTACAGTAAATACACAAAAGATAAAGGAATCTAATCATACCACTGCAGAAAATCATCAAGTCACAGAGGAAGAGAGCAGGAGTAGAAGAAAGGAACAGAGGAAATAAAAAACAGCCAGAAAACAATTAACAAAATGGCAATAAGTACACAATTATCAAAAATTACTTTAAATGTAAGTGGACTAACTTCTCCAATCAACAGTCATAAAGTGGTTAAATGGATAAAAAAATACAAGACCCACCTATATGCTGCCTACAAGTGACTCACTTCAGAAGTAAGGATACACACAGGCTGAAACCGAAGGGATGGAAAAAGATATTCCATGCAAATAGAAACCAAAAGAAAGCTGGGATAGCTATAGTTATATCAGACAAAATAGACTTTAAGACAAAGACTATAATAAGAGACAAAGAAAGCCATTACATAACAGTAAAGGGGTCAGTCTCACCAGAGGATATAACATTTATAAATATTTATGCCCCTAATCTAAGAGCACCTAAATATATAAAGCAAATTTTAACAGACCTGAAGGGAGAATAGCAATACAGTAATAGGAGGGGACTTTAATTCATCAGTGGATAGATTCCAGACAAAATCAATAAGGAAACACGGGCCTTAAACGACATGTTAGACCAGACAGACTTAACAGACATGTATAGAACATTTCACCCAAAAGCAACAGAATACATATTCTTCTCAAGCACACATGGAACATTCTCCAGGATAGCTCATATGTTAAGCCACAAAACAAGTCAATACATTTAAGAAGACTGAAATCCTATCAAGCATCTTTTCTGACCACAATGATATAAAACTAGAAATCAATTCTAAGAAGAAAACTGGAAAATACACAAATATGGGGAAACTAAAAAACATGCTACTGAACAACCAATGGGTCAAAGGAGAAATCAAAAGTGAAATTAAAAAAATACCTTGGGGCAAACAAAAATGGAAATAAAACATACCAAAATTCATGAGGTGCACCGTGATTCTAGGAAGCGAAGAAGTGGTTGATCAGCACGAGGAGGTGGCATTAAATGTAGTCATAAATGTAAGGGCTCCAGGCCCTCAGCCCACTGGTGGCCTGCTTCTCTGACTCTGCCTTACTTTGGCCCAGTGCAGTGGTTTTTAAACTTTAGCATCTTTCAGAGTCACCTGGAGAACTTGATAAAGGCCTTACCACCAGAGGTTCTGAATTAGGAGATCTGGGGTGGGGCCCCAAAATTTGCATTTCTAACAAGGCCCCAGGTGATACTTATGCTGCTGGTCCCAGGATCACCCTTTGAGAACCACTGGCTCAGTGTTTCTCAGCCCTGGCTACACATTAGAGTCACCTGAGGCCCTACTACAGTCCAATTAAATCAAACCCTCTGTGCGCAAGCGCTGGGCAGACAGCTTCTCAGGTGATTCTAATGTGCCCCTGGTGTGCAGACTGTTGCATTTCCTGTTGGTATGTTAAAACGCGCCTGGGATTTGTTTTAATCAGGTATGGTAAGACACACAGACATGGAAATGATGATCCCTAGGAACAGGAGCCGTGCAGGGCCACGTGGGGATGGACCAGGGTCCGTCAGGAGCAGAAGGGGAGAGAGCAGAGCATGGCCCAGAGCCTTTATGGGGGTTCTCTTGGGAAGGAGCGGACAAGGCAGGGTGGGTTCCCTGAGTTGGTTTAGGTTGGATAGTTTGAATAATTTCAATGGGCTCTGGACTATAGGGGTGGTCCCTGGTTGTCCAGGACCTGACACTAGGGTGACTTAAGGCAGGGGGAATATGGGCTTGGTCTGTGAGAGTTTAATAAAGGAGATAGTTGGGGATGTGGGCTCTGGATTGGTTGGTTTGCACATCAAACGTGCAACTTTCCTAAGAGTCCTTTGCAATCTCTAGGAGTTAGCTAACCCTGGGTCAGCCTGTCTCTCCAGGATGAAGGCCTCAAATGCCAGAACATCAAGAATACAGAAAATAAGAAAGAATAGTCCAACATGGAGTTGGCTTCATGTGCTCTCCTTCGGAGTCTCACCTCCTAGTTTCCGACCTAAGTCTGATTCTGTCCTCAATATTTTTCTTACTCAAATTTTGTTCAAAATCACATAGCCTAACCTATATTAGATATTAAGTCAGAAGAAGAAGATGGGTTCTAACAGGAACCATATTAAACCACTTTAAGGAGTCCATATATCTCAGACCACATTTGATGAGACTAACATTCCACAAAACGTAAGAAATACAAACTGTTCTCAGAACGACAACAACCTGCACCGACCTCACACAGCTAGAAGGCCTAAGAGCTTGTGTCAACATGAGTTAGCTCTTTGTTGCAAGAGACCTTTGCCTGAGGGAGATAGGACTTTGCTTCAGGAAATTCCCGCAGATCACTTTACCCGAGACAATGGACTCCACCTGGGCAGCTTGCTTATCAAACCACAGCCTACCTCTCAAGGCCCTTGCTATGTTCACCAGTCTTAAGTGACTCTATTCCCCCACCTTGAAATACACATCTTAAACACTTGAGCCCAGACCCCCGAAACCCTGCAAAGCCCCCCTCTGACGTCCCCCTTCTGTAACACTGCTCGGCTGCCGTGGTGCTCTGCTTAGTGCCTTCAATTCCAGTGAGCTTAGTCTGGTTTTATTAGCAGGCAGTCTGATAATACACTGGGGAGCTCAACAGTTATTTCAAGAGTAAAGGGCTCTAGAGTCAAATAAGTTTGGGAAATACTATATGGTTGACCCTTGAACAACAGGGGTCTGGACTGCGCAGGTCCACTCCAATAAATACTTACTACAGGATTCGTGGTTGGTTGAATCAGTGGAAGCAGAACCATGAAAATGGAGGAACCACAGATACAGCCACCTATGAGTTACGCTCAAATTTTCGACTGTGCCAGAGAATTGGTGCCCCCAATCTCCACATTGTTCAAGGGTCAACTGTTCAAGCGTCAATGCCACCTTTATTAAGATTGCAATCATGGGATTTCCCTGGTGGCGCAATGGTTGGGAGTTCGCCTGCCAATGCAGGAGACACGGGTTCGAGCCCTGGTCTGGGAAGATCCCACATGCCGCGGAGCAACTAAGCCCGTGCGGCACAACTACTGAGCCTGCGCTCTAGAGCCCACGAGCCACAGCTACAGGGCCTGCGCGCCTGGAGCCTGTGCTCTGCAGCAGGAGAGGCCACCGCAATGAGAAGCCACCACAACGAAGAGTAGCCCCTGCTCGCCACAGCTAGAGAAAGCCCGCGCGCAGCAACGAAGACCCAACGCAGCCAAGAATAAATAAATAAAATAATAAATAAATAAAGATTGCAATCATGTTAGCATAATAAGGAGTCTGAAAAGATTTGCATTAAAAAAAAAACAACTTGAGATCAAGTGAACTGGCAACTTGTGCACGGAAAGCCTTGTTTTTCTGCAAACTTACTAACTTATTCAAGAACATTTTCTCCCTTAACATCTGTTTTCAAAACATTGATTTAGGTAAAGTCATGAATGATTGGAGAGAAATTAAGAACTACTAGGCACGTATCAATAATATATAACCGTGACATCTTAAAGCTGCTGGTGAGGGAGCTGACACCAGGCTTCCCTGCCCGGAAGCGTCCTCACCCACCATCAGCACCTCGGTGTTGGGCTGGCTGCCCGGTGAGGGTAGTTTGCACATTATGAATGGTTTCTACATGATTAGTGAGGGAGGGTTCACTGGCATCCACCAGGCAGTCTACAGAGGACCGTTCCCTGAGGCCCGTGAATAAGGCATCCATCCACTTTGTCAGAGCAGGAGGAACGAGGATGACCTCTGGCTTTGGATTCCCAAAGCCACTTGACTTTGCACTGTGCTTTGCACAGAATGAGCCTCAGTGAATGCTCACCAGGTAACAACAATTCCTCTTCCTGGTGGCACTGCTGAAAGATCAGAGGAGATCCCCACTGAGTCCCTTCACAGCCTCCTCAGAGGTGGGAGGAGAAATCAGTCAGGGTAGCTCACTTCCCCACTGTTTCTGCTCTGGAAACACCCTTGTTTTGTCCCAGATCTAGGAGGAGAAATTAACACATTATCAGAGAATTCTGGGATCCGATGCATTGTCTGTGAAACAGGTGGCCAAGCCAAAAGGACGATGGCCTCACAAAATCAAGGTTATTCAAATTACCAGTGGGCATTTTTGCCAGGGTGTTCCTTGATATGTCCTCATTAAAAATTAATCACCATTAATATTAATTACAGTGATTAAAAGGAAACATCTGTGAAGACAGACTTGAATCCTTATAGCTCTGGCTGGGTGTAGCAAGATAAAACAGAGCTGCCAAAGGGAAGAAGCTTCATCATGTCAAGAAAGAAAGAAAGAAAGAAAGGGGGGGAGGGGAGGGGAGGGGAGGGGAGGAAAAGCCAGGCTTGGGCTAGGCGTCAGGCCTGGATTCCTGGAGACACTGATCCTCTCTCCCTCTCTCTCCCCGCTTCTCTCTCCCCTCCATGCTTTCTTCTTTGTCTTGCTGCTCACTTCTATTTGATAGCTATCTGTCTACAGAGGAAAGCCAGAGCTTTTCATTCTGCAAAATCAGATTCTTTTCCCTTATAGGTTATTACAAAATATTGAGTACAGCTCCCTGTGCTATACAGTAGGTCTGGTTCGTTATCTATTTTATATATAGCAGTGTGTTTATGTTAATACAGCAAAGTGATTCAGTTATACATGTTTTTTTTTCAGATTCTCATTCTGCAAAGTCCATACCACTCCATGTCTACTGAGCTGAATATGGGTTATGTCAAAGATTTTTTTTCTTGCCTACAACCCATAAACCACTGTTCTTTCTTCTTTCTCCAACTTTATGGTGGGGGAAACAAAGGGTTTGGTGGAAGGTCACTCTGAGCGGGGAGCTGGGGACATTGCGCAAGGAATACCTGCCAAGTGCCCGCCTCTATGGCGGGTGTTGAGAAGCCTCAGGGAAGGCCCAGCAGAGGACTAGCCCAGCCCAGCTTTAGCCTAAGATGCAGAGAAACTCTGCCTGTTAGGAAGCACTTCCCCCTCCCCTACTTTGTACTTTCTCAAAGGCAAGGGAAAGTAGTAAAGGAAAACACAAAAAAACAAAAAAAAAACCCCTGTGATCCACCAACAACATGGACAGTTGCTTTCTTTCATGTATGTCTTCCTTATACTGGAAGTCTGACCCAATCAAATATAATCCAAAGGGCAAACATACCAAGTCAGTTCTCGGAGGGCCCGAGGCTTTCTGCGATTTTGTGGGGAAAGAGACTTCAGGCCTGGAATCTCAAAACTTGCTGATTATAAAAACTGAGGGATGAGGGGAATGCTGGCCAGTCAGGGGCTGGGGACCCTGAAACATCAAAATCGCAGGCTTTCATTTCTACCGACAACCCCCTGCAAAGCTTTCCTTGTGTCAGCAGGGAAGGGTGACTGCGGGGGAAGACAGGCCCCCGGCCACCCCCCTGAGGAAGGGGAAGGTGGCCTTATCTTAGGTCAGCCATTCCAAAATGCTATTTGAAAATGGTATTGAGAACATACATTTGAAAGAAGTATTTGTTCTGAAACATCAAAGGGAAGATGACACGGAGACCCTATAAAGGGGTCATGATTTCTGTTCAAGGGAATAAAGCATTATGGATCTAATTATCAGCTGAGTTTTTGCTGAATGTGGGACTCGCAGTTCCTGTGATTACCAAGGGGCTGATTTTCCGGTCAGCAGCACACCCCTCATCCCCGCGCTCCAAACCCCTGAGTAGGCTGCAAGGGCCTTGCGTTTCCACAGGGCGATGGCTTCCCCCAGAGTTCTCTGTCTCTTAATGATTTCCACGAAGAGCTGGTCCCTGCCCCAGGTTAGATGGGTCTCCGGGCATGTCCCTTACAGATTAGAACAAGCCCTCACCAGCAATCCTGGAGGCGTGGAACTACCGCAGTGGGTGGTATCATCTGGGCCCCATGTGTTTGACAGGAGGGGCTTGAAGAGCTGAGGCTTACAAATGGGTGGGTGACCTGGCGGAGATGCGTGGTCACGGTGGAATGTGGTTGCCATGGGGATGTGAGGTTTTCTGCTCAAGCAGTCTGAGAAGCAAAATTTCCATTGGGTATATGTAAACATGTTGCAGCATCTTTAAATTTATTTTCTTTTTCAAATAGCGTCCAGGGTGGGCTCACACAATAAAAGAAGAATTCTTTTTTTTTTTAACATCTTTATTTGAGTATAATTGCTTTACAATGTTCTGTTAGTTTCTGCTGTATAACAAAGTGAATCAGCTATATGCATACGTATATCCCCACATCCCCTCCCTCTTGCGTCTCCCTGCCACCCTCCTTATCCCACCCCTCTAGGTGGTCTCAAAGCACCAAGCTGATCTCGCTGTGCTATGCAGCTGCTTCCCACTAGCTAAATATTTTACATTTGGTAGTGTATATAGGTCAATGTTACTCTCTCACTTCGTCCCAGCTTACCCTTCCCCCTCCCCGTGTCCTCAAGTCCATTCTCTACGTCTGTGTCTTTAGTCCTGTCCTACCCCTAGGTTCATCAGAACCATTTTTTTTACATTCCATACATATGTGTTAGCATACAGTATTTGTTTTCCTCTTTCTGGCTTACGTCACTCTGTATGACAGATTCTAGGTCCATCCACCTCACTACAAATAACTCAATTTTGTTTCTTTTTATGGCTGAGTAATATTCCACTATATATGTGTGCCACATCTTTATCCATTCATCTGTCAATGGACACGTAGGTTGCTTCCATGTCCTGGCTATTGTAAATAGTGCTGCAGTGAACATTGTGGTACATGACTCTTTTCGAATTATGGTTTTCTCAGGGTACATGCCCAGTAGTGGGATTGCTGGGTCATATGGTAGTTCTATTTTTAGTTTTTTAAGTAAGCTCCATACTGTTCTCCATAGTGGCTGTACCCATTTACATTCTCACCAACAGTGCAAGAGGGTTCCCTTTTCTCCACACCCTCTCCAGCATTTACTGTTTGTAGATTTTTTGATGATGGCTATTCTGACCGGTGTGAGGTGACACCTCACTGTAGTTTTGATTTGCATTTCTCTAATGATTATTGATGTTGAGCATTCTTTCATGTGTTTGTTGGCAATCTGTATATCTTCTTTGGAGAAATGTCTATTTAGGTCTTCTGGCCATTTTTGGATTGGGTTGTTTGTTTTTTTGATATTGAGCTGCATGAGCTGCTTGTATATTTTGGAGATTAATCCTTTGTCAGTTGCTTCATTTGCAAATCTTTTCTACCATTCTGAGGGCTGTCTTTTCATCCTGTTTATGGTTTCCTTTGCTGTGCAAAAGCTTTTAAGTTTCATCAGGTCCCATTTGTTTATTTTTGTTTTTATTTCCATTTCTCTAGGAGGTGGGTCAAAAAGGATCTTGCTGTGATTTATGTCATGGAGTGTCCTGCCTATGTTTTCCTCTAAGAGTTTTGTATTATCTGGCCTTACATTTAGGTCTTGAATCCATTTTGAGTTTACTTTTGTGTATGGTGTTAGGAAGTGTTCTAATTTCACTCTTTTACTTGGAGCTGTCCAGTTTTCCCAGCACCAGTTATTGAAGAGGCTGTCTTTTCTCCATTGTATACTCTTGCCTCCTTTATCAAAGATAAGGTGACCATATGTGCATGGGTTTATCTCTGGGCTTTCTATCCTATTCCATTGATCTATATTTCTGTTTTCGTGCCAGTACCATACTGTCTTGATTACTGTAGCTTTGTAGTATAGTCTGAAGTCAGGGGGCCTGATTCCTCCAGCTCCGTTTTTCTTTCTCAAGATTACCTTGGCTATTCAGGGTCTTTTGTGTTTCCATACAAATTGTGAAATTTTTTGTTCTAGTTCTGTGAAAAATGCCATTGGTAGTTTGATAGGGATTGCACTGAATCTGTAGATTGCTTTGGGTAGTAGAGTCATTTTCACAATGTTGATTCTTCCAATCCAAGAACATGGTATATCTCTCCATCTGTTTGTATCATCTTTAATTTCTTTCATCAGTGTCTTATGGTTTTCTGCATACAGGTCTTTTGTCTCCTTAGGTAGGTTTATTCCTAGGTATTTTATTCTTTTTGTTGCAATGGTAAATGGGAGTGTTTCCTTAATTTCTCTTTCAGATTTTTCATCATTAATGTATAGGAATGCAAGCGATTTCTGTGCATTAATTTTGTATCCTGCTACTCTACCAAATTCATTGATTAGCTCTAGTAGTTTTCTGGTAGCATCTTTAGGATTCTCTATGTATAGTATCATGTCATCTGCAAACAGTGACAGTTTTTCTTCTTCTTTTCCGATCTGTATTCCTTTTATTTCTTTTTATTCTCTGATTGCTGTGGCTAAAACTTCGAAAACTATGTTGAATAATAGTGGTGAGAGTGGGCAACCTTGTCTTGTTCCTGATCTTAGAGGAAATGGTTTCAGTTTTTCACCATTGAGAACGATGTTGGCTGTGGGTTTGTCATATATGGCCTCTATTATGTTGAGGTAAGTTCCCTCTATGCCTACTTTCTGGAGAGTTTTTATCATAAATGGGTGTTGAATTTTGTTGAAAGCTTTTTCTGCATCTGTTGAGATTATCATATGGTTTTTATCCTTCAATTTGTTAATGTGGTATGTCACATTGATTGATTTGCATATATTGAAGAATCCTTGCATTCCTGGGATAAACCCCACTTGATCATGGTGTATGATCCTTTTAATGTGCTGTTGGATTCTGTTTGCTAGTATTTTGCTGAGGATTTTTGCATCTATGTTCATCAGAGATATTGGCCTGTAGTTTTCTTTTTTTGTGACATCTTTGTGTGGTTTTGGTATCAGGGTGATGGTGGCCTCGTAGAATGAGTTGGGGAGTGTTCCTCCCTCTGCTATATTTTGGAAGAGTTTGAGAAGGATAGGTGTTAGCTCTTCTCTAAATGTTTGATAGAATTGACCTGTGAAGCCATCTGGTCCTGGGCTTTGGTTTGTTGGAAGATTTTTAATCACAGTTTCAATTTCAGTGCTTGTGATTGGTCTGTTTATACTTTCTATTTCTTCCTGGTTCAGTCTCGGAATGTTGTGCTTTTCGAAGAATTTGTCCATTTCTTCCAGTTTGTCCATTTCATTGGCATATGGTTGCTTGTAGTAATCTCTCTTGATCCTTTGTATTTCTGCAGTGTCAGTTGTTACTTCTTTTTCATTTCTAATTCTGTTGATTTGAGTCTTCTCCCTTTTTTTATTGTTGAGTCTGGCTAATGGTTTTTCAATTTTGTTTCTCTTATCAAAGAACCAGCTTTTAGTTTTATTGATCTTTGGTATTGTTTCCTTCATTTATTTCTGATCTGATCTTTATGATTCCTTTCCTTTTGCTAACTTTGGGGGGTTTTTTGTTCTTCTAAAAGAAGAATTCTAAAAAGTACTTTTTCAAGGGATGGCTCCTTGGAGGGTAGCTGGGGTTGGCCTTTCTTTAGGCATGAGTGCAGGAAGGAGAGAGCTGGGCTACTTTTCAAGAAATGGCCAAGTCTACCCGGTCATTGGTCATTTGGGTCATCTCTGATGTTGACGGGGCTACAGGAGGAGCTCCAGAAACCCACCAAGGACAGTGTTTTCTTCTCCTTCTTCAGTCTTCAATGAGGAAACTTTACCTTGTTTTCTGTCTTTCCTGCTATTCAGAAATGATTCCACAGCCCTGGTCTCTCTCCTCTATCTCAACATGCAGGAACAATTTTTTGAGCCTGTCTAAGTTGGTTGAGGTTGCTAATACAAATTACCACAGATGAGGTGGCTTAAACAGCACACATTTATTTCACACAATTCTAGAGGCTGGAAGTCCTAGATCAAGGTGCCCGCAAATCCAGTGTCTGGTGAAGGCCTGCTTCCTGGTTGACAGATGACTGCCCTCCTGTATCCTCACATAGCTAACAGCAGAGAGAGGAAGCAAGCTCTCTTGTCTCATCCTATAAGAGCATGAATCCCATTCATGAAGGTTTCATCCTCATGACCTAATTACCTCCCAAAGGTCCCACCTACTAATACCATCACATTGTTTGTTAGGATATCAACATATGAATTAAGGGGGACACATTCCATTCATAACAGCCCCTATAGGTTTTTTTTCCAAATGCATGGTAAAATATACATAACACAATTTACCACTTTAACCATTTTTAAGTGTACAATTCAGTGGCATTAAGAACATTCACAAGGTTGTGCAACCATCACCACTCTCTATTTCGAGAACTTTTTCCACCATGCCTAACAGAAATTTTGTACCCATTAAACGATGACATATAAGTGGAATCATACAGTATTTGTCCTTTTGTGTCTGCCTTGTTTCACTTAATGCAATCAAGGTTCATGCATGTTATAGCATGTATAAGTACTTCATTCCTTTTTTAAGGCTGAATTATATTCCATTGTATGTATATTCCACACTTTGTCTATCCAGTCGTCTACTGATAGACACTTGAGTTGTTTCCACATTTTGGCTATTGTGACTAATGCTGCTATGAACATGGCTTTACAAAGTATCTGTTTGAGTCTCCGTTTTCAATTATTTTGGGTATATACCCAGAAATAAAATTGCTGAACCATATAGTAACTCTATGTTTAACTTTTTGAAGAAGTGTCATGCTGTCTTCCAGTCCCTGTGGACTTTTGATCAATGTGTTTCCTGGGGCAGATGAGAATTTTTTCCTAATGGAGTTTGGCAAAGAGCATCATTGTATTTATATTTTAATTCTCTCATATTCACGCACCTATTTTTCTCTGAGGGTTTCTACATGTCTTCTCAGTTCAATTCTCTTCTATTGATTGTTTAGACTATAATGTGCCTGGGGGCAGCAGAGTGATGATCTATTGATTGACTGATTGACCTACACTAGCAATAAGGTGGGGATGCGGGGGAAATTCATCATCCTGGTTTTCTAAACCCTCCTGAGCCACCCCATCAATCCAGCAATACTTGGCCTCCCCTACACACCCATGGGGACCTGGCCATCTGGTCAGGCAGGCCTCTTTGGCCTCCCCGACACTCCACAACTTCCTGCATCTTTCGTGACATCCTTTCCTTCGTCACAACACCCTCTTCCACTCTCCACCCTCCCCACACCCACTGCTGTCACCAGCCAACCCATCCTCGGGACCAGCAGAAGCTGATGGTCGAGACTTCACAGAGCTCCGTCTCCTAAGAATTGCCCTGGCACTGGAAGTCGCTGTAGCCTGGTCTGGTGTTTTCACTGTTATTCATAATGTTTTGTCGTCTTGGAGGCAGCACATTCCCCACGCTGACTCCCACCAGTATCTGGCACAAGGCTAAGCTCATAGAAGAACTTGGGGAATAAGAGCCTACTGATTTCTGACCCTGGTCAGAGACTTGGACAAACATGCTGCTTGAGGTCCTTGAAATAAAGGGAGCCTACAGGTAAAAAAAGAGGCCATTTCTAGACATGGAGGCTGGAAGATCCCTTTGCTACATTTTGCTTTTTTTTTCTTCTTAGTATTTTTGTTGTGAAATAGAACATATATTCAAAGAAGCATGTGAGATGCAATTGATGGGTTTAATGAATAAGTGTAAAGCAAACATCCTTGTCACCAGCACCGAAGTTAAGAAGGAGAACATTGCCAGGCACCCCAGGAGCCCCCCTCCACCCTGGGAAACGCTGGCCGATTCTAACTTCCCTTCCACCAGGGGTAACCCTATCCCAACTTTTATAATAATTTTTCTTGACTTTTTTTCATATGTTCACCACTTTTATATGCAATCCCTAAAAAGATGGTTTAGTTTTGCTTGTTTTTGAATTCCGCATGAATGGACTAATGCTGTATATATTCTTGAATTTGCTCCATTCACTCAACTTTATGTCTGTGAGTTGCATCCACGTCATTGCACCTACTTGTAGTTAGTTGATCTTTACAGATGTATAGCCTTCCATTGTACAAACATAGCTCGGTTTATTTAGGGCATGTATGCTATCAATGTTGATGGATGTTGGGTTGTTTCCAGTGTGGGGATATTATGTAAAGCACTCCAATGATCATCCTTATACATTTCCAGAAGCACAGCATTCACTGGTCACAGTGTCTGTATATCTTCCCCTCTACTAGATAATAAATGCCAGCCTGCTTTCCTAAATGGTTGTCGTTCTCACTCTCACCCCGGGTGAGAAAGTGCCTGCTGCCTCCCAGCTCCCCAGTACTCAGAAAATGCTCTGCAAATCTGTATACAAGAAGCACCTGCCTGGCTCTTCTACTGGAGCTAAAAACATTTAACAGACACATCCTTGACTTTGGCAACCTCCAAACCCAGGGACCCTTGGAGATCCCTCCACAGGAGCCCCTATGCCAGTTTCGGGGTAACTGGGGTGAGAGAGACACTGCACAAGAATGAGACTCTTAGGGGCACAGGGACCCGGAGGCTTGTAGCTGCCACCCCCTGGAGCTGTGAACCACAAGCCCTAGCCAGCTACAGACCCAGCCAGCCGGGCATAAAACGTACATCAAAGGCTCAGGATGCCACTGGCTGTGGGTTTTAAACAGAGCTCAGGTGTCACCTGCATCTCCCTCTTGGCTCCCTCCCTGCTGAGCTGCACACCTGCCATACTAGGGCTTCAGCAGGCAGCCTCAGTGTCACTAGGGAGCAGGGGCCTGAGGTCAGAGTCTTGCTTGGCCTTGCCTGCTGGGAGCACTCACTTGGGCTCTGTGACCGGGGCTCACCCAGGAATAGAACAGAGACGCTCTTTTTAAAAAATGTACCTCATTATTACACATTTCAAGTAACAGAGGTAAGTATAAAGAACACAGAGGCATTTGAAATTTCACCACCCAGAAATAACCATCACAAACATTTGGTCAACACAATTCCAAATATCTTTCTGTGCAAATACACAGATGGAAGGATGGATGGATGGATAAATGAAAGATGAATGGGTGGGTAGGTGGGTGGATAAATGGATGGATGAGTGGATGGACAGGTAGATGGACACACAAGTTATACGTATAATTCTAGAAAAAAAATCCTACTGTACATGTTATTTGAAAATAAAAATTCGTTCCTTCTCTTTACAAACTAATATTTGTGGCCTTCTTCCTTTAATCACAATAGTAAGCTATTCTCAGAGCAGAAACCTGGAAATCACAGAACATAAAGAAAAAAATTCACCTGCATTCCACCACCAGAAGATTACTTTTTAACATACCTGCATACATGTGTCTATATAATACATATGATGTAACATTCACCTACTTGTGATGTCTTTATCAAAACAGCATAACAATGCATGGCTCTCACCCACCTCCCTTAGCTCCCTTCTAGGTTTTTAGGCTGCCCAGTGGCCAACCACCCTCTGGCAATGCTGGCTTCCAGGTCCCAAGCTGGGCCTACTCAAAATGACCCCCCCACCCAGGCAGGGCTCAGTAATAACCAAATATCACACTTCCTAATAAGGAGCCCAGACAACCAAAGGATCAGCCCTTATTTGTTAATGGTGAGTGGCAATATTTTGCTTCTCAGCTTGGCCATAAACAGCAGTATACACATGAAGCAAAACAAAGCCAAACCTGACCATTACTTATGGTGATAAGCAGTATATAGATAGAGATGCATAGCCCAATCCACAGAAAAGACCAATGACAAGAATTTTTCCATAGTAGCTAACACTATAGTTAGACTTTTATCATCAGCATTATCATTTCATAACCCGCATTAATGCTCTCAGAGTACAGACACTGCAGCTCAAAGCAAGACCAGATGTGGCAGGCCCTTGTACGGTTCCTAAAAAAGCACGAGATGAGCCAAGTGGAGACCGAGTATCTCGTCTCCATAACTACAAGGCCTTGAACCAAATTTTAAAACAAACCATTTAGAAAATAGAAACAATAAATAAAGTCCTGCTTAAGTCTGTCCCTAGAGCCAGCTGGGAGAGTTACTTCTCCCTGCGAAGTGAACTGGCCTCCGTGCTCCCTCCACCATCTCCACAGCCAACACGCAGCCCGAGAGGCATCTGGGCATGTTGTCCGGACCCAGGCTCTTGTGAGACGCTTCAACAGGGCTTAGGAAACCTGGAGCAAAGCTTTCTAGCTTCTTCCTCAAGCTACAGAGAGGTGGGGCTGCATCTTAGTGGCCACGAGGCCACGAGTTGATTATCCTGTCCCCAATCCCTTGTCGCTCACTCATTCCAATCTCCCTGGTGCCCCTTGTTATCCAAGAGCCTCAGTGACCCCTACACCCAGAGAACTTGCCACTGTGCACCCTCCCCCGTCCCCTTCACTAGCATCGAAATCTCTCCAGCTCCCATCCTTAGGCCGCCCCTTCACCCACCCCTCAGTAACCAGCTCTGCAGAGGGGATGGAGCTAGTCATTACCGTCCCCAGGCAGCAGGACTGCATTTCACCTGGGTCTGCGGGAAACAATGCTGTTCTCCAAAATCACGGCCCCCATCAGAAGCAACATGGCCTGGTTTGGTTGGTGGGGCTCTGCTTGGGGCGTGCTGGCTGTGGAGACCCTTAGATCCCACCGTGTCGGGGGCTACCTACTCCCTCCATCCTGATTTCAAGGAGATGGGGGAGGGGATAAAGAGAGGGGGCACCTCTCCTTCCTGTCCTGGCCCCTCTCTGTGGGAGCACAGAGCAAGCTCGCTGTGCTCAGCCCCGCAGCACCAGCTGGTGAGCTCGCCAGATCTTTCTCTATCCCCCATGCCACCTCCTCCTCTCACCTAAAATGGGAGGAGAGAGGGGGAGGAAATGCTGCCTCTTCCTCCTGTGCTGAATTTATCCCAACTGCAGACCGGCTGCAGAAGCCAGGGAGAAGATAAACAGAGAGTCTTGTTGTACTCTTTCAAAACCTCCCAATGTTCTCCAGCCCACTCCGTTTCCTTCCTACCTGGCTGGGGGACGAGCTCTCCTGGCTCCGGCTCCATCCTGCAGCTAGAGACCGTCTCCTTGCTCGCGGAGATTCTCCCCCTCCCCGTGGAAGCTGCAGACCCCAGCTGAAGCCCCCAGCTGAAGCTTTGTTCCATGTGCTGGGAATTCTGACAGATGCTTAGCATTGTCTAATCAGGTCTCGCCTTTGCCTTGGCCGCTAGCTGGCCACTGGTTCCACCCTGCCCCCCTAAACTTTCTGCAGAGCAATGGCACATTTGATCTTGGCCCACAACCCACCCTCTCGCCCAATGCAGTTTCTAAGGTGAAAAATAAAAATGACAACAGCCTGAGAAAGAGAAGGGAAGGGCATGGATATGCACCAAGTAGAATACTAGGCTTGGACCAGAGGTGGTTGGGTGTAGGGACAGGAGAGGAACCTCCAGGGCTCAGGAGATGTCTCCTTTCATCTTCATTAAAGCCCACTGACGATAAAAGTGGGAGAACCGGCATCAGAATTCAGGCTTACAAGCAACGCGATAAACATCTGTGAGGCACAGGCAAGTGGCCGGTCTTGACCGTTTGGGGCAGCTCTGGACTTGAGCGAGGAGCCAGAACGGTGGCAGGAGCCAGGAAGGAGCCCTGTGGCCGTGCTCTGGGGTCCTGTGTCTGTGGCCCGAAGGCAGCTGTTCAGCCACAGTGGCCGCGTCCAGTCCCAGAGGTGCCTGGGGGGCTGCGATGCCCCGAGATCCCCAGCAGGGGGCGCAGAGTCATGGAAAGACTGGGGTTGGGAGTCGTTTTGCCTGTGGGCCTGACTGTGGCTGAGCCCTCAGGCCTCTGTTTTTCCAAGCTCACTCTCCCGCCCCCCTGTAACCCTGGACCATCCCATCACCATTTAAGAGTCTTTTTCTGCCATTTAAGAGTTGGCTTCTGTTGCTTACAGGTGAGAGTTCCAGCTGATTCCCCAGGTCTCTGATTCCAGAGACTTCCACCCTACTTCTTTCCAAATGTTCTCTGCTGCCAGAGGCCAGAGTAGACCCAACTCCACGGAGACGAACCCAGCACAGCACATGTCAAATAAAAAAGAGAAAGCCTCCAAATCTGGCACCAGCCCTGCCATCCTACCCTAAGAGCCGGGCTTCCTCCACCCAGGGGGCTCTTCCCATCAATCGCTGGGTGGGAAAAAGAGGAGTGACCTGTCCCATGGGCAGTGGAGAGCGCCTGAAACAACAAGACCACCAATCAGGGTAAAGCATGACCTCCAGAGAGGCTCTGTGTCAGCCTCCTGCATGGCTGCTGGGCCGGTCGATTTGAGCCCAGCTGCTCTAGTCAGAAGCTTATTTCTAAATGGGACTCTTATTACTAGGAGCAAGGTGCCCGGAGCCTAGTGTGCCTCTTCCAGCTTATGATCCCACATGGCAATGATTAACGATTGCCATAGTCCCGTCATAATAACGATTCCAAAACTAGGCAAGTATTTCCTTTGGTCTTGCCCTTTTGCATTAATATTTTTCTCTCTGCACATGCTTTTAGCACCTGCCTGCCAACATTAGTTATTTATTTAAACTGAGATAGGGGTGGGCCAGAGCATCCTTCCATGCCTTGAAATTATGTATTTGTTTCGTCTCTCAGGAGTCAGAATGTACGATTCCTTAGTCCTTGGGAGAAGGGTCAGATCACAAGAAACAAAGGGTTTCTTAAATCCATCCAGATTTGTGGGGAGGGAGTTGTGGAGAGGACTGAGGGGCTGTGCTTGAATTAAGACCTAGATGACTCCTTTTGAATATCTCTGGCCTCACAGTAAAACTGTGGTGCTCGCAGACCCAGAGGCCTTGAGCAGACAGAAGCCGGTCTCTGACTGTTAATCCCTGAAGACCGTGTAATTCACCCAAAAAGGGGGGCTCTGAAATCAGTGGAACATGTGGGCTCTGCGAGAACCCAGCCCCCTGTGGTCCCCGGATCCCACCTTCCTGAGGACAGGGATATGTGCCACCATTCCACGGGTCTGATTAGCTGTAGAACGTGCGATTTCCATGTTCCCAGGAGTCATCGGAGTTCACTGCTGCTAATTGGGTTTGTATGTGGCAGTGGTGACATTGAGAAAAGGTTTTGTAGCCAATTATGTTCTCCTAGAATACACAGGAAGGGGTTGTCCTGTCAACGCTGAGGGGTCTCTACCTTAATAAGCTGCCCCAGACAAAGGCACAAAAGGACATTATCATCCCTGAGTACTCGTCTTTAGTGGCTTCTGTTGAACAAGAAGTGGCGCTCTATCTGGGCACCTTGCAAGCTGGCTTTATGGCACTTTCAAATCACCCGCTTCCCACGGAACACATCTGAATGTGATCAGGTGCATTACAGCCACTTTCAAAAATCATCCCCGAGGAAATGAAATGCACAAATGCTCTTTCTGTGGCCTGTTGACGAGGGCTTGGTGTAACTGCACCAAAGCCAGGAACTGTACACTTACAGTCCCCACCTTCTCCATAACCCAGACACATGGTACACACCTGGTGGAAGAGAAAAGGAATTCTTCCTGCAAGGTTTTTTCTGGTCCAGAACAAATCATTTTTCAAATGTTTTAACATCCTGAGTGTGGGTGGAAGCGATGCTTACTTATGTCTCATGGAAAAGATGGCGTGTTTACAGAAGAATCTTCTAGCTGACTGGGTGGCTGCAGGAAAAGCCAGTAGTCACTCAGGGAAAACAGCAAAGCCTTGGCTTTTTTTTTTTTTTTTTTCTTTCTTTCTTTTGCTTGAGTCTTGGTGGATCAACTTCTGCCACTTTTTTAGAATCCTGGGGGTTTCCAAACTTCTGCCCTGAAGATCTGGGGGCACTTCCTGTTCGCAGGGAAAGCTCCACATTAATTGCTCAGAGACAGTCAGACCACCCGGGACTGGGAGTGGCTGGCAGGACGTGGGCTGGCTCTGGGGCACGCCCCTCGGGGCAGTGGGGAGCCCCAGTGCGAGTGACCTTCTGAGGAGGTGGCTTCAGTCACAGGCAGTAGTGGGAGTGAGCAAGGCTGCTGGCAGTCCGTGGTGAGAAGGGGTTCCGTGCAGGGGGTTCGGCGCCCAGTGTGTGAGGTGCCTGAGGTCAACCTGCTCTGAGTTTGCCTCCAGGATCCCATGACCGGCCTGGAGATGTGATGCAATGTGGTCTAACCACTCCTGCTCTGGGAACTGGAACTGCCCATTTCCTGCCTTTCATCTTGACATGTCGGGGATGAATACGTCAAAATAAGCAAACCACAGCACTGGCACTGGGGCAAGGGGCAGGGCCGTGGCTCTGGGGTGCGGGAAAGACTCAGAAGGGACACCAGAGATGAGCCTGGGGGAGTGCTGTTCCGGTCACCACCTGCCCCCACCTGACCGAGCCATCCTCCTGCTGGCTGGGGACAGCGGTACTGCTCAGACGAGATGCACAGCCTGTATAGGGACATATGCTGCGGTCTTCAGAGCCAGATTGCTAGTTCTGGGTCCTTTCTGGGTGATGCTGGGAAAGCTTCACTGTGGAATTTTATCATTAGCTGAAGAACATCGGGCCCTCCCTTGATCTCCTGCCAGAGTGGATTTTTGGAGAAGAGCCTGGCTTTGAAAAGGCAAATTCAGAGAGCATAAAGGCAGACCATGAATGCACCAAGCATAACTTTGGGGTGATAAAACTAATTTTTTAAAAATCAAACATATTAGAATTTATGTCCCCAAACAAGTGTCCTTATATCATCTTCTTGGGGGTGGCAGGGAGAGAGAAGGGGTATACATGCATCCCATTCTAATGCAGGTGGAAGAGTTACTTTATTGATGTGTGAGAAAATTTAGGACCCAATAAACGCAGACCAGTCACATGTCCCTGTAGAGGCCAGCACTACCTGGCTTGTCTGAATTTCTCCCTAATTTCTTTCTCCATTTCCCCACACCCCACACCTTCACCCTCTCCCTGCTCAAAGCCAGCCAGGATTTTCTTCAGCCTCTCTTCCTTGAAGTCATGGGTCTTTCTACCCTGATACCAGGGTCCTTTCCCACATTCCTAGGCAGCTCCCTGGTGCATCTCCCTGAGTCTCTGACAGTAACCTCTCGTTCCCCAAACCTGCTTCCCAGTTCTTCCCTAGAATTAAGCTGACCCAATTCCATGGTTCTCGCTTTCTTAGCTTCGTTCCTCTGAATCTTTCTTTGCCCTTCCTAAGCCATCTGGGGGAAGGCAGATGCTCTGCCCCCGTCTCAGCGATGAATTTCCATCTGCAAAGTCTTCATGCTTATGGTACAAGAAAGAACTCTGGTTTAGGACAAAAAGGGATACACAAACCTTGTGCAGCTGGGAGGGTGGGGATGTTTGTCCCAGAGCCAGACCCTGGAGACACACTGCTCAGGTGACCATTCTAATAAATGCGCAAGATCCTTCTTAACTAATGTGCTAATTAGCCACCAGAGTAGAAATGAATACGGAAGTACAATCCTCCAAATTTGCCAGTTATTCTCTAGGAAACAAAAACCAAAGATCAGTCTCTGGGAAATTATGTTTTAAGAGGTTGTGAGGGAAGGGCTCTCTGAGAAGGGTCAGACCCTCAATCTTAATCCAGAATTAACTGAATTGGGCCTGGAACCAGCCTGGCTGGAACCAAAGACTCTCACAATCAGATCTCCAATGAGTGACCCCCCATGGTACACTTCTTCCCACCCAAAATGCATCCTGAAAGCCCTCAGGGCAGGAGAAAGAAGGGAAGGCCAGGTAAGGGACAGCAGTCATTTGTCCAGGAAAAGGTCATCCTGGGACCTCTCCATCCAGTGACAGTCACATGCTCAGAAAGGCTTCTCATTCCTACCTGGGCTCCCCGAGTTTCTAAGGGGCAAGGAAGAGGATGGAGCCCAGGCCGCATGCTCTGTTGCACAAATCATCACAAGGAAGCCACAACAGCCCCTGATCCTACCTGAGCTCTCTGAGCTCAGCTTCCCCAGCACCAGCCAAAGCTGCCTTTGTCTTTCTTGAAATGAAAAACAAGCAATGTAGAGCTGAATTTCACCAAAACAACTTCAAATACTTCTGAAAACAAATTTACGGAAAATGAGAGAAAAGGACCAGTCTGCACAAAATTGGCACAACTTGTGAGCCCATGAAGAAGGAAAACTGGTTTATTTCCCTGACATTTTGCACAGATTGGCAGGAGGGGACAAAGGCGTTGCAGGTGTTCAGTTAGGAGGCCGGATATCTGGAACTGTATGGAATTTTCCCTGATTCCAGCAGGACACGTACCCTCTGAAGAGCACTGTCCCCAATTTGGGGGGGAGGGTAGGACATCACAGATGTATCCTTCACCTTGCTGTGATGTCCTCTGGAGTTGTGCTTCTCAAATGTGCACACTGGTGGCGCTCTAACAGGAGGATGAATGCACCCCCAGGGACCGCTCAAAGGGGCCACAAACAGCATCCATCTTCTTTGAGGTCTTCACGGTCATATGAATTTTGCAGTCATATTTATTTTCACAGAAAAATCAGGCTTTAAATGATTCAGTCCTTATTCCTGGGAATGGACCACACAAAGACAGGACCTCGAAGCCTGGACCAGGGGCAAGGACTGGATGTGAGCAGGGCTGTGCTGCCCATAGTGGGGTAGACTGGTGAGGGCAGGGGTACAATGAGGGTGTGCTATAGGGTGGTCCCCATTCAAGGTGCCATCCATGGCACCTCAGGCACAGGAGTTGGGAGGTGCCGTAGCCAGTCTGGGAGAGTAATGGGGACAATTCTTGGAGGATGTCCTTGTGCCCAGTGCAGGCCAGGATGAGGTGGGCGGGAACTTCTCTGATGGCTCTGCCCACGCTCAGCTGGTCCAGGTTTTTCAGGACTTCACATAACAGGACGGGTCCTGTTTCCTCGGGTTGGAAACAGTAGTCCTTAGAGTTCCTGTGCAATGACAGAGGGCTTTGATGGGAGATGGGCGCAGCAGGCTTTGGGCTGCCTCACCTTTGGGCCAGGTGGGACTATGGCCCGTCACTCTCCTAGGACAAATGTCATCATATTTTTTTTTCACCATGTCACCAGTTCTTTTATGGCAGGAACTCTGACAGCTAAACAGACACACTTCTTGGTTTACAAGTTGTTATTCTCTCACTGCAAGTATTAGCCAATATTTAGTTTTTAATCATAACCTAGTTAATGCATAATTCTGCTTGCTTCACAACAAATTAAATAAAGAATTGGCAGCACATTAAATAAATGGTTAAATTGATTACTTTTGTTTTCTACAAGGCTTCATGTAAAACTGAAGCTCCAGGCAGATGCACCGTGTCTATCTAGGAGCTCCAGACACCCCCAGGGACTGCCACTGTGCCCAGAGCTGTGACAAAGCCAAGCTAGTGCCACTGATACATTTTCAGGGTGCACAGAAGGGACACACAGACGTTGACAGTTTAAATAGTACCAATCACAGCCATACAATAGGCTAAAATACTTAAAATTAGTGAAACCGAGTCTCCCTAAAACCAAGTTCCCCTGCTGAGTTTATGATTAACCTCTCTATCCAAAACTTTATTCCCTTTCTGTGCCCTCTGACCTCAATCCTCTGCTAACTGCACACTAATCCACCAGAGTCAGAGGATTAAAATTGCTGTTGTCAGTAACATCATTGACGTACATACTCAGGTTGTTTCTCCAGGGCAAGATGAGCTAACAGACACACCCCGTCCCCACTGCCCCTGTCATGGACCACCAGACCAGAGACGTAAATCATAGGCATCCTGACTCCCGAAACTATGAATAAGAAATGTCACAAGACGATGATTAACCCCAGCTTCTTTGTTCTTCCCCTTTAAGAAAACCCTCTAGCTCGAAGACCAAGTGGGAGTGGATCTGCGGCTTGTCACCCACTCCCTTGCTTGGAGCCCTGACATAAACCCTTACTTTGCCACAAACATCCGGGTCAGAGTTTGGCTTTCTGCACTGTGGGCACACGAGCCCTTGCTCGGTTACATCAATATGACAAATGAAATAGTGCTTGAATAAAATTCAGTCTTGGCTAGCCAATCCTTAGAAGTCTATCTAGATCATTATGGCGCTGACACACGTTTTAATTTGTTGTAAGACCTCTATAACAAAAAGAGAAGGTAAAACTCCATAAATATTCAAGCACATCTATACTCTTTTCACTGAACTGCAGAATACTAAATAATTCTGTCAGTTGTTCAGTAACATTCAAGCTCCATCCTTCTAATCTGTAATTAGCTAAGTGGTCCCAAGACCAAATTACATAGTACTTAAGAGCATGATGAAGATGAGATTGTAGACAGGATCACAGCTGATTGCTGCACTTGGCGAATTTACCCCGCAGGTCACAGCCTTTCACTAAAGAAACCCTCTCATGCATTTATGACTTTATAGGTTTTTGGACTAAACTAGAGCATGCTTGGATTAGTCTCATGGGCGGAATCCTCATAGGATATTCCACTGATGTATCAGAAACCTTTACTAAATTCTCTGTGATCTTTGCCAGATTTTTACCCAAAAGGATTCAGAAGGCCTTACTCGTTTTGGAAAAAGGGCTGACCCCAAGATTAGTAGCTCTTTGATATTTGGCTACTTTTTAGCCAAAGGGGTGTGCAAGTCTTTGTTAGAATTATGCACTAATGGTTAGGGGACCACTAACACCATTGTCCTAAAGGACAAGGGAAGGGAGAGGAGAGAGTTGATTTAAAAACTCCAACAATATTTTGAAATTTCTTGTATTGTCTGCTTTATGATATTCTGAGAGCCCTGACAAGCTTTTCTCTTTGGCAGTTTTTTAGGTGAAAGTGTCATTGCTCATTGTTTTCCACTGTGTAATGAATGCAGTAACTATCCAGCTCAACATGAGGTTTCAGAGGCTACATACAGTTGCTGATTTGACTGCATTTCTTGCACTAATGCAGTTAATTTCATTGAAAGACAACAGAAAAATTCCATTGTGAAAGATGCCTGAGAAGTGAAAGATGCTTGAGAAGTGAAAAATAAGGTTTAAGTAACCTCTTTCCAATGCAATCATTACTTTGAAGAAAATCATTTAAAAACCAACATTAAAAAATCAAAATTATCTGTGTCTCTGCTGAGATAGATATGATAAAATACTATAATGTTAGTGCAAGTTTTTTTCTGGAGTTCCTTATTAATTTTACTTTTGATAATTCCTGTCACTATGTCAACAGTGGAACATTCTTGGTCCAAATTGAAACTAATTAAAAGTTATTTAGGGAACTCAAGTGAATAACAATGTTTAACAGTTTGCACCTCTCAGAATAGAAACTCAGGCAGCTGACAAAAGGAAATTGAAAAACATGCATGGTTTTGACTCTTCCAGATGACAGCAAAGACTGAAGTTTGCTTATGTAACTGATACAAACCCAGAATCCTACATGGTCCAGTCTCGGACCCAGCCCTGCAGGAAAATATAATTAAAACAATTCAAATCTTTTCTGTCTCTTGAGAAAATGCCAAAGGTAGGAGTGTACTTTAAATCTCCAGCAAAGTTCCTTAACAATACTGTTTGGACTCCCCTCTCTCTGACTAGCACTCTCTCCTTCTCTCTCTCCCTTCCCAGCTCCAGAGACCCAGCCAGAGGCTTTTCTCTCTCCACTCCCTCTTTCTCTGCCCCAGTTTTTCACTTGTCATTCAACTTGGCCTCAAAGGCTTCTTTAGTTTTCCTTCAGACTGCTATTACCCAGACTCTGGGTGACAAAGAAAAGTTCAAAACACACCCTTTGTTACAGGCAGAGAGTGGGAGCGGGACACATTTGATTTTGCAACAGATTCATTTTCCTTGATTTGCGTTTGTCCCAGAGAACGTGAGAAGCCAGTTGCAGAAGGATTTTGTCATCAAAGCATTTCCTGAATTAATCAAGTGGTTAGACCCTGGTGCTGCAAGGGCCAAGGCCTTGCTGCAGTTCCCGTGAACTTTGCTTTGTCTTATAGCCACAGTGCACATTTCTGCCATGAATCACGTGTCAGAATGCACCCTGGAATCAACATATCCTGTGAGGTTCAGAACTTCTGCTTATATTTTATATAAGTACATAAAATATTATGTAAGCTTTCCTTTTAGAAGGAGAATATATACACACACACACGCACACCCATATGTATATAATTTTTTTCTTTTAAGTCCAAGTGCAGTTGCTCTAGATGAAGCAAAGGTGAGAGGCAAGAAGCACCACCCCTAGGCCACATCTCCCCTCTGAGCGGCCTCTTGGAGCACAGTTTGGACCATGAGTGTAGTGGCCAGAGCACCATATATGGAATTAGAAATATCTCTGCTACTTACGACCTAAGTGGGCTTGGACACATTAACATACACCCACCCCTCTGGGTGGCTGTGAGAGTGAAATGGTAGATGGCTGGATCTCGGCAAACGGTGATTTCCTCCCTGTCATTAGTCTCAAGGGGACAAAGCAGAGAGAGAGAGCAAAGGTGGATGGGGGCAAATCCATACCAGCCTCTGGAATAAAACAGCACCAAGATAGGGTGGACCCATGGTGAGCGGGCAGCAACCTGTTTTATATGTCATAAGAAGCATTTCTGTAACCCAATGATTACAGATCCAGTAATTCCTACGAAACTGTCAGCCTGAACTGCCGGGCACTGAACTTGGCTGAAAAAAAACTGAATTAAAAGAAACTGACCATTTCAGACAGACTGAGACAATGACAGAGGCGGGTCAGTTGGTGTGAACTGGATAAAATCTCAGAGCCAGAAGAAGTCCAGGTTTTCAAATGAGTTTCATTTAGCTCTTGAGCTGTCCAGTAAGGATTCCTGGGAACTGTGAACTATAAAATAGACTCTGTTGGGGGGCTGAGAGCTGACCCCTCTTTCCCAACTCTCCCGAGGGGAGACCACCGCTCCGGGGTCCCCAGGAACACATGTGAGCTTCCTGCCTTCAGGTTTCCGGGTGGACGGCACCCCGACAGGCCCTGGGGACCGCGGGCCGTGCTCCAGGCAGGAGAGCCGCCTCACCGTCACTTCAATGACCCACTGTTGCCACCTGCTGGCCGCTGGAAGGAGGAGCTCAGCGCTGGGAACAGGAGGGTTTGGCTAGGGGGTAGCCAGGCTCCTGGGAGAGGCACCAAAATACAGACACAGACTGAGGGTTTTCTCCAAAGAAGTGACCTTGGGAGGATCCACAACTATTCCATTCATTAAGCCACACAAGAAGGTGGACTTTTGTAAAAGCAGTACCCTTCATTCATGCATTATTTAATTAGTCAATTACAAACACTTTTGTAGCTATGTACCAGGTACCCTGAGAGGCACTGGAGCAATTGATTGCCATCCCTCATTCTACCTCCAAATGACATGATCAGTGTGATCTTCTCCCCTATGCATTGAACTAAGCTTTACATTTATTCATTCCATCACCAATAATTATTAACTGAATGCCTACCATGGGACAGGCTCTGGGCCAAAAGCTGAGGATACAGCAGTGAGCAAAATCAGGCGCTGTCTCTGCACTCACTGGTCGGCAGTCTAGTGGGAGAGACAGACATAAATCAGATCATCACACAAATAAATGTAACAGTACACAACTGTGATAGGTATAACAGAAAAATGTAATTGTGATAAGGGCAGACCTGAATGGCTTTGATCAATTCTAAAACAGGGATTTGGGCTATTTGATGTGCATTACAATTATTTAAAATCTTTTCATTCTTTGACCCAGTACTTCCACTTGTAGGAGCTTATCCTAAGGCAACAATCAGAAAATTACCTGGTTTATAAGGATGTCCACTGCATGATTGCCTGTAACAGCAAAATAAATAAATAAATAAAGGAAATCATCCAAAAGCCCAGTGATAAGGGGTTGGTTAAACAAATTATCATACACTCAAAAAATAGAATATTCTACAGCCATTAAAAATGAAAATGTAGAGACATTATTTGGGAGCCTATTATATACTCTGTAAGTTATGGAAAAGTATGTATAGTAAATCTCATTTTTGAAAACATTTTTATGGGTGTTTTCTTCCAGCTCCCTACTACATAATCAATTTTTTTTCCTTGTTACTGTTGGGTCATTATGATCATCATGTAAATAGGCTGTTATTTTTCCCTTTCCCAAAAAGGGCACAAAACAAAAAAAGTTCTATTGACGACTTCTCTCAGCAGCTACAACCTCATTTCCTTGTTATGCTCTGCAGTAAAGCCCCTCTAATTCCTCCCCTCTTAAACCTACTCCAGTCAGGTTTTGTACATGTCAAGGTCACCAGTGGCCGCCATATTCCTAAGCCCTGTGGTCATTTCCATCCTCGTCTCATGGGCTCCATCAGCAGCATTTAACACAGCGGGCCACACCTTCCTTGCAGAGCCCTTCACCTGGCTTTCAGAACCCCATCCTCTATTGAATCTCCTCCTGCCTCAGTGCTTCCTCCTTCTCAGTTTTTGCTGCATCCTCCTCTTCTTCCCAACATTTTTTTTCAATTGAGGTATAGTTAATTTACAGCATTACGTAAGTTTCAAGTGTACAACATAGTGATTCACCATTTTGAAAAGTTATACTCCATTTATAGTTATTATAAAATACTGGCTATATTCCCTTTGCTGTAGCTTATTTCTTTTATACACAGTAGTTTGTACCTCTCAATCCCCTACCCCTATCTTACCCTCCCCCTTCCCTCACCCCACTGGTAACCACTAGTTTGTTCTCTGTATCTGTGAGTCTGCTTCTTTTTTGTCATATTCACTAGTTTGTTGTAATTTTTAGATTCCACCTATAAGTGATATCATACAGTATTTGTCTTTCTCTGTCTGACTTATTTCACTAAGCATAATATCCTCCAAGTCCATCCATGTTGCTGCAAATGGCAAATTTCCTTCTTTCATGGCTGAGTAGTATTCCATTGTATATACATATACCACATCTTCTTTATCTGTTCATCTGTTGGTGGTCACTTATGTTGCTCCATATCTCGGCTGTTGTAAATAATGCTGCTGTGAACATTGGGGTGCATGTATCTTTTCAAATTAGTGTTTTCATTTTCTTTGGATATGTACCCAGGAATGAATCATAGGGTAACTCTATTTTTAGTTTTTTGAGGACCCTCCATACTGTTTTCCACAGTGGCTACACCAATTTACATTCCCCTCAACAGTGCACGAGGGTTCCCCTTTCTTCACAACCTTACCAACATTTGTTATTTGTGGTCTTTTTGATGATAGCCATTCTGACAGGTGTGAGGTGATAGCTCATTGCGGTTTTGATGTTAGTTCTCTTCTCTGCCTATACTCATTCCTTTGATCTTATTGAGTCGTGGTTTTAAGCACCGTTTACCCTAGTCTAGACCTCTCCTCTAAACTCCTGACTCCTAAATCCAACTGCCGGCTCAGATTTCTAATAGACACCTCAAACTAACAGAACTCATGATTTTCCTCCCTTTTAATCTGCTCCATCCACAGCCTTCCTTAATTCACTTGTTGGCACATAAAACCTTCATAATGTTCAGGCCAAAACCCTGCAAATCATCTTTTTTTTTTTTTTTTAAAGAGATTGGAGTTTATTTATTTATTTATTTTTGGCTGTGTTGGGTCTTCGTTTCTGTGCGAGAGCTTTCTCTAGTTGCGGCAAGCGGGGGCCACTCTTCATCGCGGTGCGCGGGCCTCTCACTATCGCGGCCTCTCTTGTTGCGGAGCACAGGCTCCAGACGCGCAGGCTCAGTAGTTGTGGCTCACGGGCCTAGTTGCTCCGTGGCATGTGGGATCTTCCCAGACCAGGGCTCGAACCCGTGTCCCCTGCATTAGCAGGCAGATTCTCAACCACTGCGCCACCAGGGAAGCCCTGCAAATCATCTTTAATCATCCTCCTCTTTTTTTTTTTTTTTGCATCCAGCTCCAATCCTTCAGGAAATCCCGTTAGCCCTAGTGTCAGAATATAGTTCCTAGATCCAACTACTTCTCATGGCCCTCACTGCATCCACTGTGGTCCCATCCACCACCATCCACCTCCTGGATTACTGTGTAGCTCCTAACTTGTCTCCCCTACAGCCTCTTGTCGCCACAGGAGCCAGAGTTGCCCTTTTACAACATGTGTCAGATCATGTCCCTCCCGCTCAGAACTATGCAGGGGCTCCGCATCTCACACCGAGTAAAAGTCTACAAGGTGTGCTGAGTCCCCTCTGCCCCCAGGCTACTCTCTGACTTCATCCTCTGGCCGTCTCCCCATCACTCACTCTGCTGCTGCCGGGCTGGCTTCTTCGCTCTGCCTTCAGCACGCCAGGCCCATTCCCCTTGGGGACCCCTATTGCTGTGCACTCTGCCCAGAATGCTCATCCCACAGATACCTGCGCCTCCTTCAAGTGTTTGCTCAAATGCCTCATTCCTCATTGAAGCGTACCCTCGACCTACCACGTTTACAATTGCGATCCCCTCTCCAGCTGACCCGATCCCCCTTACCCGGCTCTACTTTTTCCATAGCATTTTGACCTGTTAAGATACTAAACAATTCACTTATTATCTGTATATATATTTATTTTTTTAATAGGAGTATAGGTCTATATATATTTTTTATTGATCATCTCCGCCAACTAGAATGCATTTTTCCTGAGGAACAGAAATCGTCATTTTATTTACTGATGTTTTCCAAATGCCTAGAACTGTGCCTGGCACATAGCAATGCCCGATGACAAAAGTTTTTAATAAATGAAGGCATGGGCGGAATCCTTTCACAATGTATATGGATGTCAAATCATCACATTGTACACGTTAAATATCTTACAATTTTATTTGTCAATTATACCTCAATAAAACTGCAAAAAAATTAATCTTTTCCTGAAAATATCATTCCCCTAGCATAAAAACCTAAAAATTAAAGGAAATCTTTTGACTTCAAGTAACATAAAGCAGGGTTTGGGGTCAGTGAAAATAAATACACAAATACATAAAACATACATAAATGCATGGAAAGAGTCTGAATGTATATAAAATAACCCATTAACCATAGATATTTCTGGTAGAAGGATCATGGGTAAAAATTTTTCTTTTTGTTCATCTGTTTTCCAATTTTTCTATAATAAAGTTGAATTACTTTAATAATGAACTTTTGAATGAAAAAAATAGGTTTACTCCTGTAGATGATAGCAGTTTTAATATTTTTTTTTAGTCTGCAGTTCCAGCGGTTCACCCACAGAAGAGAATAGGTAAGATGGTGGAAACGTGGGAAAGGCACCCACTCACGTCATCGTGAAGATCCCCTGCCCAGACAGCGCAAGAAATTCTGTCTTGATTTGTGTTTCCCCAGAAGCAGACCCAGCAAGGGGTTTATCAGAGAGGTGGCAAGGTGGGGACACTGAAACAGAAAAGAGATGGAAACGAATAAAGGCAAGGCTGTCAGGCCACGTCCACTACGGGCAACCAGGACTCCATCCCATGGACGAACCCTGGAACGCAGTGCAGAGAGTGCCTCAGTTTTCCCATCCAAGGTGGGAATTTATCCTCCGACAGTGGTTGAGGGCCGTTTTGCGGGGCATTAATTCCCTTGCACTTCCATCGTGTCTCCTGTCCTACAGCCAGAAAAAAAAAAAAAAAGTCTCAGGTAGAGGGTTGCAGGTGTGGGCAGTCAGTAGATTTCTCCAAGTCGAGGTGAAAGCCAAGGGAATGTGGCTGGGCGCTGAGAGGGTCTGCAACAATTCCTTGGTTAAGTCTCTGATTTTGCTCTCTGGGCAGAGCTCCCTTGTCCGTTGCCCTCCGTGGCTCCTGGATGCGCCCTCTGCCGGGGTTCTTCCTGGTCCGTTATCTCCAAGGCCGCATGTGAGGTGAGCAGTGCGGAGAGTGCCCTCCTGCAGAGACTGTAGCTTGCTTTCCCCCAGTGCGTCTTTGGGCACCCAAGGGCTGATTCAAGGCTTGGGCAACCAAAGTTTTTGTAGTCTGAGTTCAAGAACTCTTTGGCCCCCTCCCCGTGTCCTCAAGTCCATTCTCTACATCTGCATCTTTATTCCTGTCCTGCCCCTAGGTTCATCAGAACCATTTTTTTTTTAAGATTCCATATATATGTGTTAGCATACGGTTCTTGTTTTTCTCTTTCTGACTTACTTCACTCTGTATGACAGACTCTAGACGAAGTGAGAGAGTAGCACGGACATATATACACTACCAAATGTAAAATAGATAGCTAGTGGGAAGCAGCTACATAGCACAGGGAGATCAGCTAGGTGCTTTGTGACCACCTAGAGGGGTGGGATAGGGAGTGTGGGAGGGAGATGCAAGAGGGAGGGGATATGGGGATTATGTATACATATAGCTGATTCACTTTGTTGTACAGCAGAAACTAACACAACATTGTAAAGCAATTATACTCCAATAAAGATGTTAAAAAAAAAAACTCTTAAAAAAAAGAACAGAATTCTTTAGCCATACAATTCCTTCAAATATTTAGTAAGCTTCTGAAATCTTTCTTTGCAGTCATTTGCACGTGACAGTATGCACACCTAGGGTTCTTCACCAGACACAATTCTCAAGCCCGATTTACCTCTTTGCACCCTAACCCCTAGGCTTCTCTCCTCCAACTTAATGGAAACCATCTTGAAGCCCTCTGGGAAAGAAATTGGCCTGAGCGTGAAGAGAGCAACCTTAAACGATTTTTGCTACAGTGGTGAGACCAGGTATTGAGAAGTCCTAATGGGCTTTTGTTGCTCAGAGCCTTTTTTTTTTTTCTCCATGTTATCACTTACTCTTAGGGTTCAAAGCGGAAGGCTCCAGATTTCTGGACTCATCCTATCCCTTTCATTTCTGTTCTTGAACCAACCAATTGTTGCCTGAGCTTGACTCTTCCTTGTACAGACTCCCTAAGCAAAGCCAATAAGAACTGGGAATTCCCTGGAGGTCCAGTGGTTAGGACTCTGCCGTTCCACTGCAGGGGCTGTGGGTTCGATCCCCGGTCAGGGAACTAAGATCCTGCAAGCCACACCGTGTGGCCAAAAAACAAAACAAGCAAACAAACAAAAAAAACCCAAAAAAACCCTAACACTGACTTTGTGTTTTCCAACCTCTTCTAGAGCCACTGGCTTGGTACATACTTTGCTCATGAAGAAATCCAGGACAACAGTTTTATTAAGTAATTTGCTATTATCTTCATCTTTTCTGCCTCCAGTACCAATTTTCTTGCCTTCCCCACTGTGCTACATGTTTTAGGATCCCCAATGCAAGGGAGTAAATTTTGTATTAATAATGATAAAACTACCTTCTGTACAAATAAACCCAAGAATTTTGATGGCTTGACACAGTCAACGTTTTGTTCTCTCTCATGGAATAGAGCTGGGTGGTAACCAGGCCAATGGGGCACCCTCCTCCCTGGAGTCATTCAAGGATTCAGGATATCAAAAGCAAAGCCCCCTTCAACATGTGGTTTCCAAGGTCACCCTGGGGGTCATGTCCATTCCATGTCCATTCCAGCCAGTCAGAGACTAGAAGAGCATGGACGAGCTCCAGTGGGAGGATGGTGAATCTCAAAATTTCCCCTCCCATTTCATTTTCTAGAACTCAGTCCCATGGCTCCATGTAGATGTAAGGGGCAGGGTGAAAGGATGTATTCCTGGCTTTGTCGTCACAGTGCTATGCTATGGAAAGGAGGGAACCAATTTTTCCGTTGACAGCACATCTCCCACAATTTAAAGCAAAAAATATATAAATAATGCAGACTCGGGCTTCCCTGGTGGCACAGTGGTTAAGAATCCGCCTGCCAATGCAGGGGACACGGGTTCGAGCCCTGGTCCCGGAAGATCCCACATGCTGCAGAGCAACTAAGCCCGTGCGCCACAACTACTGAAGCCCGTGTGCCACAACTACTGAAGCCTGCGCGCCTAGAGCCTGTGCTCTGCAACAAGAGAAGCCACCACAATGAGAAGCCTGCGCCCCGCAACAAAGAGTAGCCCCCGCTCACTGCAACTAGAGAAAGCCCGCATGCAGCAGCGAAGACCCAATGCAGCCAAAAATTAAATAAATGAATAAATAAATAAATTTATAAAAAAAAAATAATGCAGACTCCAAGCTCTCTTCACTACACTCCCAGCCCTTTCCCTAATTATTTCTTTGGATTCACTGGAATGGGGGAATTGGCCAGGATGCTGTTCTTGGGCTTGAGGTGAGGAACCTTCTTCACCTGATTCAATTTGAGAAGGAAGCAAAGAAGGAACCGGCAGGGTGTCTTTAAATAACTGCTCCCTTTTCTATTTTGGTAAAAATCCTTCTCTGACTGAGCAATTACTAACGATTGGCTTTTGGGATTTTTTTTTTAAAACAAATAAATTGAAAACCTGAAGCACTCTGCTCTTTGCTTCCCTGAGTGAGAGTAGGCAGAGGAATGATGGCAGGAAGTAGGAGCCTGGAACAGGGCTTATGCAGTGGGACAATTTTCCCATTAATTACTTCTCACTTGAATAACAGGACATGGGAGGTGGGCTGTTTGCTGTCGCTAATGGCGCACTGCAGGATAGGTATTGCCTGATACAGAGACAGGGCTGGGGACAGCCACTCTGGGGGCCATCGTAAAACCAGTTTTATGGAAGAAGCCACCGTTGTTTAAAACCAAACCCAATCAAACATGGAATTCTCTCCAGCGGCACCAACCCCATTCTTCTCAAATCCATTCCCTCACAAAAGCCCCAGGCATTCTCAACCTAGAGGAAACCAGAGCAAATAAATTTTCCTCTTTGTAGAACGTGGACTTTTGTGATTTAGGATGATCAGTGTCTTACACACACAGCTGACTATCTACTCAGACCCAGTGACCCTGATCAAATCAATCCACACAGATGAGGCTCTGGTTTATACAAAAGGGAGGGAGTTGCTCACCGGGCAAAATAATTCATTCCCTACTCTAACGTGTTTGTTTTTTTTTTTTTATGAAGACCTGACTCATGGTGCATTGAAAACACAGTGCAGTTCACCCTCAACTTGTCAAAGGTCCAGCAGTTGTGTAAAGTGTACACCCTGCAATAACGTAAGGACCTCAGCCCCGGGGCTCCAGGGCTCCGGGCAGCCCAGCTGTCACTGCCACAAACAGGTGGTGTAAACGATAGCTTGGCTCAGCCCACTCACTTGCCAAACCCTCCAGCAGCTGAGTGTCCAGCCAGAGAGCGGCACAGGCGGCCACTCCACCACCAGCCCATGGAGCCCCGGCCACTCCTCCTGCTCCTCGGCCTCTGCTCAGGTAAGTGCCAGGGTTGCGGGGCTCTCCTTCGAGGCTGAAGCACTAGAAGCCCCCGAACCAGAGTCTTGCTTCTTTGATGGGAACACAGAATGGCAGGGCTTCACCAGCCCCAGGCTGCTCTGTCAGTTTCTCACCGATGTTGGCTTGATTGGGTTTGTGGATAAAGATTTTTAGTTGGGTTATCCAATTAAAATAGGAGCTGCCTGGTCAAAAGCTACAAAGTAGACGTGCAATCTCTCTTTCCTTCAGTGCCTGCATCTTAGTCATCCGTATGATCTGATTCAGCACCTCTTCTACCATCCCGGAGCTGCTATCATAGTTGAACAACTATAGGAACTTAGAAGGGTGACTTATAATCACAAGCAATATGGTTAACAAGTCTCTTTATGGCTCTAGGAGAATTCTGAAAATGAAGAGGAGAGATTGACAGCTCCATGTGCTGGAGGGAGAAACCTTTTCATAACTGTAACTAAACTCTCTCCATGAGAGATGAAATATTTTGTAATTTTTTAAACTTCTGAAGCTAAAAAAAAATTCATATGAATGCATTATGGCCTACTTTTTTTTTTTTTAAAGGACACTACTATATGTAGGTTTGGGTTTGAATTGAAACCATAAAACCTTGCACAGCCCTTGACCTGCATTCAACTCTGGAATGTGTCACAACACAGCAGCTGAAAAGCTATCGTGAATCCCAAACTTCCGGTCGAGGGAAATAGATGTTTGCTGATTGCTTCATATAAAAGTTTACTGGTGATATCATCTCAACTGAGAAACAAGGCGGCTGACATTCTGTGGTTTCTCTTCTCTAATATTGCTCTGACAAACACAGGTCTTCTGGGCAAAAGAGGTGAAGAGCTTTATTATTAATGTTTTTCAATAGCAGAATTGAAGGAAATAGCCTAAACTCTGATAAACTATATCCTCTGGGATTTGGACTCAATCCAACCAAAGCTGGCTTGGTGGTGATGGTGGTGGTGTGTGTGTGTGTGTGTGTGTGTGTTTGCAAACACTACACTCAATGGAAATTCTTAGGTGATATGTTTATATATAAAAATCCTTAAGAGATCTTTTAGGACACCAAAGATCTCCAAAAATGCAAGTTTAGCTATTTTTTGAAGTATGTGATATGTATTTAGATCAAACCTAGAGTTTGCTGGTGTCAATTCACATGGATAGTTAACAGAAATTTAGAGCAAGATGAGGCAATCCAACATCTTCAAATTTATATTATAGGGAAACTGAGGCTAAAAGACATGAACTGACCTTCCCAAAGTCACTTCATGTACACACTTTGGAATGTGATCAGACTCCATTTTTTATGTGCATGGTCAGAGAGCACAGCCTGAAATTGAAAAGATAGCAAGAAACACAGCACCAGGTTGAGATAAGAATTACCCAAGGTGACTATTAACAGGACAGAATTCCTTTTGTCCAACCCACCAAGCTGTTCCCCACATAAAATTGCAGATTGGACTAGTATGGTACAAAAGAACACTTTAAAATTGTGGCTGGGTTGCCCTACTTAGATTCAGTCCTTTGGGGGCAAAAGTGAGGGACATTTTTTCCCGTGTTAGCGTAACACATAACGATCTCTGTTCTATTTTTATAGGACTTTCATTACAACCTTTCCTCTCCCCCAGCTCAGGAATCCCAAGCACTTCATTACCACCTTTCTTATGGCATATTACTTTCCAGCTTGTTTACAGTTATTTATGTAAATGGAAAATATCAATGTCCATGAAGGTAGGAAGACAGGATCTGTATCAGATTCATGCTGGAAAACCTCAAAGCTCCTCCAACAATGCTTTGCACACAGCAAATGTTCAACGAATATGTGAATGAATTCATGTTACCACCATCTGAATGGGGATGACCAGCATGATTTTGCTGAAAAGGGAGACTCTGACATTACGTATGTGTTTGTCTGTGTGTTTGTTAATTTACATCCTGCCTTTTAAAGAAAGTATTTACTGTGATTTATTGAATCCGTGAAGAGGTGTTCCAATTCTCCAGACCATACTGGAGTTGGGAACAGAATCCTAGAATTCTGAGTTCAGGTCCTATAAGTTTTCTATCATTCTACCCTGCTTTGGGGAGGAAAAAAGAAAAGAATACCAATGAATATGTTCTAAGAAATGGAGACCTCCTTGGAAATTCCTTAGAAGTTCATTACGAAAGGCACAAGGCCCCTTGGCCTTGGCAAGGGTGCAGAGGAGGAAGTGAGTGTCCCTGGAACCCTGACCGTGCCTGGCTCCCCAGTGCTCCCTACTCCCTAGCAGAACTTAGGGTTGGCCTGCATAGTTTTCCTGCCACAGAATGCTGAGCATCTGCTCTCTCTGTTGCTTTCTAGTATGTTCTTCCTGTCAAACTGGAACAAACAGTCACTTAAAAATAAGCAGCCCGGGCTTCCCTGGTGGCGCAGTGGTTGGGAGTCTGCCTGCCGATGCAGGGGACACGGGTTCGGGCCCTGGTCTGGGAGGATCCCGCGTGCCGCGGAGCAACTAAGCCCGTGCACCACAACTACTGAGCCTGCGCGTCTGGAGCCTGTGCTCCGCAACAAGAGAGGCCGCGATAGTGAGAGGCCTGCGCACCGCGATGAAGAGTGGCCCCCACTTGCCGCAGCTAGAGAGGGCCCTTGCACAGAAACGGAGACCCAGCACAGCCAAAAATAAATAAATAAATAAAATTAAAAAAAAAAAAAAAAAAAAAAAAAAAAAAAAAATAAGCAGCCCAAGGTAACACCAAAGCAATAACCTCAAACCCAGTGGCCAAGGCACTCAGTGATCCACACCAGTCCCCCACTGCTCCCACCGTGGGCTGGGTGGGCCCCGGGATAGACAAGGCGTGGAGGACAGAGGACAGCTGCATCCCAGGGGCTCAGTGGGGCACCTGCAAAACCTGGGTCTTTGGACAACATGCTGCTCTAAGGGTCCTCAAATGCAGGTAGTTTGGGGGAGATGCCACGTGAAAGCTCTGCACAGACCCTTTTAGGTCCAGAAAATTTGGGAAACTAGAAATGAAGAGGTAGGCTAGGTAAGGCATTCAATACACAGAGTCCAGGAAGGTCATAATGAAGATATCTGAGCTATACTGAAACCTTCAAAAATCCGAATGGACGTGATACATTTGCCTTTAGGGAGGTGGTGAAGAGCACAGGCCCTCTCGTCAGACGGCCTCCACTTATAATCCCACCTCTAACTAGCTGGGAGCCATGAATACATGGCTCAGCTCTCCAGACCTCAGTTTTCCCATCTGTGAAGTAGGCGTAAAGACTGACCTCATAGGATTTTTATAAGGATTCAATAAGGTAATACAAATACAGGACCTTTAATAAAGCTCTACAGGCTAATTAAAACACATACTTTTGGGAGCATGAAAATGTTTCCATTCATTCCATAGCATTGGTTATTTCAAACTGATATAAAGTTCTGGATGAGAAATAGTGGTTGAGAGCATGGGCTCTGGGTGTCAATCCTGGCTCCACCATTTATGAAATCTGGGCCTCAGTTTCCTCATCTGTAAAGTGAGGACAATGATAGTACATACCACACCCAGTTATGAGGATTGAAAGACTTAGTACATATAAAGCACATAGAAGAGGGGCTGGCACAAAACAAGTTGGGTGTGTTAGTTATTATTTTTGTTGATCAATAAAGATAGAAAACGGAATTACTTTTTACTTAATAATTATTTTGTTGACAAATGCTTCCAAACTTAGGATCCAAGGAGAAAAAAAAAAAACCCAATCACCTGCCTTAGCGGTGATCGGTTAACACAACTGGGAAAAAAGGGAAAGCACCTCACTCGTTTCATTTTTAAAGTTGTCTTGGCCCAGGGAAAAAGTGTAGTTTCAGCAATAACCTGCGGAAAGGGGAGATCTGGTTACATGAATCCGGGCAAATGGATTGTGTGTCTACTTCCTCTCCCAGCCCTGAACAGGCAACCCCTAAACCACAGCAGGCTTGAGTTACAGAGATTCTTCATAAGGCACTTGTTGGAATTTGGAACATATTTTCTCATAGGAATAATGGCACATGTAGCTGTACAGTTTCCAGCACATTCATAACATTAAAAGTGAGCGCAGGAGCACGGCACAGAATCACCGGCTCTAACTTCAGCTCTGCCCTAGCCGCATGACCGCAGACAAGTCAGCCCACTTCTTAGAATCTCAGGCGAGAATGTCTGCCTGCCTGCCTGCTGGTGAGGACCACATCACGCTGGACACACAAAGCCTGTGGGCTCTGAGAATACTGGATGATATTGCCCTCCATCCTGAAGGAAAATGTAGTAAAGATTCCTTGGAATCATTCATGCTCCAAATAGGAGCCCCAAACCCAGGTCAGCAGAACATGTGGTTTTCACTCTTAGCAACTTAATTGGGACATGGGCCCATCAGCAGTGATTATTTTTTTATTTTTAAAATTATGGAAAAATATATAAGTATGTAAGATTTACCATGGTAAAATATACATTACATAAAATTTCCATTTTAAAGTACACGATCCAGTGGCATTAGGTACATTCACAATGTTATGCAACCATCACCACTAATTCCAGAACTTTTTCATCACCCCAGAAGGAAACCCTGGGCCCATTAGCAGTCACTCCCATTCCCCAGTCCCCACAGTCCCAAGTAACCACTAACGAACTCTCTGTTCTATGGATTGACCTATTCTGGATATTTCATATAAATGAAATCATACAATATGTGCCCTTTTGTGTCTGACTTCTATCACTTAGCATAATGTTTTCAAGAGTCATTCATGCTGTAGCATGTATCAGAACTTCATTCCTTTTCATGGCTGAATAATATTCTACTGCATAGATATACCACAATTTGTTTATCCATTTATCCGTTGATGGACATGTGGGTTGTTTCTACCATATCGCTATTGTAAATATTGCTGCTATGAATATTCATGTACAAATTTTTTGTTTGCTTTGGGGGTTTTTTGTTTGGATTTTTTCTTTTATAAATTGAAGTATAGTTGATTTACAATACTGTGTTAGTTTCAAGTGTATAGCACAGTGATTCAGTCATATATATATGTATATATATTCCTTTACAGATTCTTTTCCTTTATAGAGTATTGAGTGTAATGCCCAGTAGGTCCTTGTTGGTTATCTATTTTATATATAGTAGTGTGTATACGTTAATCCCAACCTCCTAATTTATCCCCCCACCACCCCCACATACAAATTTTTGTATGACCAGTTTGTTTGTGGATATACCCAGGAATGGCATTGCTAGGTCATATGGTAGCTCTGTGTATAACTTGTGTGAGAAACCACCAAACTGTTTTCCACAGCAGCTACACCATTTACCTCTCACCAGCAACATATGAGGATTCCAGTTTCTCTGTAACCTCACCAATATTTGTCAATTTTAATTTTGTTAATTATGTAATAACAACCTAGTGGGTGTGAATCAGCATCAGTTTTGGGCTGTTCATAGCATCATGAGCTCTGAGGCCAGCCAATCTGAGATTTCATTGCATCATGACCAGATTCTGAAATACCAAGACTGACTTTTTGTGGACCTTTCTTCTTGTTTGTGCGTGTTCCTAGCAAACTTGATGCAGCCAGATGCTGGGTGAAGGAATGTCATCTGTCCAAAGTACAAGTGCATGATAATCTGGCATGCCCCACTGGGAAGGGACCACTCTGGCAGCTGCACTTGGAAAGGAATTCAAGGCAATAATAGCTGCATCGGGGAGCCCTTCAACGAGGGGGCCTGCGTGCCTTCCATGAGCTGGCCACACCTCAGTTACTCACGTTAGTGTGTGTGGAGGGTGGGAGCAGACTCTGACAGTGAGTGTGTTGTTTGCTGTCTCAGCTGGCCTCGTCCTGGGCTCCGAACATGAGACCCGCCTGGTGGCAAAGCTATTTGAAAACTACAACAGCGTAGTACGGCCCGTGGAAGACCACCGCAAGGCCGTGGAGGTGACGGTGGGCCTGCAGCTGATACAGCTCATCAACGTGGTGAGATAAGAGAGCTCCAGGCTCTCCACACCTCCCGCTCTGGGGCATCCTCCCCCGGCTCCCCTCCTGTCCTCCTAAAGATGGGGCCTTATCTTTTTTTCAGGATGAAGTAAATCAGATCGTGACTACCAATGTTCGTCTGAAACAGGTAACTCAGCTAGATAATTGCATTCATGTTGTTTTTATTCACCCTGAAATTTAACATGGGCCCAGAGGGAATCAATTTAGGTAACAGGGATATGTACCAAAATGTTAAAAGTAGATATTTTGGGGTAGTGGGACTGTGGATCATGTTTTGGTGTTTATTTTTTTATTGTACTTTGTGCTTTTTCTGTGTGTATTAGTTTGCTAGGACTCCTGGAACAAAGTCACAACCTGGACAGCTTAAACAACAGAAATTTATTGTCTCACAGTTTTTGAGGCCAAAAGTCCAAAATTAAGGTGTTGGTAGAATTGGTTCCTTCTGAAGTTTGTGAGGGAGAACCTGCTTCAGGCCTCTCTCCTTTGCTCAGAATTGGTTGTCTTCATGTTCACATGACTTTCTTCCTGAATATGTACCTGTCTTCACATGTCCCCATCTTATAAGGACACCAGTCATATTGGATTAGGGCCCACCTTAATGACTTCACTTTAACTTAATTACCTCTGTAAAGACCCTAACTCCAAATAAGGTCACATTCTGAGGTCTTGGGGGTTAGAACTTCATATTAATTTGGGGGAGACAATTCAACATTGTGTTATCCAAATTTGCTGCATTGGGTATACGTTACTTTCATAATGTAGAAGAAAATATAATATTTTTTTAAAAAATGATGTTGCCTGCTTGAGAAAAACATTCCCAATAGGGTCATTCTCCTTTCCTAAGGTGGGCAGTGTACCTGGTAGATCTGCTACCACTTGGTGGCGTTACTTGGGGCTACCTTTGTTTTCTCACGTGTAAAATGGGGTCAATAATCACTCCTGCCTCATGGGAACATTGTGAGGACTAAATGATGAATATGGGTAAAATGCTTACAAAAGTGCCTGCATGTACTCAGTGCTCTGTGTTTGCTCTTACTTGTTACTAAAGGGAAAACTGAATTCTGAATCAAACCCTTTTTACTGGAGCACAATTTCTGTCCATACCTGAATTACCGTGCTCATCAGAGCTCTTCATAACCCTAGATTTTAAAAATATTTTTAGTTTTTTAATCGACCTAATGTCTTCATTTCTAGCAATGGGTGGATTGCAACTTAAAATGGAACCCAGACGACTATGGTGGCGTGAAAAAAATTCACATTCCATCGGAAAAGATCTGGCACCCAGACCTAGTTCTTTATAACAAGTAAGCAAAACAGACAGGATGAGGAGGCGGACTTTACAGGGGCAGGTGCAGCCCAAGTGCCCTAACGGAAGGGCTGCCACTCTTGGCATGCGTCTCACCACGGTTCACATTAAATAACCCTTAAAAACCAAGAGCCAAGTTGACATGCTAGGGGTGCCATATGGTGTCTCATGTTATGAATAGAAACAATTATCAGAGCCAAATTGAATCAGGGCTGCAGGGTGGGGGACACTTAATCCCTGAGAGCTCCTGTAGGGTATATGGCAACTATCCAAGGAACCCAAACATCATATAATTGAGTTCCTTGGAATTAAATGTCCTTCTGACCAATAGGTCTGAACCTCCTGGGGTTGTTATTCATCACATCTTCACAGCATCCCAAGATGCTGCGTGCTGCTGATGGCCTGGGATGCCTATGCAGCCCATCCGCTGGGCTCTGTGACAGACTGCATGTTGTGAAATTATAATGTGATTCAAGACACTCCAATTTAATGACACGTTCATTATCATACGCCCTTCATTTGTCAGGGAATGTTCATTGCAAAGAGCATCCTTCCCAGGCAGGAGCATTCAACACTGGCCTAGAGGATCTGTGGTCTGACATTCTACAGCACGTGTCTGGAGCGAGCAGGCTGTGCATTCTAGCAGACTCACCAGGGAAGGTGGCCAGGGCTAGTGAGCAGAAATGATACCTTTTAAGACGACCCTCCCCAACTTTGATATTTTATTACGTATTTTCCAATCCGACCTGGGATTCAAACTTGAGTCAAAGTACACAATCATTTGTGTAAACTTTTGGACAAGTACGCTCATAGGACAGAGTGTCTATCTCTCAGAGTTAAGTTTCTCTTTCACTTAGAATCTGAGGGAAGCAATTAAAATCCTCGGGTCCTTTTTATAAGCTCACTCAGAAAGACCCTCATAGGGGAGAGAATCCTGTTTCACCTGCTTAGAAGGAGAGACATAGACCATCCTTTCCCTCTGCTCTGTTGGGAGGGTCTCAAGCTGCATAGTTTTCTAGATAGAGCCTCTTCTCAGTCCCAAAGAAAAATTAACGAGAAGAAAATCTCTTGATTTATGAAGTGAGGCACAATATATACCACATGTCCCTGAAAGCCCAGCAAGGTAGACCCCACCCACTTTTCAGCACCTATTATACTGTCCTGCTCTCTGCCAAGGCCCTGGGGCACGGGCTGTTTTGGGATGAGCGGACCACCCACTGAACAAGACCTGCAGAAACAGTTTGTTATTTTTTAGTATCTACCATGTTGCCTTTTTTAACGAGAAATTATTGCCAACATTGGAAAATTGGGAAATACATAAAAATCTGAATTTTTAACTTCTCTGGAAAAATCCAACATGCAAAAATATGGGAATTTTGGATTAAAAGTCTTGATTCCCAGCTTCCAAGGAAGAATCCAATATCAGGCAACATGGAGCCTTCGCTCCCATGCAGACACCATGGCAGAGCCGAGTGGTGCCTTCCTCAGAGGAGAGAGGGTCTCTCCCCATGCCAGGCTCAACCCTCCCTCCTTCCTTGCCTGCCTGGCCCTGGAGGCATCTGAGTTTGTGACCCCCACCCCCCTGGGGTCTAAATAGTTCTTTAAAGGTAATAGACCCCTTCTTTAACCTGCTTGTCACTGTAATGAGCCACTAGACATGTTTTTATTTAAAATTCCTGTTTTTTTCCTCAATTAACTTTCAAAGTATATCAGAGAAGGGATACATGGAGATTAACATCACAAATACTACTGAGGACTGGGAAGAAAAATCTGGGATGCAGTGAATCCGTGTCACCTGTTATTCCTTTAAAGCTGTAGATTCTCAGGTTCGTCCCCAGATATCCTGATTCAGCACTTAGATGGTGCTCAGGAATATATATTTTGTTTTATTTTATTTTTTATTGAAGTATAGTTGATTTACAATATTGTGTTAGTTGCAGGTATACAGCATAGTGATTCAGATTTTTTGCAGATTATATTCCATTATAGGTTTTTACAAGATATTGAATATAATTCCCTGTGCTATACACTAAATCCTTGTTGCTTATCTATTTTAAGTATAGTAGTTTGTATCCGTTAATCCCATACTCCTAATTTGTCCCTCCCCCTCCCTCTCCCCTTTGGTAACCATAAGTCTGTTTTCTGTATCTGTGAGTCTGTTTCTGTTCTGTAAAGATTCACTTGTATTATTTTTTAGATTCAGGAATCTATATTTTAAACAAGCACCCCAGTGATCCTTATTATCAGACAAATTTGAAAAACATTGCCACAGATAAAAAGTGATGCAGCGCAAAAGAAAGCTTCTATAATTAGCACCTGAATAATTAACAACTGTCTCCCGTTAACATCCCCAAGCAGAATTGAAGGCTCATCTGTCACTTGGATCCCTGTTCCTCTTTTATCCCAATTGTAGTGCAGATGGTGACTTTGCCATTGTCAAGTTCACCAAAGTGCTACTGGACTACACTGGCCACATCACGTGGACACCTCCCGCCATCTTTAAAAGCTACTGTGAGATCATCGTCACCCACTTTCCCTTTGACGAACAGAACTGCAGCATGAAGCTGGGCACCTGGACCTATGACGGATCCGTGGTGGTCATCAACCCGGTAGGTGGTGACCTACTGTGAGGAGGTTGGATGCAGGAAAAGCGTGATTCAGGTCTCCAACTCTGCTCCTCCATTATCATAGGCTCTCAGCACCCATTCGAACTTGGGGGATTGTCTAGTTTGATGGTTCTCAATTGGTTGGGAAGGTTATTGATGCACTGCATAAGGGAACGACCTGGGGCTTAAATAATTCTCTGTGCCCAGGCTCAGGCCCAAGAATTCTGATTTAATCAGACTGGGGTGGAGCTAGGGCACCCATATATTTTAAAGCTCCCAAGTGACTTGAATGTATACTCAACATGGAGAATCCCAATAGTCCAAACCCCCTTATTTTACAGGAAAGGAACCTAAGACCCCAAAGCGAAGGTGAGCCAGGGTCCCTCCTGGGTATGTGACAGTGCTGGGATCGGTTGCCTTGTCACAGCTGATTAGGAAACCCTACCCCTCCTCAGGGTGACGAGGCTGGGAATTCAAAGTTTCATTCCATCTTCTCAGGAAAGCGACCAGCCAGACCTAAGCAACTTCATGGAGAGTGGGGAATGGGTGATCAAGGATTCCCGGGGCTGGAAGCACCGGGTGTTCTACGCCTGCTGCCCCTCCACCCCCTACCTGGACATCACCTACCACTTTGTCATGCAGCGCCTGCCCCTCTACTTCATCGTCAACGTCATCATTCCCTGCCTGCTCTTCTCCTTCTTAACTGGCCTGGTGTTCTACCTGCCCACAGACTCAGGTGGGTGCAGTTGCCATGGCGGTGGCTGCTGACCCTGATGGATCTCGGGCTACTATTTGGGGGGAAGCCAGAAATAACCACGGCTAATAGACAAATACAGGCAGACAGACCCAAATCACCATCCCTGGGAAGATGCATGTATTGAGTGGCCATGTGCAGTGGTGAAGTCCCAGCTGGGGCAGACTACAGAGCAGGCAGAGAGCTGAAGGGGACTCTGAAGATGCGCATACATAGCTCAGTCTGGTTAAGTGAATAACCACCAGCACCTATGTGCTGAATACCTGCTGTGTGCCCCGAAATGTGCTGGGTAAGGCATGTATCACAGACACTACTGATGCCTCGTACCCCAAGAAGTCACTTGCTGTATGTGACTAATCAGGTCTTGCCTCCTTTGCCCACTGCTTGCCCCTTGAAAATAGCTTTTGTGTATCTATTCTCCAGATGGCAGTATCTTTACACACAACACCATACTTCCCAAGTGGCAATTCTTTCTCCCATATCAGCCTGGATGACTTACTTACCTCCTATTGAGTAATCACATCTGTGACATAATTTCACCAGACACCAACAATCTACAGAAAAGGGGGAAAGGGAACACATATGCCTGCAAGCAAGTCATTGCTCTTAAACGATTTACGGCAGACAAGCAGGGAAGAAAGAAAGGTGGTAAGGTGGTCCTCAAACCTATGACAGATAACAATTTTATCAAAAGGCAAAAAAAAAAAAAAACCCACAAAAGTCTAAATCCAACTTTCCAACAAGGAAAAAAAACTTACACATTCACTCACTCAACATATACCGTTTAAACAACTGTTACAAGACAGGGATAAGGTAGAGAATAAGGCAGAATTTTCCCCACACAACATATGTTCTAGGGATTGTACTCATTCTTAAACAAATGATCACAAACAAATATTTTTTCAACTTTCTAATCAAATGAAGCTTCTTAAAGTGAAGAGAGAAAACTCTAGGCAGGGCAATATGGAAACTAATCAGAGTTTCTATAAATATTAAATGATTTATGCTTGAAAGGCATTTAGAACAGTGAGACTGCTTGATAATTGTTAGCTATCATTATTATCATTAATCAAGAAATTTGATGTACCTTGATCAATATTTTATATTTATAATTCTGTTTTCTTTTTTACTTCTGAAGACTTTCCTACCCACCAGAAACTGACAATTTCTTGTTTGCATCCATTCTGGATCCTGTGTATATTCCTAGCATCTGGACACATCCAGAATGGGAAAAGCTCCACACTGGAAAGCAGGGCCACACGAGGGGTTTCCCAGGACACAAACACCAAGACCAGCCCAAGGAAAGTCCCTTCCAAAGGCTCTCTACTGCATCTGAGCTGGTCAATCCCCACAAAAATATTCCAGTGCCATCCAGCCCCTGGCTTTCTTGTTTACTTGTCCAACCAAGACACCATCCGGGAATTGTTCACCCTGAAGTTGTAGGGCCTGGAGAAAATATTCAGGGGAAGGGGAATTCCTCATCCCTTAGTATGAAAAACAAAAAAAGTCAAAACAAGAAAAAAAACCCAAATCATCCCCTTAGATGAAGATGAGAAAGTGAGTGGTGTGAAATCATTGATTTTGTCCTTTCTCGGCTTTGGTCTTGCAGCTTGCTCCCACAATGAGAAAAAGATACATGTACTTCTGGGCTGCCCATCCAACTGCTGAGTAACAAGTAGGCCAGGCTGAAGTTCAGTTTTGTGAGGTTTAAGACATTCTGCTGCAGACGGAAAAACTGCCATCTGGGGTCTCGATTACAACCCAGAACATCTCTGGGTTCCCTGAGTTCTGCCAAGAAACGGAATGCTGGGCAAGAGGTGAAGTAGCATTTCCTCCTTGGCAGCCTCTAATGGAAACACCTGCCACTTGCCATCATCAGCAGAGTTAAGTTGCCAAGGTCTCATAGGAAATTCTGCAGAAAAAATTCCCCACAACAAGACCTTGAGAACATGCCGGTCACATTCCTCTCACCCTTGGGTTTTGGTGGTGTGCTCATTTGCTAGGGCTGCCTTCACCAAGGACCACAGACTGGTGGCTTAAGCAACAGAAATTTATTTTCCCACAGTGCTGGAGGCTGGAAGTCCAAGATCAAGGCGTCAGCAGGGTTGGTTTCCTCTGAGGCCTCTCTCCTTGGCTTGCAGATGGCTGTCTTCACCCTGTGTCCTCACATGGCCTTTCCTCTGTGTGTGTCTGTGTCTTAATCTCCTTTTCTGATAAGGACACCAGTCATATTGGATGAGGGCCCACCCTAAGACCTCATTTTAATTGAATTACATCGTTAAAGGCCCTATCTCCAAAACAGTCCCTGAGGTGCTGGGGCTTAGTGTTTCAACACATAAATTAGGGTGGAAGAACAATTTAGCCCATAACAGGTGGGTTGTGTTTGTTTCTTCTTTTGTCCAGGAGAGAAGATGACTCTGAGCATCTCTGTCCTGCTGTCCTTAACCGTGTTCCTTCTGGTCATTGTGGAGCTGATCCCTTCCACCTCCAGTGCGGTGCCCTTGATTGGGAAGTACATGCTGTTCACCATGGTGTTCGTCATCGCATCCATCATCATCACCGTCATCGTCATCAACACACACCACCGCTCCCCCAGCACCCACGTCATGCCCGAGTGGGTGCGGAAGGTGAGCGAGCAAGGCCCCGGCACACTTTGCACAGGGCTGCCCCTCCCTCAAGGCATCCGCAGGTCTACTCTTCTGTGTGGCCAGTGGCCTCCTAGGTAACCCTTGTGGGCACTTAGGAACGGAAAGTCCTTTCTGGGCTGTAGGGGTTTTGGGGAAGGAACTTTCTTTGGCTTCTTGCTGGGTATAAATAACTCAAGCAACCGCCCCAGGGAGATAAGAAAACCAGAATTAACAAAGCCCATTCCAAACTCAACCTTAAAGAATCTCTTTGATTAGAGAAGATGAATAAATCACTATCCTTTTATTCAAATGCTGTGAAATCTTGAGATGTCTGTTTTTATGTCTTCCAGTTTGTGAACAGACTGCTTATATTTTTGCTGGTAGAATCATCTGCTGAGACTAGAATAAGGGCTAGAAATTGGGAGTGGGGGTAGGGAGCGGGCTTGATGAGAGATTGTCAAAAAGTTTTAGTGAGGAACTTGGTCTCAAATATTTACATTACTGAATTTTAAAATGTGTTAACATTTCCAATATGTTGGTTCTTTTATACATCTTCACAGAGACACTAACGTCCAGTCTTTTGTGCACAATGCAAAAGATTTGTTATGAATTGACAGAAACTACTGCTTGCAATGTATTCTTTTGGGAGGAGAGACAGTCCCTGCTTCTCTAAAGGCCAGGTGACTCCTGGCAATACCTATGTTGCATTTCTTCAGGAACAAGAAACAGAAGAAAACAGTCTAGCTGTTTTGTGGGGCCGGAACCTTATATATATTTTTTAGCGGGAGGGGCCCTTTCTTTAACCTTTTGATCATGAGGACACAGGCCTTGAAAGAAGTGGGTGCCTACAGGGGATCTGGAAGCTTAAGCTTCATTCGTTTCTTCTGAGTCAGTAGCTGCACACAGGCTCCCTCCAGCGTCAAGCTGCTGGCATTACAGAATCATCTCTATTAGCCTTAGTAATTTGACAGGTCACAGGATACAGATGAGGAAGCTTTGAGAAAATCCTACAAAATAGTCCTTTTGTTTTAGGGACAAAGAGGCTGAGGCCCAGAGAAGCTGAATGATTCACCTAAGGTCACATTGCTTATTCAAAATCAGAGTTTGATGCTTGCCCTGCTGACAATAATTCCCATACGTGGACTTCTTTTTTATTTTATTATAGGTTTTTATCGACACTATCCCAAATATCATGTTCTTCTCCACGATGAAAAGACCATCCAGAGAAAAACAAGACAAAAAAATTTTTACAGAAGACATTGATATTTCTGACATTTCTGGGAAGCCAGGACCTCCACCCATGGGTTTCCACTCTCCCCTGATCAAACACCCCGAGGTAAAAAGTGCCATCGAGGGCATCAAATACATCGCAGAGACCATGAAGTCAGACCAGGAGTCCAATAACGTAAGCTCTGTGGCTTGGGATCTGCACCTCTTGTTTAAGTGGTCAAATGCTCGAGCACAGAGGGATGGGTTTGGCTTAATGGGAAGGTTGGCGTTCAAGGGGCAGCTACTGACGTAAGATGTGCCCAGTGACCCCCAGGCCATCTTAGCAAGTCATCATATTGTGAATAACCTATTTAAAAAATAAAGATCATAATGCCAGTGGAGGGATGATCAACAGATTGAAGGGCGCCTAGATGATGGATAGCATGAACATCGTGAGTCCATGATCGTCTTACGGAAATTCTAACATATTTCTCTCTCCCAGGCGGCCGAGGAATGGAAGTACGTTGCAATGGTGATGGACCACATTCTCCTCGGAGTCTTCATGCTCGTCTGCATCATCGGAACGCTGGCTGTGTTTGCAGGTCGGCTCATTGAATTAAATCAGCAAGGATGAACAGAAAGCTGAGCTGAACCTCAGCACCAGGGAAATTTGTCTACTTGGATACACGCTCACTTATCAAACATTTAATTTTCTGTAGTTATTATTCATGACAAAAGTTTCTGTTTACATAAGGTTATGGCCTCAAAGTGTCTTCACATTGCTTCTCCCTTCACTCCCGCTGTGGCTGCCTGGAGAGTGAACCTTTTGCAGTAAATGAATCTGGATTGCTACATGAAGCGTTCATTTCCAACAGTGTCCAGAAGAATTTTGCCCAGGATAACTGAGCTTTTCCGTTAGTTTTTAAATTTTTAAATTTTACCCAAAGAGTCTATCCTTTGCTTAAAAGTCAGTTTTGTACCTGCTTAAAAAGGCCCATCTACCAGTCCCAAAAAGATGAAACATTTGACTTGGAGAGAAAGAAAGCAGTAGAAAGACAATAGGAAAATTCTAGAATGGTCACCACAATGGCCACCCCCGCAAACTGTCTCAAAAACTCACGTTTAAAAGTAGGTTTCTAGAACTTGGAGGTGAGGGAAGGTCTTCCCAGTCTAACACACCACCTGAGCTTGATGCTGGGGGTTTGAGGGAAAAGAGGTCCTAACCTGTATTGAGTGTGGGCCCAGGCACTGTGGGAATGGGCTCACAGGCATGTTTTTATTTATCCTCAGAACTCTCATGACTGTCCCTGTTCTACAAATGCGAAAACTGAACTTGAGGGAGGTTAAGTTCACAGCCCAAAATAACAAGTAGAGCTGACATTTGAACCTAGACCTTGTGGGTTCAAAGCAGCTCTGGGCTGGGCAAATTCATCTGCTCACTTGCTCTTTGGATCAACTCTGGCTCCATCTGGGCCATTCTGCGACTCTGGTCAGTGTTTCTGAGAGGTTCAGTCCTAGTGTCAGCCATCTTTCTGCCTTCCCAATTAAACCACCTGCCTTTTCCCCCAGTCCTTACCCCACTCCTGTTTGGGGTTCTACTTCTATAAATGAAATCAGAAATGTGTGCACATATCATCATCATTTCTGCAATTCTGGACAAGGAGAGAAAATTATTTCCTTTCTCCATAGCAACCTATAAGCCACAAGGCAGTTCACCCCAGAACTAGAAAATGTGCAGCCCTGGGCTCAGTAATGGCCATCAGATCCCCAGAACACATCTGCTCCACATCAGTACCAGGGAGAATGGGGAATGGCAGTGCCAGGCAGCCTGTCTGAATGCAGGTGGGTTCAGTCTACATCTCCATGGGACTCCCCATCACACACCCGTGGCAGGACTGAGTGCCTTCATTTAAGAGTAAACAAAAAGGTTTGGCAGTTCCTCAAAAAGCTAAACGTAGATGGGAGGGAGGTGCAAGAGGGAGGGGGTATGGGGATATATATATATACATATAGCTGATTCACTTTGTTATACAGCAGAAACTAACACAACATTGTAAAGCAACTATACTCCAATAAAGATGTTAAAAAAAAAAAAAGCTAAACGTAGAATTGTCATATGATCCACCAATTCCACTCCTAGGTATACACCCAAAAGAACTGAAAGCAGGGACCTGAACAGATACTTGGACACAAAAGTTCACTGCAGTATTATTCACAATAGCTAAATGGTGGAAACCACCCAAATGTCCATCAATAAACAAAACGTGGTGTGTGTGTGTGTGTGTGTGTGTATACACACACACACACATACATATACATACATTTATAATGAATTATTCAACATTAAAGAGGAATGAAATTTTGATAAATGCTACAATACAGATGAACCTTGAAAACATTATGCTAAGTAAATAAGCCAGATGAAAAAGGACAAATATTGTATGACTCCACTTACAGAAGGTACCTAGAGTAGCCAAATTCATTAGACAGAAAATAGAATAGAGGTTACCAAGGTTTGGGGAAGGGGCGAGTTATTGCTTAATGGGTAGCGCTTCAGCCTGAGATGATGAAAAAGTTCCGGAAATGGACAGTTGTGATGGTTGTACAACACTGTGAATGTACTTAACGCCACTGATTGAATGGTTTAAAATGGTTAAGATAGTAAATTTTATGTGTATTTTACCATAATTAAAAATAAAATAAAAATGAAAAAAGGTGGCCAGTTTCACATTCTGTATATTTTACTACAATTAGCCAAAAAAGAGAGGGAGAGAGATTCAGCAACTAAGTCTGCTGCTTGTCTAATTTATCACGGTCCCCCAGGGCTCACTACTCATTCAGAGGAGGAACTTAAAAATCATGTTGTCCATTCTAAGGACAAGGAAACAGGGTCAGAGAAGTGACCTCCCTCAGGTCACAGAGCTAGTTAGTGACAAGCCAGTTCTCTTAACTCCTGCCCTCATGCTGTTTCCTTTACATCAAATAGCCCATTTCTCCCCTAAAAGTGAGGCCCTCCAACATGTTCCCTGCTCACCACCTGTCCGGGAAGCCAGCAGGGTGGCCCTGAGTGGGTACAACAATGTCACAGTGTGAAGCCCCACCAGCCCCTAAATACCTGTTGCATCAATCTGTCACCAAGTCAAGGACTTTCACCTTTGGAATCTCTTCCCTTCATTAAGGGCTGATCTCCTGATGAAATGGGAGTGGAGGCTGGGATCTGTCTCCCCCACAGAGGTGAGCGCCCAGCTCTGTCCTGCCCCATGTGGCTTTATTGATGAGTGTGTCTGGGTAAAGGGGTGACTTCTTGGGAAATAAGGAGCATCCTCAAACTGGAACAAGACGGGTAAGTTTTCCTGGGGGATGGGGATTATAGACTGAAAAATGGAAGCAGAAATTATTCAGAGCTCGAATCCTTAAGTTATTTTTTTTTTCTTTTCTGGTTGTCAGAACTGGGGTTTTATCAAATTGGAAATTGTATTAACAATTAAACAAATCAGATGGGGAGACGTTTCGAGGCTGAGGTGGGAGGTATTTGGTTTTGCTCCAATCACTGTGGACCACGATGCCATCGTGTTCATCCTGGGGGTAGGGGGCGAGGCAGAGGAGCGCCGGCGGCTGCCTCTTTCCTCGCTGCCCGAGTTCTCTCCTCACACCCCAACAGCTGGGTTTTGCTTTGAAGCCTGAGTTCCCCTGTTCCTAGTTCTCAAGCCACCATTTTCAAAGTCATTTCTCCCACTGCTACTGCTCGAGTCCTAGCCCTGCTCCCGTTCTTCAGCGGCCAAAGCCACTGCAGTCTCTCTCCTCCGCCTGTCTTCTTCATCTCTTGCTCCCCCAAATCACCTGTCACTGCCTCCGGCTGCCAATCACTATGACCCATGGTCTCCACTTCCGCCTGAGTTCTACCTCTGCCGTTGCTTTCATTTTCAGCCACTGCTGTCCAAGTCCTTCCCACCAGCCCCGTCCAGGTCTGTGCTGACTGCTCCATGAGGACACTTGCACTCTGCTGCCTGAATTCTCCAATTGCTCCAGCCCACGGTCGGTCTCAGTGCTCTGCCTGATATCTCTTCTCCCCATTCCCACCCGCCAGTGTACCCTGCCCCCGCTGCTGGACCGCCCAATCTATCCCTTCGACGCATGCCCTCACCCCCGCAGTGGCTGTCACTACTGCTGCTGCAGAAGCTAGGCTTGTCATCCTTTCCTCAGCCTCATATGTTCCGTGCTCGGAAGAGCCAGGCGAGGAGGGGTTGGGCAGGAGCAGGGCTGCCCCGGGGGGTGCACACGCGTACCTGGGGGCAGCAGGGCCCAAGCCTGCCCTCAGGAGACTCTCCCACCAGTCAGCTGCTTGGGTCTCCACCGCCGAGGGCAGGGGGCTCCGGCCTCACATGGGTTCTGGTTTGTTGAGGTCAGCTCAACCTCCTGGGAGTAGCTGGACCATCTCTGCATCTTCGAGGATGACGGCGTGTGGAGTGGGGCGTGGCCCTCATAATTTTCAGACCAGAGCTGCAGTTTCCAGTCCTCCTCACTCTCCGCTTCTCTAAGTAGGTTCCAGGTACAAGGCAACTGAGGCATTTGGTGCTGGGGTGTGGTCAGGCCCTGACTGAGGTAGGCGTGGGCAGCTCCTCTGCGCACCAGGTGGGCACTGGAGATGCGACGTGGCAGAGCAGGTGCAGCACGGTGTGGGCCCACCATGTGCAACCTGGTGCCCGCCACATATGACTTCTGCACCCTGGATGCCTCCCCAGGACGGCTGCCGGGTGCAGGGCTGTTTGGCCCAGCTCATCTTGCAGGCCCAGGCCGCAAGCCTAGGAGGATATCCAGGAAGGGCTCATGCTGATGAATCACCACCAAGTGCAGTGCCAGGTCCCCCTCCTCAGTGATGTGGCCAAAGACAAGGGGCACCCACGACAGCCCCCAGCTGCCCAGTGCCAGTCCTCCCGGGGGCACTGAGTCTGGACCCAGAGGGTCCAGGCCGCTGTCACACCATTCATCCACATCCTCAGCTTTCTCCAAGCATGCCTTGGCCCCGCTGAGGCCTGTAAGTCTTCTTTTGGACTGGTGGTCTCACTGAGGAGGGTGCCTAGGGAAGTGGAGAGGACCACTGTCTCAGTTTCCTAAGGCTGCCATAACAAACTGCCACAAACTGGGTGGCCTGAAACAACAGAAAGTTATTCTCTTACAGTTCTGGAGGCCTGCTATGGACTGAATTGTGTGTCCCTCCTGCAAATTCATATGTTGAAGCCCTAACCCCCAGTGTGATGGTATTTGAAGATGGGGCTTTGGGGAGTTCAGGTTTAGATGAGGTCATGATAATGGGGCCCTCATAATGGGATTAGTGCCCTTTTAAGGAGAGACACCATAGCGCTTGCTGTCTGTCATTCTCTCTGCCATGTGAGGCCACAGTGAAAAGGCAGCAGTCGGCAAGTCAGGAGGAAGGCCCTCACCAGAACCCAACCATGCCGGCACCCTGAGCTCAGACTTCCAATCTCCAGAACCGTGATAAAATTAATTTCTGTTGTTTAAGCCACCCAGTCTGTTGTGCCTTGTTATGACAGCCAGGGCTGACTAAGACAAGGACAGAAGTCCAAAATCAAGGTGTTGACAGGCTGGTTCCCTACGGAGGCTCTGAGGGGGAATGGCCTCCACGCCTCACTCCTAGCTTGTAGTGGCTGCCGCAACCTGTGTCGTTCCTCGGCTTGTGGCAGCATAACTACAATCTCTGCGTCTGTCTTCAATGACCTTCTCCTCTGCCTCTGTGTTGCCTCCTTTTATGTCTCATAAAAACACCTGTCATTGGATTTAGGGTGGGCCTAAAAGATGATCTGATCACAAGATCCTCAACTCGGTTACATCTACAAAGACCCTATTTCTAAAGAATGTCACATTCACAGGTAGCAGAGGTGAGGACCTTTTGGGGCCCCTATTCAACCCACTACAAGCACTAACCAAGAAGCCATGTGGGAGAGAGTGGCCATGAGCAAACGAGAGATCCTTCCAAGCAGCCCCAGAGGGAGCCAGGAGTGGAGAGAACACGCTGAGCTCAGCTCCTGCAATCTCTCAAACCAGACTCAGAATATCACCCCTGCACCCTCAGCCCACCACCCCTCCCCGACCCCAACCTGGAGAGAATTAAAAAGCAGCTGAGCCAACTCATGGTTTCTTCCTCCCTCTGTGGCCGGAGGATATCCCAAGTGGTCATCTCAAAAGCCCAGGGAGAGAGCTGAGCCTGTAACCTCCAGCCTCTCTCCACCCCCAAAGTGTCAAGCTGCCAGCACCTGGAGGAGCTTTTTAAATACACAGGAAGCAATGGGAGGAGGCCCCGCCAGAGGCCAGAGCCCTCGGTCAATCAGGTCAGTGCCACCTACGGGGCCAGGAGCGCCAGGACTCCTCTGGCCAGGGCAGGCCTGGTGGCAGAGCCTCCTTCGGACGGCCTTTGGCAGCTCAGTCAGCAAGAGGCACAAGACCTGGTGCAGGGCAGGGAGGCCAGTTGGTGAAAGGAGGGAGGCTGCAGGCTTCAATGATAATCCTTTTCGTGGGCATGAAGCTTTATAGCCCACAAAGCACTCTCACCTCTTCTATCCACTCAGTCCTCACCGTACCCTGTGGGTAGAGGTTGCTGCTATCATTGTTCGCATTGGACACGTGAGAAAACTGAGACTCAGAGAGGAGAGTGTCAGAAGGGTCTCAGCAAATAAAAAGCTGCTGAGCTGCTGCACAGCAATGGAAACCATCAACAAAATAAAAAGGCCGCCTACTGAACTGGGGAAAACATGTGCAAATCATGTGTCTGAAAAGGGGGTAATATCCCCAAAATATAGAGAACTCATACAACTCAATAGCAAAAAAAAATCTGATTTAAAAATGTGCAGAGGGGCTTCCCTGGTGGCGCAGTGGTTGAGAATCTGCCTGCTAATGCAGGGGACACGGGTTCGAGCCCTGGTCTGGGAAGATCCCACATGCCGCGGAGCAATTGGGCCCGTGAGCCACAACTGCTGAGCCTGCGCATCTGGAGCCTGTGCCCCGCAACGGGAGGGGCCGCGATAGTGAGAGGCCCGCGCACCGCGATGAAGAGTGGCCCCCGCTTGCCTCAACTAGAGAAAGCCCTCGCATGAAACGAAGACCCAACACAGCTAAAAATAAATAAATAAATAAATAAATAAATAAATAAATAAATAAATAAATAGAGTAGCTATTAATTAAAAAAAAAAAAAAAATGGGCAGAGGACCTGAATAGACATTTTTCCAAAGAAGACATACTGATGGCCAACAGGAAAAGATGCTCAATCACTAATCATCAGGGAAATGCGAATCAAAACCACAGTGAGGCATCACCTCACACCTGTCAGAATGGCTATTGTCAAAAAGACAAGAAATAACAAGTATTAGAATGTGAGAAAAGGGCACCCTCCTACACTGTTGGTGGGAATGTAAATTGGTGCAGCCACTATGGAGAACAGTATTTTAAAAACTAAAAATAGAGTTGCCATATGATCCAGCAATCCCACTCCTGGGCATATATCCAGACAAAACTATAATTCAAAAAGATACATGCACCCCAATGTTCACAGCAGCACTATTTACAATAGCCAAAACATGGAAGCAACCTGCGTCCATCGACAGATGAATGGATAAGAAGATATGGTATATATATAATAGAATATTACTCAACCATAAAAAAAGAATGAAATATTGCCATTTGCAGCAATCTGGATGGACCTAGAGATTATCATACTGAGAGAAGTAAGCCAGACAGAGAAAGACAAATATCGTGTAATATCACTTATATGTGGAAGCTAAAAAATGATACAAATGAATTTATTTACAAAACAGACTCACAGACATAGAAAACAAACTTATGGTTACCAAAGGGGAAAGGGGAGGGAGAGGGATAAATTGAGAGTATGGGATTAACAGATACAAACTACTATACTAAACTACTATAGATAAAATAGATAAATAAAATAAACAGTAAAAAAGATTTACTGTATAGCACAGGGAACTATATTCAGTATCTTGTAATAACCTATAATGGAAAAGAATCTAAAAAATATATATATTTATATATACACACACACACACACATATATATGTATATATATAACTGAATCACTTTGCTGTACACCTGAAACTAACACCATATTGTACATCAGCTATACTTCAATTTAAAAAAAAAGACAAGAAATAACAAGTGCTAGAGAGAATGAGGAAAAAAGGGGCCCCTCATGCACTGCTGGTGGGAATGTAAATTGACACAGTCACTATGGAAAACAGTATGGGGGATCCTCAAAAAATTAAAAATAGGACTAACCTATGATCCAGCAGTTCCACTTTTGGAATTTATCCAAATAAATCAAAAACACTAACTCAAAAAGACATATGCACCCCAACATTCACTGCAGCATTATTTACAATAGCCAAGATATGGAAACAACCTATATATCCATCAATGGATGGATGAATAAAGAAAATATCACACACACACACACACACACACAGAAGAATATTATTCAGCCATAAAAAAGAATGAAATCTTGCCATTTGAGACAACATGGATGGCCCTTGAGGGCATTCTGCTAAGTGAAATCAGTCAGACAGAGAAAGACAAATATTGAATGATTTCATTTATATATGGAATCTTAAAAATAATAATAATAATTTATAATAAAAAACCCAAAACCAAGCTCATAGATTCAGGGAACAGATTGGTGGTTGCTGGAGGTGAGGACTGGAGGGGAGGGGGACAAAATGGGTGAAGGAAGACAAAAGGTACAAACTTCCAGCTATAAAATAAATAAGTCAGGGATGCAATGTACAACATGGTGACTATAGTTAATAATACTGTACTGCATATTTGAAAGTGCTAAGGGAGTACATCTTACAAGTTCTCATCCCAGGAAAAAATTTTTTGTAACTATGTACGATGGATGTTAACTAGACTTATTGTGGTCATCGTTTTGCAATGTATATAAATATCAAATCATTATGTTGTGAGCCTGAAACTAACATGCTGTTATCTGGCATTCATACCTCTATTTTTAAAAAAAGTTAAAAAGCAGATATGCTTACTGCCATGTGGTGTCTGGATTAGACTCTGGAACAGGTAAAGGACCTTAGTGGAAATCTGAATAAAGTCTATAATTTAGTTAATAGTATTGTACCAATCTTAACTGCTTAGTTTGGATAAATGTACCATAGCTATGTCAATAGTGAGGGAAGCTGGGAGAAGGGCATATGGGAACTAGTGTTACGATAGTCTAATTGCTTGTGTCTTCCCCAAATTCATATGTTGAAATTCTAATGCCCAATATGATGGTATTAGGGAGTCAGGCCTTTGGGAGGTACTTAATCATGAGGGCGGAGCTCCCATGAATGAGATTAAGAGGCCCTTTTTCAAGAGGCTCCAGAGAGCTAACTGGCCCTTTCCACCACATGAGGACACAGCGATAAGTCTGTAGTCGGCAACTCTAAAAAGGATCCTCACCAGAACCCAACCATGCTGGCACCCTGATCTGGGACTTCCAGCCTCCAGAACTGTGAGAAATAAATTTCTGTTGTTCACCCAGTCTATGGTATTCTGTTATAGCAACCCAAACAGGCTAAGACTACTATCTTTGTAAATTTTCTGTAAATCTAAAATTATTCCCCTATAAATATTTTATTAAAAAGCAGAGCTGGGAAGGGAAGGGAGTAAAAAGGAAAAGCCAGAAACGGTACTTGACTTCTTTCAACTCAAGTTCAGGATCCTTTCCACATTCTTCTGCAGTTGCTATTGATAAGGATGTGAAGAAATTGAAACCCTTGTGCATTGATATTGAGAATGTAAAATGGTGCAGCCACTATGGTAAACAGTTTGGTGGTCCCCCAAAAAGCAAAACAGAATTACCATATGATCCAGCAATTTTACTTGACGGTATAAACCCAAAGGAATTTAAAGCAGGAACTCGAACAGATACATGTACACCAATGTTCAGAGCAGTGTTATCCACGATGGTCAAAAGGTAGAAACAAGCCAAGTGTCCATCAGTGGATGAATGGATAAACAAAATGTGATGCACATATGCAATGGAATAATATTCAGCCTTAAAAAGGTATGAAATTCTGACACATGCTACAACAGAGATAAGCCTTGAAAACATTATGCTAAGTGAAATAAGCCAGATGCAAAAGGACAAATGTTATATGATGGCACTTAAATGAGATACCTAGAGTAGTCAAATTCATAGAGACAGAAAGTAGAATATGGTTACCAGGGGCTGGGGGGAGGGGCAAGTTATTGATTAATGGGGCACAGAATTTCAGTTTGGGATGATGAAAAAGTTCTGGAAATAAAGAGCGGTGACGGTTGGACAACCTTGTGAACATACTTATGCTGCTGAATTGTATACTAAAAGATGGTTAAAATGATTAATTTTATGCTATGTGTATTTTACCACAATAAAAAGTATTGTTTTTTAAAATCACAAACTGCTCCTTTCTTATCCTTGAAAATAGTCCCTGAGTGAGGGTTGGGTGAAAGTGAGGCCCAGATAGAGAAACTGGTTTCCTCTTGGGGGAGATGAATCCTATCCTTAAGGGGCCTGGCTCCCTCCTCCAACCAGGCCCCAACATATCTTCCCTCAGGAAGTCACCTGGAATGGTAGAGCAGAGAAATTGTCCCACTTTACATTTAAAACCACTTTGGGGCAAGTGGCCCACCCACCAGCCAGGGAGCCCGCATGAGCAGAGTGAGGAGGGGTCTCCTGTCTCTTCCCAGCCCTGGATACCTCTTCCCCAAGACTTCCCCTGTTAAGGTACTTTGCAAGAGTATACGTTTTAGCCAGAAAAATAAACCTCTTCAACAATCTTTATTTTTTGAACATCAACTGAACATAGTGTTTCTAAGTCTGTGTTTCCATTCACCTTTCTATAGCCCTTTGCTATATATCACTTATCACTTTGTTTTCTTGTATACCTGTCTGATGTCAACTCCTAGCTTGGAATCTTCCCGAAAGGCAAGATTGCATTTTATTTCTGTTTATATTCTCAGGTATTAGTCAGGTAGGCGCTCAAAAAAAAAAAAAAAGTACTGAATAAATGACGAAAGAAGCAAATGGGTGGTGAGTCAAGCAAATTAAATTGTGTTAGATCCTCCTGTTCTCTCATTGACATCCTACCTTGGTGTCATTGGTCCAAACAAATGCCTACGGCTTCAGCTGTGTCATCTGAATGTCTCATATGCCATGTTTGTTAACGTGATCACTATAAGGCTTTCAACCCGAGAATATGCATAATTCTAGGAAAAGCAGGTCAGGGAGCACTTCTTACACATCTAGGATGCCTACTCCCACTGTGACTCACATGCACAAATCTCCCCTTTTTATAAAGACCCCTCTAAAGGCCTTTGCCTCCAGAAAACCTTCCCTACCACTGGCTGCTCTTTTTGATTTTCCTTATCCCACATATTGGGCCTGATGACCTCCTGTGATGTCTGCTTCACTAGTTACTCTATAGATGTAAATCATCTGTCTTCAACAAGACCGTCCCTACCTGAAGAAAGCAGCTGGGTTCCTGCTACCCATATGTCCTGTGGGACCTTGGGCAAGCTACGTAACCCTTCTGAGTCTCAGTGTAAGAAACGTGGAGAGTGATGTCCTCCAGGACGCTGGGGAAGGTGCCGATGACACTCTGCAGGTGCTCCTTAAACAATACCCTCCAGAGCAAAGATTATGTCTTAAACTGCTTTATATCCTCCACCGAGCCCAGGAGAAGGTTGAGTACCTATCATGTGTCCATAAATATTTGTTGAATTGAATTTTTCTCCATTACATTTTTGTAATTGAGATATAATTCACATACCATAAAATTCACTATTTGAAAGTATACAATTCAGTGGTTTTTAGTATACAAGGCTATGCAACAATCACCACTATATAATTCCAGAACATTTTCATCACTCCATCTCCATTACATTTTTTAAAGCTTTATTTGGCTTTTAATGAACAACGTACACTTTGACTACTTCTCAGTCAATACAATTATTCTATTTTATAATCACTAACAGTATTTACTGTATGTCAGACACTGTTCTGCACATTTTATAAAGAATAAACCCTATGTGGGAAGTTTCATATCAGCATCGGCATCATCCCATGTTACTGAATAAGAAACTGAGACATGGAAAGGACAGGAATCTTACTCAAGAACACACAGCTAGAAGCAGCTGAGCTGTAATTTGAACCCAAGATGCCTGAGTCCATGCTCCTCACCACCCCCGCTACCTCTTGACTGGAGCATTAAGATTTAACAACCAATCAACCAGAAATAAGCAAACACATAACCGTTAAGCATTAAGAGCCCATTTTCTTCCTCCTTTATTTATTTATCAGTCACCCTTGGCTGTGATTTTTTTCTAAACGTGAATGAAGAGCCCACCACTGGCCCTGGGCTAGGCTTTGTAAGTGACACAAAAATCAAGAAGCCCTGGTCCTTGCCCTTCAAGAGTGAAGAGCATGGAACAACAGTACAGGTAGAAGGTGATGTACAAACACGGGCATTTAGACATGGGAGAGTGTGGCCATTGGTGATGGCAGAAATCTGGGACTTACAGTTCCAAAAAGAATCATAAATAATGAAATAGTTCTGGGAAGACCAGAGGGATTGTTTTCTTTCTTTAAGATGAAATTCAGATTTCTTTACATAGGTTGAATTTGGTCATGAATTGGGCAAATGTTCTTTCACTTTAAACTCTTTCTATTATTTCATTTGCAGGTGGCTAAAAACACATTGCTCTCCGTTTACCTTAATAATGCTACCTCCCACATTTAAATTTTCTATACACTGTCATTTATAGGGGCTGTTTTTAGATAACAGTACACACTTTGACAGAAACAACGTCACTGAAAAATAGTATGTAGATTTGATTTGGGGAATTCAAGTGTTTTTTTTAAATGTACAGTACTAGGAAGCTTGCTATTGGAAAAATTCTGTAAAGAATCCGTTAGTAAATCAAGAAATCCTTTGAAATCATATACACAATTACTTGCTAATTTTCCCCCTAAACTCTGATTACTATAAATATCAGGTGTTCTTATTCAAGACACACCTGAATTTTGGCTACTTCGTAATCTACACTTTGTAGCTCTTTGCAAAAGAAATTGCATGTCCTAAGTTCAAAGGTCTGGACTCAACTAACATCTCTCCTAGACTTTGATCCTCATGAAACCTTGGGCACGTAGAAGTGACTGTTATCTCAGATTTGTTGCCCACATATGAGGTCCTAAAGCATTTTTATAAGCAAAGCTCCCATTACTGGGAAACCCTGGATTATTTAGGGCTCTGAAGAACAGTCCGCCTGGTCTAAGGTATTTGTTTATAAAACATTTTTTAATATATTTTATATATTTTAAAATATTTTTAATATATTTTTTCCTACTAATCATGTAACAGGAGAAATTCTTTTCAGAAAATAATGCACCATCGATAATAATTTGATTGTATTGTGATAGGAAATTTGGGGTTGGTGGGCTATTTGGGGGGAAGGTAGTTAAGTGGCACAATATATTACACTGTAATTTGAGAAAAAAATGGGCAAACCTAGAGAAATACTACTATTTTAGTTAAGTAAGCTGGGCAGCAGCTCCCTCTTGTGCTGAACAGTAAGTACTGCAGCCACTGAATTGAAATGTGAGAAAGCATCCCTTGGTATATACACATAAAACTTGCTTAAACTAAGAGCTTTCCCCAAATGCTCTAAGCCCAAGAAACACATAGTGTTTAGTAACTCTTTATTTTAACTAGCACATATACCACCAGTAATACTTATTTAATTAATCCTTCAAACATTTATTGAGCACTTACTGGGTACAGGAATCTAGGGACACTCGGGTGATTACACAGTTGCAACTCCCACATTGCTCACATAGTTTGGTCCATCTAGATGTCACCTTTCTCATAATGCTTTTGCTGGTCCCCTGTCAACTGTGACCTCTGCCTCCTCTGAACTGTTCCACTTTTCCCCACCCCCCCGAGACTGAGTCATCTCATGCCTTTCCCCCACTGTCCTCCCTTTACCACAGTTGGTCATTTTCTTATCACCCTACTGGGTTGTAACCTCTTGGAAGGCAGAGGCCACATCTGATCCACTCCTAGTTTTCCCACAGCCCCTCATTCCATGTTTGTTCAGTTAGGATTCAAATGTATATTTGTTCAATTTAACAAAATTAGAAAGCAACAGGGCTAATTAAAAGCAGATTCTGGTGGAGAATGTATTTCAGCGGCTTTGTACACATAACTCTCAAAAACGGAGCAGGTAGCGTTTTGTTGCTGCCACAATGCATGTTGAATTTCTCATCAATTTCTGTGGTATAATAAGGACACCAGTGGAAGGTTAGACTTTTTCTACCCTAGAATCCATGATGTCAGAAAGAGTCTGCTCTGTCACATCCCTGCCTGTCATGAAAGGATGCTGCAGTGCAGAGGTGTGCCTGTGAGTGCCACGTCGGGTACCTGAATGTGAATGCTTGCTCTGGCCCAGACACCTGGGGCACCAAAGTTCTAACTCAGTGCTTCCCAGACTTCTGGATTTCACGTGTAAGTGTAAAATATTTTAAAGAAATTGTTTTCAGGGACTGACATGAGTCTGCTAACATCTTATATTGCTAACTATGAACAGTTTTTAAATCATTTATTATGACCTTCATTTTATGGGGGAAAAAAAGAACTCTTAACACCAAAAATTAGGAAGGGCATAATCTCAGAATAAAGAATTTTTTTTTCTGTTGAATACATTTAACTCTAGTTCTGGACCACACATGTGAATCCAAACATTGGAGAGAGAAAGCGGAGGGCAGATGCAAGGGCACACACCTGACACCCATCTTCCACCCACATTTCTCCTAATTGGCTTCATAGTTTCTTTTCATTGGATAATCCTCTCGTTCAGGTTTGCCTTGTTGTGTGTGAGAATGAGCAAGAAGTCACATCCCTGGGGAACAGGAGCTAAAGTGGAAACCAGCTGATGCTGAAACCGGAGTGAGGGGATCGTCAAATGAAAAACTCTGAATCCGTTAGAGAAGAAAGACAGGCGGAAGGTGGGAGCCAGGTGATTGCCTTCGGTGCCACCCTCCACTTCTCCAATTTCTTGGTCCCAGCTTGTGGTTTGGTTGGCTGGGTTGTAGGGGAGCATGCGGACGGCCTCGTGTGGGTTATGGGGAGGAAGGGGAAAGAGAGAAGGAATTGACCCCAATTGCTGGGAGCAAACTTCTCTCCTGACCACGAGGTAAACAGCCGAGTAAGAGCCTGCAGCTGTCTTGTGCTCTGCTTTCTAGAAAGGCTTTTTAAATAGCCTCTTCTTCTGCGTCTCCTCCATACGACCAAGCCGTCTGATCTCAGGAAGGGACTGGTGGTGCAATTCTCTCCCTCCCACTCCAGGACTCAGATTAGAAAGGGGAAAGGCTCTCAGTTGCTCCTCTCACACCCAGAAAAAGGGGATGCCTCTGTGTGTGTGTGTGTTTGTGTGTGTACAGGGGCTTAACCCAGACTGAATGTCTGTGGGCAGTAGTGAGAAAGAAACCTATAGCTTGCATCCCTAACATCACTCCTTAAATTGCCTTAAATATACCACCCCCTCCCAAAGAGGGTGAGCCCATCAGTGAACGGCCAAAGGGGCTGATGGCCCACCGAGGCAACGCCCCAGCCAAGAGGCCAGTCTTCCCAGGGCCCTTCCGCAAAAATGACAGCCTCGGTGCTCACATTAGTCCTGACTCTTCAGAGTCTAGGGGGAGCCCCGCCACCAACAAGCAGGTGTCCCCCTGAGTCAGACAGGACCACTGCGGAGCCCTGGCCTTGGCGGTGGACACCTCTTCCCAGACCCACTCCTGCCCGCAGCCCAGCCCCAGGATTGATTCTCACGTGCGCCTGCAGCACTCAGTGTGTAGGTGACCATGGTTCATCTCCCTCCTTCTCTTACCGTCTTTTCTCACACCAACAGGTGATTTTACCTCAAATCACCTCTGAGGTAAAAAAGAGAGCAAATGAAGAAAAAGCCCTGCTAATCTTCTCCTCTGAACATTCTGGGTAAATAACTTAACATACCGAAAATGTCAGGGTTGAGATAGACAACACCTAAAGCTTTACACCAGTTACCAGTAACCATCCTCCTGCCTTCAGGGCATTGGAAGTACAACTCTTCACCTCACTCTGAGCTTTCCAAACTCCTCTTTATCTTTCCCCCAAAGGGCTCATTCTGTCCTTAATCTCTTAAAGCTCCACGCCCTGAAAGGGTCTAAGGTTGTCTCCATTTGTTCCTCAGGAGATCTTAGTCATCTTCCCTCCAGTTTCCCTGGACCTTCCATCACCTTCCACCATTCCCCTCACCCTCATTTGGTTTCTCTTCCCTCTTCTCCTAAAGCCAGCTCCAAAATAACCCCAGTGACCACTGGGAGAAAAGAACAAATGCAACAGTTTGTTTCTAAGAGGCAATCCCTCTTCATGGCGTTGGCTGTAACAGAGTTTTACTTTTATAACTTAAGTCCCTGTGACCTGAGGCTCTTAAACAAGAGTTGCCAGATAAGGTACAGTATAACCAGTTAAATTTGAATTTCAGATAAACAACAACTAATTTTTTATTATAAGTACGTTCCAGGCAATATTTCAGACCCTGTGTTATGATGTGATTTCTTTCGTGTCATGATTCCTACTCATCTGGTGTAAAACTCACAGGATTTAAGCTGTGTTAAGTAATTCAAGATGGAATTGCAGTGGCCAACACGAACTTCCATATTAGTTGTTTCGGAACATCCGGTATAGGACTGTGGTGTCTTCGTGTGATAAATTGTTACTTTAGATAAGGAAATTGTTTGGTAATGTCCTCGGACAAACTTCACTGGAACAGGAGGAGCAACTGATAGAGACAAGACCCCCTGGGGCGCAGCCTTATTCGCTTCTGGCAGACTCCTTAACATGGAACCACTGAGTCCAGTGACTTGAAGGCTCTTCGCTGGAGAACCCAGCTCCACGCTGCTGAGAGCTGATCCAGGGACACCGGAGGCCCTGTCAGAGCAGAGGGTGACTTTCTATTCACGCTTGTCGCAAGACCTGTTGCTGGACCAGAGACCACTGCCTGTGTTAGACGCCTCCTTCCCAAACTTCTCCTGGGTGTGGTTTTCCTCTTTTCCTCCCTACTTTGACTAACCTGTGTTTCATGCTAATTGTGTGCAATAATCCCAGTGATTCATGAATTGAATCTTGGCTACATTTACTTTACCTCTAACCCTGTAATTCTCACCTTACTGCTGGGCCCTGTGACACAACCTTTCTTTGCTAATCTGGCAATCCTGTCTTAAGTAGATGTAACGATAGAAATGACCTACCACTCACTGAGCACCTAGCATGTGCCCTTTAATTAAGGAGACCACATGCGCCACTTGGTCAGGGACAGTGCCGCTAGGCGGGCTCCTGTGGAATTACTAATAACGCCCCATTCACGCTCTCAAGTGTTTCACTTTGGATCCTTATAAAGTATGTTCCATTTTCATTCCCATGACAATGCTACACAAGGACGTTTTATTACCTTCATTTTGCAGACAAGCCAACTGATTTTCAGGAGAAAGAAATAATTAGCCTAACGTCATGCAGGAAGCAAGGAAGTAGCAGTGCCAGGATTCTGGCCCAGCCTGCCTACCCACTCAAGGCCCTTCTCTGGGCAGACGCTGCCCCTCTTGGGAGGGAGGCCGTGGAGCTGGTGAAGAAGTCCCAACATCCACAGGGCTTACTCCCTTAGTACCTTCTGGACTTGGAATCAAAACTGTGCCCACCTACAGAAGATCTAAATAGACATTTCTCCAAAGAAGACATACAGATGGCCAACAGGCACATGAAAAGGTGCTCAACATTGCTAATTATTAGAGAAATGCAAATCAAAACCACAATGAGGCATCACTTCACACTAGTCAGAACGGCCATCATCAAAAACACCACAAATAATAAATGCTGGAGAGGGTGTGGAGAAAAGGGAACACTCTTGCACTGTTGGTGGGAATGTAAATTGATACAGCCACTATGGAGAACAGTATGAAGGTCCTTTAAACTAAAAATAGAGCTACCATATTATCCAGCAATCCCACTCCTCAGCATATATCGGAAAAAAACTCTAATTTGGAAAGATACATGCACCCCAATGTTCATAGCAGCATTATTTACAATAACCAAGACATGGAAGCAACCTAAGTGTCCATCGACAGATGAATGGATAAAGAAGATGTGGTATGTGTATATCTATCTATCTATCTATATATAGATATGAAACCCCTTTTACAATCTCAGACAGGGTCTATGGGTCAACTTTCTTCGTAGCCACAGGCTTCCATGGATTACATGTAATTATTGGATCCACCTTTCTTATTGTTTCCTACGCCAACTAAAATTCCACTTCACATCCAACCACTTCGGCTTCTAAGATGCTGCTTGATACTGACATTTTGTAGATGTTGTATGACTATTTCTTTATGTATCTATTTATCTATGAGGCTCATAGTTCTTTTAGTATTAATTAGTACAACTGACTTCCAATCAGTTAGTTTCGGTACACCCTGAAAAAGAACAATAAACCTAATACTGACCTTATTAACAAGCACAATACTAGCCTCACTACTCGTACTTATTGCCTTCTGACTTCCTCAACTAAACATCTACGTAGAAAAAACAAGCCCCTACGAATGCGGATTTGACCCTATAGGATCCGCCTGCCTACCCTTTTCTATAAAATTCTTCCTAGTAGCAATCACCTTCTTTCTCTTCGAACTAGAAATTGCCCTCCTACTACCCCTCCCCTGAGCAACCCAAACAAACAACCTAGAAACAATACTTATCATAGCCCTGTTTCTAATTTCACTACTAGCAACCAGCCTGGCCTACGAGTGAACTCAAAAGGGCTTGAAGTGGGCTGAACATGGTATTCAGTTTAAAATAAAACAAGTGATTTCGACTCATTAGATTGTGATTAAACTCATAACTACCAAGTGTCTCTAGTACATATAAACATTATAATAACCTTCACCATATCCCTTATAGGTTTACTAATATACCGATCCCATCTAATATCCTCACTACTTTGCTTACAAGGTATAATATTTTCACTGTTTATCCTAGCAGCCCTAACAATCTTAAACTCGCACTTCACCTTAGCCAGCATGATACCAATCATCCTACTGGTATTCGCAGCCTGCGAAGCAGCTCTCGGATTAGCCTTATTAGTAATAGTATTGAATACATATGCGACCAATTATGTACAAAACCTCAACCTTCTCCAATGCTAAAATTTATCATCCCCACAATCATACTAATACCCCTGACCTGACTATCAAAAAACAACATGATCTGAATCAAATCCACAACCCACAGCCTATTAATTAGCTTCACAAGCCTACTTCTTCTTAATCAGTTCAACGACAATAGCCTCAACTATTCATTAACATTCTTCTCGACTCCCATTCCACACCACTACTAATCCTAACAGTACGACTCCTCCCCCTAATATTAATGGCTAGCCGATCCCACCTACTCAAAGAACCACTAATCCGGGGAAAAAAAACTTTACCTCACAATACTAATCATGTTACAAACACTTCTAACCATAACATTTACTGCCACAGAACTAATCCTATTTTACATTATATTTGAAGCCACACTAATCCCCACCCTTATTATCATTACCCGCTGAGGTAACCAAACAGAACGACTTAATGCAGGACTCTACTTTCTATTCTATACACTAACTGGATCACTTCCATTATTAGTGGCGTTAACATATTTACAAAACATTATAGACTCCTTAAATTTCCTATTACTCCAATATTGAACCCAACCACTACCCATCTCCTGGTCCAATGTCTTTATGTGATTAGCCTGCATGATACCATTTATAGTAAAAATGACCCTCTACAGCCTCCACCTTTGACTACCCAAAGCACATGTAGAAACCCCTATCGCAGGCTCCATAGTCCTTGCAGCCATACTACTAAAGCTCGGGGGTTACGGCATGCTGCGAATCACATCAATATTTAACCCTCTAACAAAATATATAGCATACTCTTTCCTTATGCTTTCCTTATGAGGAATAATCATAACTAGCTCTATCTACTTACGTCAAACAGACCTAAAATCACTCATCGCCTACTCCTCAGTCAGCCACATAGCACTCGTTATCGCAGCTATCCTTATTCAGACCCCTTGAAGTTATATAGGGGCTGCTGCCTTAATAATTGCTCTTGGCCTCACATCATCTATGTTATTTTGGCTAGCAAACTCAAATTACGAGCGAATTCATAGTCAAACCATAATCTTGGCCCGAGGCCTACAAATTCTTCTCCCACTAATAGCCACTTGATGACTACTAGCAAGCCTAACAAACCTCGCCCTACCCCCTACCATTAACCTAATCGGAGAATTGTTCGTAGTCATGTCAACTTTCTCATGATCAAATCTCACTATTATCCTAATAGGAACCAATATTGTAATTACAACCCTGTACTCCATGTATATACTAATCATAACACAACGCGGCAAACATACACACCGTGTCAATAACATTATACCCTCCTTCACACGAGAACACGCTCTTATAACCCTACATATCTTTCCACTTCTACTCCTATCACTAAACCCCAAGATCATCTTGGTCCCCTGTACTGTAGATATAGTTTTAAAAAAACACTAGATTGTGATCTAGCAACAGAAGACTAAGACTTCTTATTTACCGAAAAAGTATTGCAAGAACTGCTAATTCATGTCCTCATACCTAATAGTATGGCTTTTTCAAACTTTTAAAGGATAGTAGTTATCTATTGGTCTTAGGAGCCAAAGAATTGGTGCAACTCCAAATAAAAGTAATAAACCTATTCTCTTCTTTTGCCCTAATTACATTACTAATACTAATTATTCCAATCATAACTAGCACAAACTTCTACAAAAATAACACCCGTCATATGTAAAAAATACTGTTTCCTGTGCTTTCATTACTAGTCTAATCCCAACAATAATATTCCTTCACACAGGCCAAGAAATATTCATCTCAAACTGACACTGAATTACCATCCAAACCCTCAAACTAATACTTAGCTTCAAAATAGACTATTTCTCAATCATATTCATACCAGTAGCATTGTTCATCACATGATCCATTACAGAATTCTCAATATGATACATACACTCCGACCCTTGTATCAACCAATTCTTCAAATATTTACTCCTCTTCCTTATCACTATACTAATCTTTGTTACAGCCAACAACCTCTTCCAGCTTTTTATTGGATGAGAAGGAGTAGGAATCATATCTTTCCTGCTTATCGGATGATGGCACGGGCGAGCAGACGCAAACACAGCTGCTCTTCAAGCAATTTTATATAACCGCATGGGAGATGTCGGATTCATCATATCAATGGCATGAATTTTATCTAACACAAACGCATGAGACCTACAACAAATTTTCACGCTCAGCCAAAACTCTTTAAACTTACCCCTCACAGGACTCGTACTAGCCACAGCTGGAAAATCAGCCCAATTTGGACTTCACCCCTGACTCCCTTCAGCAATAGAAGGTCCTACCCCAGTCTCGGTCCTACTCCACTCAAGCACATGGTTGTAGCAGGAGTTTTCCTACTTATCCGATTTTACCCTTTAATAGAAAACAACAAACTCATTCAAACAATAATGCTCTGCCTAGGAGCCCTTACCACCCTGTTTACAGCTATCTGCGCCCTCACCCAAAACGATATTAAAAAAATTATTGCCTTCTCTACCTCCAGCCAACTAGGTTTAATTATAGTAACGATTGGCCTCAACCAACCTCATCTAGCATTTTTACACATTTGCACACACGCTTTCTTTAAAGCCATATTGTTCCTATGCTCTGGGTCTATCATTCACAACCTAGACAGCGAGCAGCACATTCGAAAAGTAGGAGGGTTATTCAAGACCTTACCCTTCACTGCAACAGCCCTTATCATTGGATGCCTAGCACTAACAGGAATACCTTTTCTCACCGGATTTTACTCTAAAGACCTAATTATCGAAACCGCCACTACGTCTTATACCAACTCCTGAGCCCTATTAATAACTCTAACCGTTACCTCCCTCACAGCCATCTATAGCACTCGCATTATCTTCTTTGCACTACTAGGACAGCCCCGCTTCTCTCCTTCAGAGACAACCCCCTCTTAATCAACTCCATCAAGAGCCTATTTATCGGTAGTATTTTTGCTGGCTTCCTCATCTCCAACAGCATTCCTCCAACAACCATCCCCCTAATAACCATACCCCTACATTGAAAATTGACTGCCCTTGCAGTAACAACCTTGGGCTTTGTACTAGCATTGGAAATCAACCTTAACACACAAAACTTAAAATATATACACCCATCAGACTTCTCCAAGTTCTCCACTCTCTTAGGATACTTCCCCACCATCATACACCACCTACCTCCCCATCTAAATCTATTAATAAGCCAAAAATTAGCAACCTCCTTACTAGACTTAATCTGACTAGAAACCATCCTATCAAAGACTACAGCCTTCATTCAACTAAAATCTTCCACATTAGTCTCAAATCAAAAAGGCCTTATCAAGCTCTACTTTTTATCATTCCTCATTACTATCACCCTCAGCATACTTCTATTTAATTACCCCGAGTAATCTCCATAATAACCACAACACCAATAAATAATGACCAACCCGTAACAATCACCAACCAAGTACCATAACTATATAACACCGCAATTCCCATAGTCTCTTCACTGAAAAACCCAGAATCACCAGTAACATAAATAACTCAATCTCCCAGCCCATTAAACTCAAACACAATCTCTACATCCTCATCCTTCAAAATATAAAGTACCATTAAAAACTCTACTACCAACCCTAAAAGAAATGCTCCCAGTACAACCTTATTAGAAACCCAAACCTCAGAGCACTCTTCGGTGGCCATAGCCATCGTATAACCAAACACAACCAATATTCCCCCTAAATAAATCAGAAACACCATTAAACCTAGAAATGAACCACCAAAATTTAACACAATCCCACACCCAACACTACCACCCACAATCAACCCTAGACCCCCATAAATAGGAGAAGGTTTTGAAGAAACCCCACAAAACTAATCACAAAAATAATGCTTAAAATAAATACAATATATGTCATCATTATTCTCACATGGATTTCAACCATGACCAATGACATGAAAAATCATCGTTGCCATTCAACTACAAGAACACCAATGACCAACACCTGAAAAACCCACCTGCTCATAAAAATTCTCAACAACACATTCATTGACCTCCCCACCCCATCCAATATCTCCTCATGATGAAACTTTGGCTCCTTACTAGGCATCTGCCTAATCCTACAAGTCCTAACAGGCCTATTCTTGGCAATACACTACACACCAGACACAACAACTGCCTTCTCATCAGTAACACATATTTGCCGAGATGTCAACTACAGCTGAATCATCCTGTACATACACGCAAATGGAGCTTCCGTGTTTTTTATTTGCTTTTATGCCCACGTAGGATGCGGCCTATATATGGATCCTACGCCTTTCAGGAAACATGAAACATTGGAATTATCCTGCTACTTATAGTCATAGCCACCGCATTCATAGGCTACGTCTTACCCTGAGGACAAACATCATTCTGAGGCACAACTGTTATCACAAACCTACTTTCAGCAATCCCATATATTGGCCCCACCCTTGTCGAATGAATCTGAGGTGGTTTTTCCGTAGATAAAGCAACGCTAACACGATTCTCTGCCTTCCACTTCATTCTCCCTTTCATCATCACAGCACTAGCGGCCGTTCACCTATTATTCCTCCATGAAACAGGATCCAACAACCCCACAGGAATTCCATCTGATACAGACAAAATCCCATTCCACCCCTATTATACAATTAAATATATACATTTACAAAATACATTTTGGGCACTTTACTATTAATCTTAGCCTCACTAATACTAGCGCTATTCTCACCCGACCTGTTAGGAGATCACGACAACTACACCCCTGCAAACCCACTCAGCATGCCACCACGCATCAAACCAGAATGATACTTTCTATTCGCATATGCAGTTCTACGATCAATCCCCAACAAACTAGGAGGAGTCTTAGCCCTGCTGCTCTCAAACCTAATCCTGGCATTCATTCCAATACTCCATACATCTAAACAACGAAGCATAATATTTCGACCCTTCAGTCAATTCTTGTTCTGAGTATTAGTGGCAGACTTACTGACACTAACATGAATCGGAGGACAGCCTGTGGAGTACCCATATATGGCTGTTGGACAGCTTGCATCTATCCTATACTTTCTTTTAATTCTAGTATTAATACCAATAATTAGTCTCATTGAAAACAAGCTCCTGAAATGAAGAGTCTTTGTAGTATAACGCACTACCCCAGTCCTGTAAACCGGAAAATGGAGAACAGTACATCTCCCCAAGACTCAAGGAAGAAGTACTACGCTTCACCGCCAGCACCCAAGGCTGAAATTCTATATAAACTATTCCCTGAAAAAAGATATAAGACATTCACAAAACTACAGTGCTATGTCAGTACTAAAAATAATTCATTTTACTACATACATGCTATGTACACCATGCATGTCTGTATATATACACACACACACACACACACACACACACACACACAATGGAATATTACTCAGCCATAAAAAAGAATGAAATAATGTCATTTGCAGCAACCCTGATGGACCTAAAGATTATCATACTAAGTGAAGTCAGAAAGAGAAAGACAAATATCATGATATCGCTTATATGTGAAATCTAAAAACAATGATACAGATGAACTTATTTACAAAACAGAAATAGACACACAGACATAGAAAACAAACATGTATTACCAAAGGGGAAAAAGGGGGGAGGGATAAATTAGGAGTTAGGGATTAACAGATACACACTACTATATGTAAAATGGATAAACAACAAGGATTTACTGTATAGCACAGGAAACTATTTTCAATATCTTGTAAAAACCTATAATGGAAAAGAATCTGAAAAAGAATAGATATACATGTATGTATAACTGAATCATTTTGCTGTACACCAGAAACTAACACAATATTGTAAATCAACTATACTTCAATATAATAAAAAACAAAAACAGACCAAAAAAAAACTGTTCTCACGTTCATTGTGCAAGATTCTTCTCCAAGCAATGAGATCCCCACTGCCAATTTAACTGAAGTAGGTGAAAAGCTCTCCACTAACTTCAGAGAAGCCCACTGGAGTTTCGGGTTCATACCTTAAAAGGACACACTTCTTGTGGTGACACCAGGGTCACTGAGAGGAACTGTGAAAACAAGGTGTTAGAGACAACGATGAGATGGGATAACATACTGGCCTTTCCTTCAATCCTAACAGCGCAGGTTGGCAGGCCCAGAACAGACAGAGACGGGGATGAGTCTCCCGTCTGGTCATCATGTTTATACCTTCAGGACTCTTCTATTCTTTATCCACACAGTACACCTAGCACATACACTCATTATATGGAGGCAAAACGCTAGACGCTCCCCAAACTTGCCGCTGAGCCCCACCCTCATGGGCTTAGGGGCTAGGGGGGAATCCAGGTGAGTCGCCTGGGGAGGGGTCAGGCTGGTTTACTCACCTGGCCCAGCCTGCCCTCTCTCTCTCCTTTGCCGGAAGGGTTTGGGTCCTGTCGTCCCTGGTACCCAGGGAGTTCCTACACCCGTTGGTTGGGCAGCAAGAGGCATAGCACTCCAGTGGGTCAGGGACACGCTTGAGCCTGCAGCGTGGACTCCAATCAGTACATGCCCATCGATAAAACCAAGCGCGAGCCTTGGCCCGGCCCTTTGCTGCACATCTCACTCAACGCTTCAGCATCCCCAAGAGCTAGGCACAGTCACTGGTCCAATTTGAACAGAGGGAACACTGAGACTTGGAACAGACAGGTGGCTGTCCAGGTCACACAGGCAGACCTTTCTCCAGGGTGGGGAGCCAGGACGTGAACCCGACTGTCTGGTTCCTGCTGAATCATGGCCCCAGGCGCAAGGCTCTTGGGGTTGTGGGGAGGGCTGGAAAACCGAGCAGCAAAGGCTCCTGGGCAGGGGCGGGGGTGGGGTGGGGCTGGAGAGCAGAGCAGCAAATCCTGAAGGGCGCTTAGCACGTGCAGACGCCACCCTAGATACTTGGCACAGATTATGTCATTTAACTACCACCTCTGCCCTGTGAGCCAGGGTTTTGTAGGTGACAAAAGAAGCACGGGGAGATTAAGGAACCTGCCCAAAGTGACCTAGAGAGTTAAGTGGTAGATATGGCAGTGCTTCTATGTTCTTGCTTCCTGAACTTTTACTTGAATATGAATCACCTGGGGACCTTGTTAAACTCACTAGGGCTGGTGTTGGGCCCCAAACTCTGCATTGCTAACAAGCTCCCCCCCACCCCATGCTGATGCTGCTGACTCACGGGTCAGTTTTACGCTATCTTGCCTTTTGGTAGTTCAGCTGCCTTTCTATCATCAATTAAACTTGTCCAAATGGCTCAGGGTGTTAGCAATAACTTCAGCTAATTTTTATTGAGTGCTTACTCTATATCAGGCCCTGTATTAAGAGCTTTCTGTGGATTATCTCATTGATCAAAGGAAGTAGTGTCCCATTTGACACATGAGGAAACCGAGATGCACAGTTTAAAGAACTTGCCCAAGGTCACAAAGCCAGTGAGTGGCAGTGCTGGCCCCATTTGTTCTTGCAGCTCACCTCGGAAGCAGGGAAAGAGGAGCATTGCTAGCTCATTCTATATATGGAGAGATTGGTCAATAGTTTAAAGCAGGGCCTGGAATCCATCTGGTTCTCATAATACAAAATCCAATGCCTTTTCCCTCTCCCCCTCCCTAACCATGAACAAACAATTCCAGTAAGAGATTTCTTCCTTCAGACAGATCTGAAGGAGTCCTAAACCAAACCATTATCATCCCCCTGGGACTTGAATGAACTTTCCTTGCTCAGCTGTCTCCATTTTCTTAAAAAAATCCATTATGCTGGTTAGAATCCCTGGAGGCCTGCAGCATCTCGGGGAAGCAATCAAAAGCCTCCAGAACTCCTGGAAAGGCCCTTCTATTGCAGACAAGGGTGCATTTTCCCAGAGTTACTTATTACCAGGTTTAATTGGCAGCAGTGGTGCCAGGTAAGTCAGGGCCAAGACCTGATGTAAACTTTCAGTGACTTGATGCAAAAATCCACAGGACGTGGTTGTTTTCCCTCCAGCCCCTCAGTCCTCAGCTCCTCTCCCCTCTGCTTTCAGGTACTGTGCCCCTCCCTCCCTTCTTTATTACACACTCTCTTCTCCAACTTGCTTTCCAGAAAGGAGAATGGTGACTCCTTTCTAAACTGCATTCTAAACTGATGACTGATAATGTTTAAACAATTGTATCGGGACTTCCCTGGTGGCACAGTGGTTATGAATCCGCCTGCCAATGCAGGGGACACGGGTTCGAGCCCTGGTCCTGGAAGATCCCACATGCCTTGGAGCAACTAAGCCCATGCGCCACAACTACTGAGCCTGCGCTCTAGAGCCTGCGAGCCACAACTACTGAGCCCACGCGCTGCAGCTACTGAAGCCTGCGTGCCTAGAGCCTGTGCTCCGCAACAAGAGAAGCCACCGCAATGAGAAGCTCATGCACCGCAACGAAGAGTAGCCCCCACTCACCACAACTAGAGAAAGCCCACACACAGCAACGAAGACCCAACGCAGCCAAAAAATAAACTAAAAAAAAAAAATTGTATCAACTATTCCAAGTGCTGGGAATGGGAATGGAGGACTCAGAGATTCAAACGATTCCTGCACTTGGGAAGTTTACAGTTTAGTAAGGGTAACAGATACAGAAAGAATTTCAGTAGGAAGAGATAACTTTTCAGATGTAGACATCTCAAGGGCACTATGGGAGCCCAGAGACCTTATCAAAGGAGATGCTATCACAGGTGAATTCTGAAGACTGGGCCAGAGGCAGCCAGCGGAAAGGCATTCCAAGCGGAAGGAACAGCATGAACCAAAGCACAGAGGCATGAAACAGCTCAGATGTGTGGGAGCAATGCCATACTTTGAGGCATAAAACGTAAAGCAAGGAGTGGCTAAGGACAAGACTGGAAAGTAAAATAGAAGGAATGTCAAGGGGCTTGGACTTGCTTCTGTAGGCACTGGTTCTCAAATTGCACCTCAGGGTTCATTTTGGAAGCCAAGCATGGACAGACGTCTGAGCTCCCACCCTGCAGCTCCCCTGCCCTTCCACCAGGGCAGCTCGGCCTTGGCTGGCTTTATATGTTTGGTGTTGTGCATAAAGAAAGAGTTCTGCTGTGAGAAGACGTGTGCAACCACTGCTGTACCTGACGGGGCACCATCTCAGAGGAACTCGGGGCTTCAGGGATTGGGGAGAGGCTGAATTTGGGGTTTCCTCTAGTTGGCAGATGGCCAAGGAGCTCTTTCTCTCTACAGGCCAGGAAGTGGCCGTTTCATTTCCTAATTCAATTCTGTGATGAGTAAGGAAGTGGGAGCTGCTTCCTTCTTCCCGGCTAAAGGGAAGGCCGAGCTGGCTAGCCCAGTCTGCCCCACTGACCCCTCAGCCCTCACTGGCTCCAGCGGCCACACTGGCTGCATCAGCCCCTCCGAGTCCAATCTCTCGGGTCCAGCCCGCAGGGGCTTATCACTCCAGTGACCCTTGATACCGAGTTATGACTATGGGTTTGACAGGCCCCACCGTGCTGCCAGAACTGGACTTGCTGATGGAATCTATCCATTTGAAGGTTTTGCTGGGCCTCCCCATGACCACCATGACTTACCTCATTGATGAATAGCCCACGTAAGCCAGTCTTATCTTCCCCTCCTGCCAGAGGACCTGGCTCTTCCAGCACTCCACACCAGCCTCCCTGGCCTGCCTGTCACTTGGTCAGGTCATGAATATTCTGGTTCTTTGATGTTCTCCACATAAACCAAGCTCCTCAGCCCCTAATCCTGACTGCTGCTCTGCGGGACAGCCCCCCTGCAGGCTGCCTGGCTGGTACCGCCCGGGCCCCAGGAAGGCAGCCTCGGTAGTTCATCCTCCAGCACCACCTTCCAAGAGTGCTTACCACGCCACCGCCAGACACTCACTGAGCTAGGTGAAGCTGACCTTCTCCGTGGGAAAGCATTGGTCCAGAGAGTAACAAACATTTTGAATGTGCACAGTATCAACAAAAATGTTTGAGGGTGCAACTCCCCGCCATAGACTGATGACGACTTACATATTATAATCAGGTGTTAGTGTGATACTCCATTGTGTACATTATTAAAAATACACAAAAGTATAAATTAAAGTGAATGAGTTAGAGGTAAACAGTATATTTAAGTGTTTTATTTATTAATGGTACAAAATTTTTGCTCTCACTTTAAAAATGCAACAAAAATATTCTTTCCAAGAGGACTATAATTGAATATGTTTCATTTTTTAAAAATTAATAGACTTTATTTTGAGGGGTAGTTTTAGATTTACAGAAAAATTGAGCAGAAAATACAAAGAGTTCCCATATACCCACTCAGAACCCTCCTCTCCCCAGTTTCCCGGATTAATAACAGTTCATATTAGTGTGGTACATTTGTTATAAAACAATGAGCCAATATATATTTTTTTAATTGTTTTTTTTAACATCTTTATTGGAGTATAATTGCTTTTACAGTGGTGTGTTAGTTTCTGCTTTATAACAAAGTGAATCAGTTATACATATACATATGTTCCCATATCTCTTCCCTCTTGCATCTCCCTCCCTCCCACCCTCCCTATCCCACCCCTCTAGGTGGTCACAAAGCACAGAGCTGATCTCCCTGTGCTATGCGGTTGCTTCCCACTAGCTATATCTATTTTACGTTTGGTAGTGTATATATGTCCATGCCACTCTCTCACTTTGTCACATCTTACCCTTCCCCCTCCCCGTATCCTCAAGTCCATTCTCTAGTAGGTCTGTGTCTTTATGCCCATCTTGCCACTAGGTTCTTCATGACCTTTTTTTTTTTTTTTCCCTTAGATTCCATATATATGTGTTAGCATACTGTATTTGTTTTTCTCTTTCTGACTTACTTCACTCTGTATGACAGACTCTAACTCCATCCACCTCACTACAATGAGCCAATATTGATATATATTATTATTAACTAAAGTCTATAGTTGGCATTAGAGCTCACTCTTTGTGTTGTACATTTTATGGGCTTTGATGAACGCATAACGACACGATCCACCGTGACAGTATCATACAGAGTCATTTCATTGCCCTAAAAATTCCCTGTGCTCCACCTATTCATCCTTCTTCCCTGCCCCCAGCCCCTGGAAACCATAGATCTTCTTAGTGCTCCATTATTTTTTACAACCTCGGTTTAACCCTTTGTGATAAAATTGGATTTGGAGGTCCCATTCCAAGTACACTACTTGCTTTTGAACCATGCGGCTGGCGTAGCAGAAGAGGCCTCCCAGGGGTTACCTGCTCCCGACGAGGGAGAGCGGAACTGGGTGCACTTAGGAAATCACGGTAATTTTTTCAGTCCCACTCACCTGTTATGTAAAGGTCTCTATTGAAATTCAGCTGGTAAATTCCTCTGTTCCCTGCAGTCAATAATTTATTCTTGAATGGTTATTAGAACCTGATGCATTTTACAAGTTTAACAAAGGGCTCAGCTGTCCGCCTCTCTTCTAAAATACGTTGATAGGAAGATTTTTAAGCAGATCTAAAATTCTTCTCCAAGTTTTCAAAGTAAATAGATATAAGGGTTTTTATAGATAATACACTTGATTTTTTTAAGAACAACACCATAGGATGATGGAAATACTTCTAAATACCTCTTTTCAAAAATACTTTCTAGAGTACAAATTTCTTTTCAAAGGCTGTTTCTCTCACATCATTAAAATGTCACTTTACATTAAAGGGATAGATTAAGAGAACTTATTTTTTTCTAAACTATTAAATAGGTAGCACACTGCTAACGACCATTTATCATCACAGAAAAGAAGAGCAAATTTAGAACACTTGCCTTTTTTGAAAAAAAAGGAGTACACACACTTGAAGTTTTAAAAAGTTTTAGGTTTAGTAACATCTTTAAGTACTTTCACACAGATAATGTCTTCTCAAATTACAGATTTTCAGTCAACCCCATCTCATAGATTCTACTGTTTAATTTTATTATCACTATTTTGATATGTTTTCTATTTTTACATATATTTAACTTTTGTAATTTTTAAAACCTACTGCAGAAGGTTGAGTTCATCACTTGCCTGGGTCCGTGACACATTATCATTCTTCAAAATACCCTTGGGATATTTTAGCAAGTGCCCTCCTCACCTTTTAAAGGGTTGTCTTCCAGATCAATCATATTTTAACAGCATCTTCATAAAGTGTTTTTTTTTAAGTGAATATCAATTTGCCACAATAAATAAAGTAAACAAATTCAGCCTTCCCTGCCCCCTTCCAGCATCCTCCACTTCTGCAGGTGTATAGCATGGAATAACCATCCCAGCACGGCTACACTTCCACAGGGACTCCCTGTGAATGCTGAGACTGGGAAGAAAAAGGCCCACTCTGAGTCCTGGGGGTCACCCCACTTCCTGGTTATGGTATTAAGGGTCCACTTCTCCCTGGTCCTCCAGCTGTGCTGCCTCATCTCACTGAAGTTAGGCACCTGGATCCTTGTTACAGGAGGAGGACATTTGGAAAACCTTGTGCCTATGGAAGACCCTAAGGTCTTCGCAGGTACCTGCCCTGGCACCTGACCAATGAAGCAAGGCTTAATCATCCATCAGAGTCATCAGAACAAACGCCTTTCATGTCATTAAGTCCATTCCCCACATAAATAAAACCTACAGCCCACAGGATCTTCCTGAGACACTTACTCGGGACCTGCCTGCCAGTTATGAGTTTCAATCCTTGTACCTTCCTCACTGCTCCTGTAGGGGCACCAAAAACCAGCAGTTGGATCAGACTCCTCTGGACTTGTGCTCCCTGCCACCACCCTTTCCTGCCCCCTATGCCGGACACTGAGGATTAACTGCCTTTCAGTTCCTCTTTTATGTGAAGGGACATGATGTCAGGTCCCCGGGAAACATCGGTTAGTGAACAGCTGTGCCTGCCTGTGCTGCCCATTTTCCATTCCTCCCTCCAGCCCTGGGGGGCTGACCTGTGAGGACAGCATGGCGGGTTTCCTTGTCCTCTGGCTCCTGACTGGGTTCACGTGGTGGTGACACTGGCAGGAGAGAAGCCAGGGTATTTATGCCTCCAGTCTCACCCCAGGGTCACCGCGGCTTGACACCATTCTTCATCTGAAGGTCACAACTCCTGCCAGCAGCCCCCTCCCAGAGCTGAAGCTACCCTCTAACATTCTGTCCCCTTCAGGCCTGGGGGCAGTAACGGCAGCGTCCCTTGTTCCTTTTCCTAAACACCTTTGTAAACAATTCCTTGATTAAGCTTTCCTATATTACCTCATTTGAGAAGATTTCTGTTTCCTGATGGAAACTGCCTGCTGTACTGTCCAAACAGCAGCTGTGGTGTAAATGCCATTCTTTTGTTCTTGATGTGATGCTGGGTCAGATAGGAAAATGGGTGTGAGTAATGAACAAGGATGATGATGATAACAATAAGAATAATGAACTTTTCTCGAGTGCTTGCTAAGAATCAGACACCATGTGTATTCTTTTACATGCATTAACTCATTTGAACCTCGCAACACTTTCATGAGGAGAGTGGTAGGCAGCCTCTAATGACTCCAATGACCCCTGACTGCTAATATTCACACCCGTGTACTACACCTTCACCCCAAGTGTAGGCTGGATTTAGTGACTTGCTTCTAATGGCTAGAATATGGCAGAACAATGAGATGTCCCTTTCAAGATTACAAAAAGACTGTGGTTTCCATCTTGGGTGCTGCCCGTTGCTCACTTATTCTGAGGAAAAACAGTTGCCATGATGTGGGCTGACCTATGGAGACACCCATGTGGCAACGAACTAATGTCTTTAGCCAACAGCCAGTGAGTGAACTTGAAAGTGAATCCTCCTCCAATCAAGCCTTGAGATGACGGCATCCTTGCAAGAGACCCTAACCCAAAACACCCAGCTAAGCTGCACCCAGATTTCTAACCTATAGAAATTATGAGATAATAAGTGTGTGTTGTTTTAAGTCATTAAGTTTTGAGGTAATTTGTTACACGGCAACTGATAACTAATACAAAGGGATGCCATTTTTATCATCTCTTTAGAGATACAGAAACTAATGCTTAGCCACCTGCTCCAGCTCATGCAATTAGGAAATCAAAGAGTCAAGACAAGAACCCTGACAGAGAGTCCGTGCACTTAACCATTACACTTATGGCCTCCTGATGAAACAGTCTATGAAGGGAATTTAATTGTTTATAAGAATTAGCTATTTCCATTCTTCAATGTTGTCATTCAAAGTATAAATTGGTATCACGTTTTGGAGAGCAATTTGGCAGGATCTATCAAAAGGTGCAAACTCTTCCACCCTGCACCTCCACTTCTAGGATGCTAATTTACAGAAGGACACAGGTGTGTCAGCATTTACGAGCATGAATCTTTATTGTGTATTTCTAAAAGGCAAATAACTGGAAGCAACATAAATGTCTGCTAATAGGGGATTTGGTTGGATTATGATTCATCATACAGTGAAAGACTACATAGCTATTAAAAAGAATGAAGTAGATTTATATTTAGGGAAATGGAAAGATAAACCTATGTATCTACAGTAGGTAGGATTCTAGGATGGCCCCAAGATTTCTACTCCCGGGTACACACATATTTTCTCCAAGTTGTTCAATCAAGCACTAATATAGATGCTGCTGTAAAGGGATTTTGTAGATGTACTTAAGGCCCTAAATTAGTTGAGTCTAAGATAGGGAGATTGTGCTCAATGGACCTAATGTAATCAGCTGAGCTTTTAAAAAGGATTGAGCTTTTCCTGGTAAAAGACACTGAAAGCGTGAGAGGGATTCAATGTGAGGGAATTCTCCATTGCTGGCTTTGAAGATGGAGGAAGCTAGAATGCAGGTGGCCTCTAGGAGCTGAGAGCAGCCACTTGGTGACAGCCAGTAAGTAAATGGGTACCCTAGTCCTATTACCATAAGGAACTTAATTCTGCTAATAATGATTTGAATGAGCTTGGAGGTGGATTTTCCCCAAAGTCTGCAGAGAAGTACTCAGCCCTGGCTGAAACCTTGATTTCAGCCTGTGATGCCTTGAACAGAGAACCCAGTCATGCCATGTCCAGACTTCTAACCTACAGAACCATGAAATAATAAATGGATGTTGTTTTAAGCTGCTAAATTTATGCAAGTTTGTTATATAGTAACAGAAAAACAATGCAATAGATTATTTAGTGGGAAAAGAAAGGCAAATTACAGAAGAAAATGTATAGTATGGCCCCATTTATTTGGCTTTTCATAAATATTTGTTGATTTTTTTAAAAAAATAAGGATATATAGGAAAAAATATGGAGAAGAATATATATCCTACTATTACAGTGGTTATCTCTGGAGAATGGGATTGCAGGAGTCTTTAGTCTTCTATACCTATGCTTATGGAATACCTGAATTATTTAGAATGAGAATATATTTTTAATAAGGAAAGAAGATTAATTTGCTATCTTGGACTAAGGTTTAAATTCATCACATTCAATTCTTACTGTCTTAAGTTTTTTTGGAATAAGGTATGGTACTAAGTACACCCTGATTCTCTGCAGCATCCCTTGACCTAGCCTGGTGCTCTTGTCCCACATAACATTCTATGTTCTCCTGCATTAAGTCAGAAGAGAGAACCCAAATCACTTGTCAGTATAGAGCCTTTAACCAGATATACCTGAACCCCAATAAGTCTGTTCAAAGATCAATAAGTTTTCTTCTTTTGCTATTTGGCACCAAGGAATCTGGATGCTAGTCAATTCAGGTCATTCGCACCAGCAGAAGGTCAGAGGTGGAACAAACACAAGAAGTAGGGTCAAGAGACAGTATGCATAGTAGTTAGAGTCAGGGTGTTGCTGTCAAAATAATCTGGATTCTGATGTTCACAAGTTGAGTGATCTTGGGCAGGTTGCCTAAGTTCTTTAAGTCACAGTTTCCTCATCTGTAAAATGGCGACAAATATCTATTCAGTTAATTTGCCTTGAGAATTAAATGAGATACTATATGTAAAAGGACCTAGCTTAATGCTTGGTATATTCATTCATCCAGTGGTCATGAGTACTAGAAATGTGCCAGGTGTTGGGAGTACTGTGGTGAACCAGTTGCCTTCACATGTCCCTCCCCCAAAAGGGGACTACTGTCTTGGGGGAGGGGTGAGGAGACAGGCATTTAAAAAGTAATTGCAATAAACAAATAATTGTTATAAGAGGGGAAGTTCTAAAACACCACAGGCCTAGTTTAGAGGTTAGGGTGAGTCCCAAAATAGTAGCTCTGAAATGGTAAGCATATATATGTCATTAATAATATTGGGTTCTGGTAAATTTGTCTTGATTTTGCCAATCTCAATGTCCTTCTATCTCCCTCCCTTTTCCTTCTTTCCCAAGATCATTATAATATTTCTAACCTAACTTTGCCTTCAAGCAGCATTCAAGAAGTCATTTTTTCTTCATTCATTTCAAAGTGTCCATGACTGCAGAGGTTTAGCATAATACTTTTGCCTGGTGCCTGGTACTAACTTCATTTCATTCTTTTTTTTTTTTTTTTTAATGAATTTATTTATTTTTATTTTTGGCTGCATTGGGTCTTCGTTGTTACACACGGGCTTTCTCTAGTTGTGGCGAGTGGGGGCTACTCTTCATAGCGGTGCGCGGGCTTCTCATTGCAGTGGCTTCTCTTGTTGCGGAGCACGGGCTCTAGGAGTGCAGGGTCAATAGTTGTGGCTCACAGGCTCTAGAGCGCAGGCTCAGTAGTTGTGGCACATGGGCTCAGTTGTTCCGCAGCATATGGGATCTTCCCGGATCAGGGCTCGAACCCGTGTCCCCTGAATTGGCAGGCGGATTCTTAACCACTGTGCCACCAGGGAAGTCCCCTAATTTCATTCTTCATTTCGTATCTTTTTTTTTTTTTTCCCCCTTCAGCCAAGCTTTGTGGCTTGTGGGATCTTAGTTCCCCCACCAGGGATGGAACCCAGCCCTCGGCAGTGAAAGCGCAGAGTCCTAACCACTGGACCACCAGGGAATTCCCTCAGTATCTTAATTTTAAGGCATAATTTAACATCACCCAAGGGAAGAAGGTATCTGTTGTAGAATTTTAGGTTTTGATCTTTTTAAGACGAAAATTTAACTTTTTCAACTTGAAATTATTTGAAACTTACAACTAAGTTGTGAAAATAGTAAAAAATGTTTCCACGTACCCTTCACTCAGCTTTCCTAAATGTTAACATCTAACATAACCATAGCCCACTCACTGAAACTAGAAAATTACCACTGATAAAATACTATTCAGGTTTTGACCTTATTGAGAGAAATGCTGTCTGAGGTGAGAGAGCCAGGACACTCTGGACTACTGATCACTGACTTTATGGGTGACTTAAAACAGTAGACAATTCAGGTATTCAGCAGAATACCATTTATTTTTGGCTTCCAATGATGAAATAATGGGAATGGACAGATATTTTATCTTCCTAATTTTCTTTTTTGTGTACAAATGCAAAATTTATATGGATTCTTGAAAGACACACACTCAAGAGAGTTCTTATCCCAACCAATATTTAATCAATTCCTTAAAAGTTGCCAGGAGCTCTACTGGGCTTTGGGGAATTAAAGATAAGTAAAAATTCCTGTTCCACTTGTGTGCCACTACTCTGCTCATCTTTAGAGGGATTATCACATTTAATCCTTACAACAATCCTAAGAGGTAAGAGCTATTGTTATCCCTATTTGACTGAAGCAAAAGTTGAGGTTTAGAGGGCTGATAGGAGCCAGCTCCTGGACTTAACTTCCATGATACACAGTGGTAAGTGCTACTGACTTTTTTTTTCGAGTCTGGAATAATATACTGATATATGAAATCAATGGTCTTCATTTTATATAAAACATAGCAAGCATATGCATATCACTATAGAAATGGTTGAAAAAGAAAAGCTTCGAATGATGAAATACATAATGAACCTTTAAAAGATGGGTACACTTAGGGACAAATTTTGTCACTGGGAAGTTTATCCATGTTACCAACCTCTTTCCCAGAAGAATTACTGTATCTGTTAAGAGCATGTCAAGGTACAAGTGTGCACATGGGAACTGGCATAGGAGCAGACAGCCTAAAGTCAAGGATGAAACACCTTCTCAGCCTAGGACATCAATTCTGAAGTGCCTATGTTCCCACCTTTTCTGCTTTTATTTAAGGGGATACACAGCCTTGATATTTTAACAATATGATTAAATGGTTATTATATCGATCGTAACTTGTTCTTTTCAAATGCACACGTTCTAACATCTGTGTCGTCTTAGTGAGTATTAACTTTTCTTTGGAGCCTGGAAATGGCGGCTTTCAGAGCCGGTCAGTAACAGCTCCAGCAACAGAGTAGAGCCTCAGCTTTCTCCAAATGTTTGCTGTTGATGCCACCGTATTTGAGGATGTGGGTGGCTGATGACAAATCCATCCCCACTAGGAGCAAAACCATTCAATCCCAGCCGATTCTTGGTGCTGGCGGTAGGGGGGAGGGGCGGGCATCTTTACACGAGAGGAGTAGCACTGCTGTCCCCACGCAGTGTTCAGGAAGACAGATGTGGATGGACCCTGGGCCTCTGTGGGCGCCACTCCATTTTAAAATTCATTTTTAAGATGAATTTCTATTTAAGGTGTCTCAAAGCTGGCCCCTTCTTTTGAGAACAGAGGAGAAGGCGATGAGAAAAGGCTTTCCCTCGGGGTTGGGGGGTAACCCCGGCAGCAGGAAGCTGGAGAGCTTGCAGTCCTTGGGGGAAAGGGCCCTCGGCTGAACACCCCTTCCAGTTCCCGCTCCTCTGCAAACCCAGGGGAGGGAGACGGAGCGACACACGAGCCCCAGACTCCTAACCGCCCCACTACTGCCACGCTCCTCCAGGGTCCCGAGGCCGCGGGGCGCAGAACCTCGGCACCAGGCAGCGCGGGCGCAGCGCGCAGACAGGAGAGCGAAGGGCCGACGGCTGCCTCGCGGCGCGTCCACATGTGGCAGGGCCGCAGGGGGGTGGGGACGGGGAGCCGAGGGGGAGGGTTTACATCCCAGCGAAGTTCCCGGATGGTCGCAGCCTCCCGGCGCTGAGCACTTTTCCTGCCCGGCTGCTCAGCCCTACGGACTGGGGAGAAGTTTCCCAGAAAAAAATGCCCGGTGCGCCGCGAGGCCCTGGAGCCCCACGGAGCCGCTGCGCGGTAAGGAACGCGCCGCCGCCGCCACCGAGGGCGCGACCGGGTTCCGGGGACTCAGGGCAACGCCCGTGGCGACCCTCGCAGCCGCCGGGGACCCCGGGGAGGGGCTGGGCGGCGCGGCGCGGCTCGGCGCCGGGTGGGCGCGGGCGGGGGCCGCGGGGACGTCGGGGCTGCGTCCGCTGCGGGCGGGGGCGCGGGCGCGCGGTCCCCTGGGGGGCTCGACTCGGGCCCGGCCGCTCGCGCGTCCTGCCGGCTGGCCGGCGGGCGGGGGAAGAAGGGGCCGCGAACCGATGGGCTCCGGACGCGGGCGCCTCTGGGGCTGGGCGCGCTGCTTGGCTCCGCCGAGCCTGGGGCCGCCCGGGGGGCTCGGCCCCGCTCGCGCTGTGGGTACCCGCGGCAGGGGCTTCGCGGGGATGCGCTGGGGCGCGTCTTCCCCCTTGCTCCCCATCCCCAGCGCCGGCGGATGGGGACTTTCGGGCATCTCCGGGGACAGTTCCTGCTCTGGAGCCGCTTCGCTTTCTTCGCTGGGGAATCGTACCCATCCCGCAACTCGGCTTCCCAAACTCGCCTCCCGCCGGGTGCCCCAGGCTGCTGCTCGCGCAGTGGGCGGTGTAGAGGCGCGCGTTCGATGTGTGCAGTGACCTTAGAGGACTTCTAGTCCCCGTCAGTGCTTTTCTCCCGGGGCCTCTCCCGAACTTTCCGGACAGCTTCACTTCAGTCTCATTCCCTCTGCATTTTCTTTTTAAAAAAGAACAGTTAAAGAAAGTTGCAAGGGTAAGAGAAACCAGCTGACCCAGTCAGGGGGACCCAAATCTTCAATTCGTGGTTAGACTTTGAACTCTTTGAGATTAACAAAGGGTGCGTCTGCGAGGGGCCCAGCCTGGCCAGGTCCTCTGGTCCTGCTCAATCCCGGAGGAATACATATTCCTTCCTGGGCCACGGGCTCCTGACTTTATCTCAGTTTTCTGGGAAGCCTCTCAGGTTGTCAGCAGTGACTGGATGGACTTGGTCCCTTTTTCTGAAAATTGCGTGTCACTCTTGTCCCCTGCATGGTCACTGGACCCCACCCCCAATCGCTGGCCGTGGGTAGTCCCAGGCTTTAGGCGGTGCAGCCGCGGAGCCCCTGGACAGAGTCCCGCCCTAGGTGGGTTTTCTTTTGCCAGTTTCCCAAGGCAATTCCAAAACAATACTGCAGCTTCATTTTGAGTCATTGGCATATTTTTTCCTCCTCAAAAAAATGCCTTTTTCTCTAGCGGATAAAATAACTCCGAAGGATTTTCCTTTTCAGTTTGTATAAAATACCTTTTGACTTTCGGAGGTGAGAGATCCTGCATAGGCCATCCGTATTTGCATCTTAATCCCTCTTTACAGGGCTTACAACTCTGCCTTCACTCTTGCTGTGTAGCTTTACCTGCCTGACATCCCCACAAGGTTGAGTTTCTCAGGGACCAAATCCGCAGCCACCTGTAGGAGCCCATTACCTGTTGAGTGGAATTGTGCAGACTAGACTCTGCAGATGTTATTAAAACATTTTAATATCATTTTCTTCCTTGGGACCTACCCAACCTCTGCCATAATTTTGGCTCCCTGAGCAGCACATAAACTCAGGTTTGTGTGATGTAGAACAGAGAGATTTGTAAGCAAGGTAAAATCAGGTTCTGGTACATTTAGAGACAATGAGATTACTTCCAGGTGGAGAGATTCATGCCTTCTTTCATTTGTTTGTTCATTTCAGCAATTAAGTGTCTACTGTGTGTTCAACCACCCTCTGGCCCCTTAGGCATATCATGCATATTGTGTACCTTGAGCCTCACTTATCTCATCCAAGAAATGGGGTTGATAACCTTTGCTCTTCCTCCATCTCATCGTGTGGGGATCAGGTGGGATAATGGCGTGTGAAACAGCAAAAAGCAGCACAGCACAAGGCATTGGAGGGCCACACAGACACAAGAGCAATAAAGGGCTGAAGTGGTGGGACGGGCTAGTGAGGAGAAGGTGGGATGCCTTTACTTTTTAAACGCACTGACTTAGTTGCTCTGGCCAGGGGTGAGCCCACTTTTGTGGGAAGTATTTGTTACTGGGTCTGTGTCACCGTCTTAGATATTTCAGGGTGTTCCTCACTACGGTTGTAATTTTAGGAACATGCATGGTTTTTACAGTGCACATCAGGAGAACAGAATTAAAGAAAAGTGCCTTTTGCTGTTGTTGCTGTAACCCCTTCAGTTTTAAGCATCTGTTATTTGGGATTCTGTCTCCCAGAGCCGTCATCTTCCGGAAGCCTGCCCTCCTGTGAGGTCTACCAAATTCCTAATGATTTTCACACAGAGGTTTCTCTGCCACTGTGACCCAGCAATCCACAATTATGTTGCAGTGCTGGACGGTTTGGTAGGCCTTGTGAATAGCCAGGACCCACGTATGTGAATCGGCTCACAGTTGAAATCAGGCAACATGCTCATTTGGCATTGAGGGTCCCTTTTAGGGGTCACTGTTGTGCCCTGTGCCAGGGTAGAAGGGGAGACCTAGCTCAGAAGGAGATGGGGTTTGGTCCCTGAATGCTTACCTTCTGGTAGAGATGAGACATGGTTTTGAACAGCAGGAATGCAGGGTAGAATGTGGTAAATAAGATGAAAAAAAGGTACAGATCAAATACAGGGAATTTAGAGGAGAGTGAAATTACTTCCAGCTGGAGGGAGTCAGTCTTCCCTCATTTGTCTATCTAACAAGTGTTTACTAAGTGTCTTCCATGTGCCAGGCATGGGAAGATTCATAGGCACATGTCCATTGTGTTCCATCTTCCCTGCTGCAATTGAGGAGCAGTTCAGTTTCCTCCTCCCTGGGAGGAATGAATACTTCCTTATGGGCCTCATTGCCCAGCCCAACATTTATCAATTGTTCTCACCTTGTAGTGATTACGGTCAGGTTAAAATAATTAACTCTGTGCCTTTTATACTTTGAAGTAATAAAAACTCTGAGGCTCACCATATTCCCCAGAATACCTTCAATTAGTTGAGTAATGCTATCTACCTAACACGCTTTAGCCAGTATTGAAGTATGCTGGTCCTTAGTCATGGGTGTGACTTAAAAAGGCTTGATTCTGTAAGGCTGGGATGAGGCCCAGGAATCTATTTTTGAAAGCCCCCCCAGGTGGTACTGACGTACTACCACCTGCAGAGTCCCTAAAGGTAAAACCGTGAGCGAGGAGGTCAGGCAGATCTTCCGTTCCCAGCTCTGTCTTCCACATGTTCTGCGACTTCTGTTTCTTTATCTTTAAAATCAGAGTACTGTAACCACCTGTACCTACGGGGTTGTTCTGAGGGTCGGATGAAGTCATGGACGTGAATCACTTGGCAGATTATCCAGGACAGTGCTGCTGCTAGGTATTTGTGGGCCATTATTATTATTATTTTTTCTTCAGCTAAGACAGCAAAAGAGATGATTTATTGTACACATGTTACATTCAGCCACAGCTGAGAACAGAACTAGTCCAGAATGTCACAAGTCCAGGGCAAAGGACTGAAAGGGACCGTTTTGATACCAGCAAGATGGGTCTCTCAGAGGTGGTCGAGGCGATCAGAATGGCCATAAATGTTCCAGATCCATTGAGACAAGTTCTAGACAGTTGGCATGCAGTCCGACGACTTGTACCAGCGTGCCTGGCCTCTGGCTTCCCTTGTTTCTGCTCCTGTGGCTTCCATGGGTGTACGAGTTTACTTGGACCTCTGCCCCATCTTTCTTCTTTTGCTCTTCAGCCTGTGCCTTTGCTTCTTCCTCCACCACCACCTCCTCTGCTTCTCCCCAAACTATCCTTCCTCTCCCAACAGCTCTTGGGCACCCTTGAGAACCCAGTGATCTGGAACGATGGCGGCCTTCCCTTGCCACGTCTACTCCCACAATCTCCAGTTCTTACAGCCTCAGCTCACTGGCAGGGACTGCTTACCTTCGCTCTCATGGCGCGGAGGTTTCTCGGAAGATGGCGCCAAGGCCGAGACTGTGGGTCATTGTTATTATCAGTGTTAATTTGCACAAAACGCTGTGTAGATATTCTTCTTTCCGTATGGAAATAAAGAAAGAGCCTAAACATAGGAACTGCTTTGTATATAAATTAGCACGTAACAATCCCTCAGCTGTCTGTAGTTTATTGAGCATTTCACACTGATCACCTCATGTATTCTCTTAACAGCTGAGGAGGAGGGATGTCACAGAGGAGAACATCAGTATGGGGGGTGAGGGGAGGGCTACCAGCCTGTGGTATCTGCTTAGCCAGTCAAGCTACTCTGTTGAGACGACCAGGGCAGATAAAGGGCCAGGGGAAGAAAGATGTGCTACTTTCCCGTCCCTTTGGCACCAGGAAGTGCTGGGGTAACATGTTGTGGTAGTCACACGGTGACCCTCATCCGTGTGGGGTGACCAGGGGGACTGCCTGTCCCCGGCCAAGCTGCTTTGGTCGCAGGTGTAGCACCCACGCCCACTGGATGGGAGCAGCATTGCTCTCGTGTTCCCTGGCGACCAGGAGTCAAGAGGCGTTGACTGATTCCTGGGGAGCCTGCTCAGCATTGCAGGCTTCAGGTCAGGTGTCCATACTTGGTGAGAAGTCAAAAATAATTGACTTTGCTAATACTCGATAAAAGAAGAACGTAGCTAAAATAAACAGGCAAAACAATCACCTACAATTTTCATTAGTTTAGAAGCTTCAGAAACATGGTTCATATTGTAAAACCATGTTGCTGTGATATTATACAAGTAGTCATCCCTTGGTATCCAAGGGGCATTGGCCCAGGACCCCCTGTGGATACCAAAATCTGCAGATGTGGAGGGCTGACTATAACATTTTAGCATTGCCTACTAGGGATATATTGTTTCTCTTCTAATAAGCCATCTTTCCATTGTAACTCAATATCTTCCTTTTAATTTCCTTTTATTGCTTAGTTATATTAATTTAAATGAATCAAATTTTCAAAGCTTTCTGTGATCTGGCCCAAGTTTTACAAAATCTCTCCTTCCTTTCCTTCCTTCCTTCCTCCCTCCCTCCCTCCCTCTTTCCTTTCCTTTCTTTCTTTAACATTACCACTTACTATGTGTCATTTAATTGAATCATTTAAATAGTCACACAGCCCCTGAGGTAGATTCTATACGTGTATGTGGAGCCTGAGACTGAGAGAAGTTTGGTAACTTGCCCAGGGTCACACAGCTAGTGACAGAACTAGTATTCAAGCCTGGGGCAGTCTGATTCCAAACTCTGCACTTTTAACCCTTAACTTCACCTTCTGCTATATTATACACCACTTTTCATGCTGTGGACTCCAGCCAAAGATTCTTTTCCATTCCCATCTATATGCCTCTGCTTTGCCATTTCTTCTTTGACACAGCCCTTCTCCTCACTTGTATGTTGAATCCTATAGATTCTTCATATTGGCCACAAGTACTTGTTGAGAAGAAAAATAGCAGACTTTGTTAATACTCAATAAGAGAAGAATACAGCTAAAATAAACAGGAGACACAATCACCTACAAATTTTGTTAGTTCAGTGGCTTCGATGAACATGGTTCACATTGTAAAAACAGGCTTCTGAAGAAAAGTCGAAACGCCGTCTTCTTCTGGAGCCGATTCCTCCCTCTTCTTAGTAAATTCTCATTGCTGTCTGTTTGGGCCTCACCTGTGGCTCGGAATCCACTCTATTCTGTATTGGAGTCACTTGCATGTGTTTTTTTCTCCCTCATTAGATTGTAAACTCTTTGAAGGAAATAACTTAATTTTTTTTTTTTTTTTAACATTCTGTCAGAAACAGTAGGTTCTTGTATAGTAGGTTCTCAATTAATGTTTGTTGAATGGCAGTTTATTTCCACCACTCTGGTTGTAAGGTTTGAGGTGAGTGAATTTTTTACGAAGGCAAAGTAGATTTTGATGTTGGCTTCTGAAGATGCTGGGAAACAAGTTTCATCCTAAGAGTGATTTCATCCTTCACCATGATTGATATGTATAATACATTACTTTTCATCACATATGTAATTATCTTTAAATGCTGTTTATCTTTATTTCTTCCAAATTGAAAAATAACAATGATCCTAATAATAAAGGAATGGGATTTTGTGTTCTTGTGGGGAATGTGGAAATTATTATTGTAGAACCTAAGAAGTAACATTTCCTGATCTAATACCTGTATGTGGTTCACTTCCACATTAGTGAGTGTTCAGGCTCTCCCACCCACAGATTTTCCATCTTTTTCTTTGAGCTAAGAGGTGATGTACAACTTGAGAAAGGAGTTTAAGCAAAATTGAAGGACACTAGCCTCTCCCCAGACTGCCACAGACTCCTTTGTATTTGGAGGATAAATAGTCCTCTTAGGTAAGAGGTGTCTGCAGGAGGAAGGAAATGGTGAATAAAATGGGAAATTGAGGGCCAAATAGTTTCCTTGGCCAGAGGAGTCAATTACGATTTAAAATAAAAGTTAATTTTACATATGTTCTATATTTCTTACATAGGCAATACACATCTATATATGTTTTTATATATATATATATATATACACACACACATTTACATTATTTAAATATATTTCTTCTCTCATAGGCAATACTTGGTTACTTTAAATACTGAATATGTAATGTGTACACCTTACCTCATTGTAACAGCTAAACACAGTTTGATTACATTCCTCCTATTCTCCCTCCTCCACCCCACATGTTTGAGACTGGGTTATTTGCATTTTGCTTGCCTGATAGTTTTAGCATTTCTTGGATATATTGCTACTATGTTCTTAATAGTTGCATGGCATTCTGCTGTCGGGGTGGATATATTTTCCTGTTCAATGACCATCTTCTCATCTGTTAGCTCTTGCTAATGATGCCCAGACAACTAGTCCATTGAGTCAAGTCAGACAACCAACCAATTCAGTGACAGCATCAATATAATCATTTAGTTGGCTTACACAGACCAAATGGGCAGTTGGTTGAATTTCTTGCTTTTCAACCACTTGTGTGTCACCCAGCCCGTTTCTGAAACTTCCCAAGCATTTTTCTATAGGCGTATGCAGGAGATTAGGTCTGTTGACTGAAGAATTTAGGCCTGGGAGGGACCAAGAAAGAAATCTGGCCACATCTTTGATGCAATTTTGAAGTGTTGAACATGTTATCAAACAATATTTCCGGAAACTCTGAGACTATTTTCTGCCCTAGGCAGGATAGATTTTGAAAGCAGAGAACCTTTAGACCTTGGAGAAGATCTTGAGAAAACATGTACCCTAGCTATTTTTTTTTTAAAATGTAAACAGTGGGATCAGTGTCTTCACCACGATAGACTTGTGTTATGGGGATGGATATTTAAATAGTGGAGACAGATCAGCCAGAGATAAAAGGGGAAGAAATGGGTGTTCTTGAGCAGCCTCATGTAATGTAAGGAGCACATGTATGTGCTGCGGAAGGGACTTTCAGGAAGGACCAGGGTGATGGATTGAGACAAAAGGGTGGGGGCAGAGAGAATAAAACAAGACGAAACCAGTTAGCTTTCCCAGGTCCCAGAAGGCAGGCTGGGGGACACTAAGACAAGTTTTCAGATGGTACTGAAATTTCTAATTCAATTTTTGAGGGCCTAGAAAAAGGCAAAGTAGTTGAAGTCTTTTTAAGAATCTTTAAAAAGTAGTAATTGACTTTAGCAGTGCCTATTCTTATCTATTAGAGCTAGAATTTGATTGCCGCGCATGGTTTAAAATTTAACCCAAAGCATCAGTTTAAATAATCCCAGGGTTTGTGAGTAAAATTCCACATTATTCTCTTCCCTAGAGTTTTAGCACTGTTTAAAAAAAAAGCCTCACATGTTGTTTGAGACAAAATAAAAAATTAGATCATTGTTAAAATTGGGGATTACTTTACGTGATACTTTACAAAGATGTTGGAGCTAGAACCTTATTAATTAAACATTGTAAACCTTCCCCCCCTTAATCTTCTCCCTTTGATGAGAAACTGGCAGAAGAAAAAGAGAAAACAATTCTCAGTTGGTTAAAGGACTGTGCATGGGGTATTATGGTATTACTTTAACCATAACATTCCTTTCTGTACAGAATTTTTGCATACATCATCTCTACTTTGCTGTGATGAAACATGTCCCTTTTGTCAACCACCAAGCCAGGCGCTCAGTCTTTGTAATTCAGTCTTTGCTTCCTTGTTTTTGCTGAAAGTGTGACTCTTATCACTTAAAAAAAAATTAAATTATAGTTTTTACCTTGTTGAGATTACAAAAGTATTATGTGCTTGATATAAATAAAAGAGAAAGACGTATACAAAGAAAAAGTTAATTTTTCTCCTATGTCTCTCAAATTTAACCACTCGAGGTAATCAATATTACCAGTTTGGGGTGTGCCCTTCTTTTCCCTTTGCTTATAAAACTATATACAAATATATAAGCACGTATATAGTTTTTCTATTAAAAATAGAAACCTTATACACATTAGGCTACATGATTTTTAATTGCGGCATAATTGACACAAAACATTGTATAAGTTTAAGGTATACAAGAGTTGATTTGATACACTCATATATTGTAATATATTACCACCATAGGTTGGCTAACCTCCAACATGTCACATAATTATCATTTCTTTTTAGTGATGAGAACAGTTAAGATCTAGTCTCTTAGCAACTTTCAAGTATTTAAAACAGTATTGTTAACTATAATCACAATACTGTACATTAGATCCCTAGAACTTATTCATCTTCTAACTGCAAGTTTGTACCCTTTGACCAACATCTTCCCAATTCTCCTGCCTCCCCCCACCCTACCCCGGCCCTGGTAACCACCATTCTAATCTCTGTTTCTACAAGTTCGGCTTTTTTAGATTCTACATTTAAGTGAGATCATACAATATTTGTCTTTTTCTGACTTATTTCACTTAGCATAATACCTTCAAGATCCATCCATGTTGTCAGAAATGGAAGGATTTCCTTCTTTTTCTTGGCTGAATAATATTCGTGTGTGTGAGATATTTTCTGTATCCATTCATCCATTGATGAACACTTAGGTTGTTTCCTTATCTTGGCTATTGTAAATAATGCTACCATAAACATGGGGGTGAAGATATCTTTTTTGATATCCACAAGATTTATTTTTTATTTATTTTATTTATTTACTTTTGGCTGCATTGGGTCTTCATTGCTGCGCGTGGGCTTTCTGTAGTGTGGTGAGCGGGGGCTACTCTTCGTTGCGGTGCGTGGGCTTCTCATTGCAGTGGCTTCTCTTGTTGCGGAGCATGGGCTCTAGGCACGCGGGCTTCAGTAGTTGCAAGCAAGCGGGCTCAGTAGTTGTGGCACGCGGGCCCTAGAGTGTGTGGGCTTCAGTAGTTGCAGCACATGGGCTCTAGGACGCATGGACTTCAGTAGATGTGGCATGCAGGCTCAGAGGTTGTGGCTCGCGGGCTGTAGAGCACAGCCTCAGTAGTTGTGGCTCACGGGCTTAATTGCTCCGCTGCATGTGGGATCTTCCCGGACCAGGGATTGAACCCATGTCCCCTACATTGGCAGGCGGATTTTTAACCACTGCACCACCAGGGAAGTCCCAAGTTTTTTTTTTGTTTTTTTTTTTAACATAACAAAACATTATAGCCATTCTCTCCAAATTAAAAACTCATTTATATTATAGCTGATTGATATTCCATAATTTAGCCATTCATATTATTTCAAGTTTTGTGCTACTACAGTTCTTCCCCGAATATCCATGCGCTCAGAACATACTAACATACAGAAGCTTTGATTTCTGTCACAGTCCCTAAAGTGGTATTACTTTCTAAAAGTTGTAGTAATTCATAGTCCTACTAAAACTATTTGAAAATATCTGTTTCCCCACATCCTTGCCAGTGTAATTCATTTTAGAAGTATAAACTTTCTAATCTCTTTTTCCTGTTTTGTTTCAAATGATTTCTTTAGGGAGCACTTGTCACTCTCTTTACCTTTTTTTTTTTTTTTAACTCCATTCATTTGAATTATTCATGCCCTGTCTTTTCCTTAATTTTCTAATGTGCCCATGGTTTGTCTTCTAGACCTGGAGAAGAGAAACTTGAGCCTAAGCTCACTGAGCTTAATTGTTCTGTATTGAAATGAAACAAAACACTTGATATCTACATATAACAAAGCAAATACAGACCTTTTGATTCCAATTTTCTCTTTCTGAAATATATTATGTAAGAAATTGTCTCAGGAAATATAAATGTCTTACCAGGAAAAATGGAAACTTACAAAACGCAAAGATGGGAAATTTTAAAGGAGTTTTAAGCTTGCACAGCTAACTGGGTTTCCCTCTTGAATCTTAAAGTCTGAAGACAAACATTCTTTGAGAGCATTAGTTATAAGTTATGCTGAATTACATCAAGAGGAAAAAGTGAATCATAGCAGATAGGAATTTAAACCTGGAGTGTGGTTGAAAGCCCCTGCCCTTGTTGCTCGTGCTTGTTTTTCTGGGAGGTGAGACTAGATTCCACTGCTCCTGTCCTTGTAGTTGCTGAGTTCACTATAAAATTATTTGTATATAACTCCAGCAGTACATTGGTTAATCAGAAACAGCTGTACAACTGGATTCATTTATATGAACAGAATAACTAAATCAATCCGCAAAATTTCTTGTATTTGGGTAGGTCGGGCCAACATTGTGTAGCCCAGAATAATAACAGTGCTTTGTAACTAACCTGACACAGATGGCAAAAAGATTGTGTCTGGGCAGCAGACGTTGGAACTGAAAATTAAGAAGCCCTGTGAGTCCTTGATATCTGCCATAATAAAGTGTTGCTCTATTTTTAATGTGAGTGTTTTAAAGGCTAGGAAGCTTCATAAAGGGATGTCCTGCTTAAGAAAGAACACATCAGAGTTGGACCCTCTGAGAGCTGGATCTCCTGAATGAGGCTGAATGGTCCAGGTCAGTGTCCCCGGAAGGATCAGTGTGTACATCCTGCCAAACTGTTGGGGCTCCGACAAGCCAAGGGCCTCCTGCTGGGAAAAGGCCACAGACTAGACGGGCAAACTGACGTGTCTGCCTGGAGGGAGCCAGGCTAAAGCAGGGAGAAGCACAAGGTTCCGGACGAGACTGAGGCTGAAGTCCTGGCATAATGGAGCCAGAGGAGTTCCTCAGAATGTGTGTTCTTGTGCAGAACCCTAAGGTCCACGGGAGCTGAGTGAGTTCACAGGATGCAGCCTTGTCCGTATGCCTCTCACAGTCAGTCTTAATGGAGACTTCAGTGCAGTAAGATGGGAGGTCTGATGAGAACAGGAAAATCTCTAGACCCTGAGTCTCCATGGGTGGCCCAGTCCAGCAGGACTGAACTCTCCACCACTCAAAAAAACAGGTCATTCTCAAGGCCAGAAATCCACTGGCCCTCAACTAGCCAGAGTCCTAAGTCCGGACTGGGTTCTGGATACCTGGTTGGCCTTGGTAGGTAGCTGTATTAGGTTTTAGCCAGAGAGTGGCAGTGAGAGAAAGTGGTGTCCAGGGGGAACTGGGCACAGGCCATAGTTTTGGCATTGGGATTTGCAAACACTCAGCTTCTTGGGGCCCTCATATGCTGTTGCCTGAGGGCATATGTTCCCTCTGCCCTACCTTCACTTTCACTCTGCCCCTGGTTTTGGATGTCCATCAATCCTCAGAAATAGACTCTTGAAAGTCAAGTCACTTTCAGGTTAAGACCTGATATCAACCAGCTTATTTACTTAATTCCTTTTGCACTGAATCCTCTGCTAAAGGTAGAGTAGTAAAGTGAAAAGTGCAGAAGAGCAGTAGACTAGGAGTTTACCATTGTTTTATAATCCCAGCTTTGTTGCCTAGTGGTCACATGACCTTGACAACAATAAAACACTGTGCAAAAATAGAGTAGGGGAATTTGTAAGAATGGGAAGAAGACTGAGGCTAGGATGTCTGCGATGCCTGTGATGGGACAGACCCGACATCACCAGATAAGGCACTGTCTAAACGATGCAGTTGTTAACAGTTTAACTTATCAGTCAGAAATTTGATAAGTCTGAAATGTTACTTTACCTGTTTTTGACTAAGTATTTGGTAAATAAGGGAGAGAAATAGATGTTTATCGCATTCCTCATTTAGCTAAAATACTGTGGCTGTATTACGTGGAACTCATAGGGTTCTTCATTAATACTTGAATCTTATTGTCTTCTTGAAAAAAGACCATTAGCTATTATCCCAAGATTTTCTTGTAATGTTATTTGTGGGAGTGAGATGTGAGCCAGGTGAGTCCAGGTATGCCTGGCAGATCTTGTTTTATTTACATCCAATGAAAATCACACTAGCTCGTGTGTGCCTACACACATCCATTATACTCACTTTTATTCTGTATTAGTGCACACATGGTCCCAACCCTGAAACCATGTGTCCTCATCATCTACCACCCACGGGTGCATGTGTACACACACACACCCCCCCACACACACGTGCACACACATGTCATTGGCTTACCCCTTTTAAAGAACACTTCAGATAGAGCCAGGAAGTACCAATTCTAAATGTTGCTGGGAAAGCACATGGATTGCTGAGTTTTGTACACATCTGCCTTTGCAGTGTCTCAGAAAGCAGAGGTCATTGCTCACTAATGTGCCCTTTGTACCGTCTCAGACCAAACACCATATGCAGGTGACTGTAAGTGTGTGCTTTGGAGGATGTTCAGTACGATGGTGGGGATTTCCGAGGGTGGAGAAAAATACCCACTTGGGGCTTTGCCTTGGGAGTTCTGCAGTGACTATTGATTGGTGGTTGTGACCATTGCTGGTTGAGTGTCTTGTTTGTGTTTCTTAATCCTGGTCTGAGGAACAACACATTGCTGTTTTGGCTCAGAGGCAGACCATCTTGGATGGCATCCAAGAAACTGCACACTGCTCTTGCTTCTTGAGATTGGTGCTAACATTACAGGGTCTCCAGTTGTGCATAGAAAGATCCTGGACCAACACACTGGTAAATGGTACCCCTGTGGACTCTTTGCTTTACAGAGAGGTTAGACAAACTTGGCCACCCGGGAAGCTGAACCTTAGGACTGGTGCCCGAGGGAGCCCAACCACCATTTGTAGATAAGGTTGTGACTAGGAGAAGATGCTTTCTGAGTTCCAACCCAGATGCCCATGGAAGGATGGAGGCCTAGTAGAAACTTCCCCTTTGTTCCCTTCAGCTCTGGCCCCAGCAACACAGAGGGAGGAAGGAAAAGGGAGGAAGTTCCTGGTGGTGGAGAGAGTACAGAGGTCAGCAGTGACAACAGGGAAAGAATCTGGTGGTCCTGAGCTACGGGGAGACACCTCAGCAGTGGGAGTGAAGGGACTCGGATCCTAAGCGTCCTCTGCAGGGTAAGGAGCTTCCTGACCTAAGGAGGTTGCTGGGTGGGGGCCCTGGAAGTGCAGGGAAAAGTGGTGGGCTGCACTAAGCTGTGGCCGCCCTTACAAAGAAGTCATTAGGAAACGGAAGCAAGAGGGTGCCTGCCTTCTCTCGCTTACTCACAGAAGTCAGGAATGAATTATTCCTCTTCAGATTTCTAGTAATGATGTTTGGACAAGTAGTAATAATAATAGCATCTAATAACATAGATATTGCTTAGTATGTACCAGGTAATGTTCTAAGTGCTCTGAATTAACTCACTGAATCCATATAACAACCCTATGAGGCAGACACTATTATCTTCATTTTACAGATGAGGAATTTTTTTTGAGGATAGTCAGCTTGTCCAAGTTCACATGGCTAACTTGGCAGAGGTGAGATTCAGTCCAGTCCGTGTGGCTTCAGAGCCTGCTCTGAACCACAGTGCCCACCTGCCCCTTCAGTAAGGGACATTCAGTTGTAAAGGACCTAGGTGGCCCCAGCTTTCTTCATGTAGATGGTTGACCATTGATCCATTGTTCTGGGGAAGTAACCTGGACTTCCTGTTTCTCTGCATACTTCTGGGTTAGTGTCACCAATGCATTGCAAAAAGGACAGCCAGAAAAAATAAAGACCAGCAGCTGACCTGTCAGCAGAAGGGCCTGCTGTTTTCATGGTGTTTGGAGTACCACGTTAGCTTTACTCTGAATCACCCACTTTAACACCTGACACCCATCACAGCCATACATTCTAAATGACCCCTAAGACTTCAGCAGTCTCTAATGAGGAAGAAAATCTTCCTAGAGTGTCACAAATGCTGCCTAGTATCATTGACTAGTGACACATGATGTTCTCAAGAATAAATGAAGGGGGGCTTCCCTAGAGGCACAGTAGTTAAGAATCTGCCTGCCAATGCAAGGGACACGGGTTCAATCCCCGGTCCGGGAAGATCCCACATGCCACGGAGCAACTAAGCCCGTGCACCACAACTACTGAGCCCAAGTGCTACAACTACTGAGCCCAAGTGCTGCAACTACTGAAGCCTGTGTGCCTAGAGCCCATGCTCCACAACAAGAGGAGCCACCGCAGTGAGAAGCCCGTGCACCACAACGAAGAGTAGCCCCTGCTCGCCACAACTAGAGAAAGCCCATGCGCAGCAACGAAGACCCGACACAGCCAAAAAAAAAAAAGTAATTAATTAAAATTAAAAAAAAAAAAAGAATAAATGAATGACATTCAACCTGTGGGGAAAGAGTATAATATTCAACTATAAAATGTAGAATCTTTCATAAAATCCCAGAATGTTGGACATGGGAAGCCAAGTGAAGATGAAGACCATTTTGCCTAACCTCTTGGTAGAAGGAGAACCCCAGAGAAGTCATGTGACTTTCCCAAGGCCAATGGCTAGTTGGTAACAGGCCTGCTGAGTTCCAGTGCAGTTCTCTTTCCCCTGCCTGAGACTGTATAAAATATTCTGTAAGTGATTTTCTTATTAAATTACAGATGAAACATAGAATGGTCTATTTCTTTGCTGGGCAGGGCCAAGGTTAACACTGACTTAAAAGATGTGAGGGATGCAGCTGGACACCTCCTTCAGGTACAGGACGCAGTAAGCCCAGGTGAGGAAAAGGCAAGGCAGGGTTCCAATGGCAGCTGCTCCCAGGGAGTTTGCAGTACTGAGCCTCTGCCTTCTAGAAAGTCCCTGGTACCCTCTGCTCAAGTCTCTTTTGGAGGTTAGGGAATCAAACTGACTCGGCTTATAGCAGAGTTCAGTGAGGGACGTGAGGGAGAAGAGGAAATGGTCACTTCTTATACATAAAGAAAAATGTTTCTCAAAACCCTGCTGTTGTCAGGCAGCCAGGCCTTAGCCAAGCTCTGGCCATATTGGCCTTGGGGCCCGAGAGGCCTGCCCGCTACAGGGCTCTTGCTCCGCTGCTGGGATGGAGAACATCGAGCCCTTCCTGGAAGAGGCTCAGGCAGCCTGCGGAGGCCTGCCCAGGGGGCTCTGGGCAGCCCTGCCCCTGTCTGCAGCCAGAACCACAGGGCTCGACAGCCATTTCTGCAGACAGGGACAACTACAGGTCACCTTCGTACCTGCAGAGCAATGACCCAGGGATCCCCACAGGCAAGAATGGAGAGGAAGTCACATAAAGACAGAAACCCAGGCCTGGAAGGGCATCCAGAGCTGTTTTCCCCACCTCTGGGCTGTACTGCCTCAAAATAAGCCCAAAGTGGGCTATAAGGTAAAATTGTCAGGGCTCATTTCAGCCCTGGTCAGTGTGATCCCACCCTCAGCAGAAGCATTTGGGGGCAATTGAGGGGCATTCTCCACAGTGCCTGCAGAGACCTGGACCAGCAGTCCCTAAAGGTCCCCTCCCCAAGGGGCAGGGCTGCTTTACTCCTTCAGGCCCCGCTGGCAGCTTATCTGGCCATCTCTTCAAAGCCCAGGGAAGGACAGAATAGAAGAGCTCTCCAGAGAGCAGGAGGTAAAACAAAACCCACTCCATTCTCAAGCCCGGTCCGATGTGGGAAGGTTTTCAGGGAGGTGCGCTGCTCTGAGCCCCAAGGGGCCTTTCCAACCTCAAATCCACAGGTCACTGCTCTTGGTCAGAGGGTAACAGGATCTTTGTGTTTTTCTGATGTGACCCGGAACCCTTCTGTTATAGAATTAAGGAAGAAACCAGAGGCAGAGCTAGGATTCAAATTTAGAAGGTCATGCTGCCCAGGTCTGCGGTCTCCGTGCCTTGGCTTGGTTAGAACGACAGTTTTGGTGACATGTGCTGTGCCAGCAGCAGCCACCCCCTGTCCTGCCTCCCTGGTACGTGCAGGCTGCTGCCTCATTGCTGCTCCTCCCCCTCCTTAAGCCTGGATGGCGTGCGGAGTGGGAAAGTGGCTTCCGGCCCTCCCTCTGCGTGGTCACGGGGTACGGAGGGGACTGCTGTGGGCCAGCCCTGGTGGGTGCAGGTGGGGCCCACCTTCTCCTGATCTTACCGTCCCAGCTCCAGTGTAAACTGATGAACTCTCACGAAACCAGCAGTGGCCTGCTTGCCAGGAGGAACTAGAGGGCAGCGTGTGCTTTAACTGACCCTGTTCAGTACGTCAGCCCAAGGAGTTCTTCCTTTTTCCCCCCATGAGGTACCTCAGAAGGGCCCAAGGCACGAGAGCTGCATGAATAAACTTGGTCCTAGTACAGAGGCCACAGGCAGGAACCTTGTACTGTGAAGATTCTGGGGTCTGGGAATTTAAGAGACTATGCGTGGTTTAGAGTTTAAAAAAACAGCAAAAAGAAGCATGCTTAGAATGCCTTATTCCTTGAATGTCAGATGTGACAGATCACAATGTCAGATGCCAGATGGCATCTGGGCAATATTTGAAAAGAAATCTCTCTGTGAACAGTGAGTACTCCATATAAAGAAGCATTATCTAAACTACCGTTTCAAAACCTTTTTTGACCATGACTCACAGTAAGAAATGTATTCTTCTTTGAGATCCAGTATAGATAGATAGATTGATAATAGAAACAAAAGCTTTATAAAACAATTCCCATCCTTACCATGTGCAGTACATTTTTATTATTTTTTTTAAAAGAAAAGAAGCAACAGCTGGTTGCAACCCATTAAATCGATTTGACAGCCAGAGAATAGGCAGCAATTTGCAGTTTGAAAAATACTGATTTAAACAGAAATGTATCAGGCGTGTAGAAACCAATTCTCGTTGTAGCTCTGGCAGATCTCTGCAGAAGGAGATCCAGTAACACAGGCTTTGTAGTCCTTGAAGAGGTTTTTTCCTCGTGCTTCCAATCGCTGGAAGTTGGTGAGATGGTGATGGAGATGGAGGACCAAGGAAGGGAGGAGACGAAGCTGAGTTTTAATTCTGCTCATACAGAGAACACTGAGTGTCCCTGATGCCTTGTCCTGGCGCAAATAAGACAGACCCTGCTTGTCCTGCAAGGGTGCTCACAGTTGAATAAGTGTACACTCATCACCATCCAACATGGTTTATAGTGAAATGGAAGCATAAACAGGGTGATACAGGGCAGCTGAAGCCCCTTCGTTCCGAGTTCCCTAAATGGAGGAGCCATGTTACAGGGAAGGGTATATTCAGTGTTACATCCCTACTTCTGTCTCACATATAATAAGTATTCAATAAATATTTATTGAAAGACCATGTTATCTAATTAATACTTGCAATGAGACTAGTAATAATCCTAATTGTCTATGGTAATATTAAGGAAACATTTTTGAAGGGCACTTTAACACACTTGATTCATAATGGAGCATAAGAAGGGACAGGACAGTTTAAAAAGACCCCAAAAAGTTGGGGTTAAAGAGCAGAACTGCTAAACCCCACCCAGGCTTCAGGTCCTCTGCATAGCAAGCCTTTAAAAGTTGAGGTTTGTCTGCCCTGACTTGTAGGTGTGGACGACTCATTGGTGGATCTTGGGACAAGTTGCTCTGGCTCTTTGCTCGGAGGTGAGAAGTCAAAGTGGTGAGGCGCAAGTTGCCCCTGGCCAAGCAGGGAACACAGGCAGGAGTGCCTTCTGACTTTCCACCCCTGCGCATCTGAAACTGCTGCGTCTACCCACTCGGGTCAAGCAGTTCAAGATGATGTGATTCAGGCCTAAATCACCCAAGGTTCTGGGTGGTAGGTTTCTGGAGAGAGGAAGGTGCTTGCAGACCACTCTCTGTCGGGTCCTAAATGGAGTCTTTTTTTCAAGTTCTGGACCAACCCAGCACTAACCGGGCATTAAGGCTCTGAAGTGGTCAGGAGCCGTGGAGACCCTGGTGTGGGTGCCACTGCAGAGTGGGAGGAGCTCCCTGGCACCCGCTGAGCGGAGCTTCCTGTAAGGGTCCAGCCCCTAGGACCAGCCTTCAGTATCTAGCTGGGCCTGTTGGTCCAGACCCCAACCTGCCATCCTTCTGCTACACTGAATTAGCTACAGGTCCTTCTTTCACGCAATTGTGGGGCGAAGGGTGGGGGAGTGGGGAGTAGGCAGGGAAGCAGGGGTGTGAGGAGAGGAGAGGGAAAGACAACATGTGACCTGAGAAAAATACTTGAATAAGGATGGTTTCCGTCCAAATGAGGTCACCTCACTTGAAGAGCTTGGACTAAGGAGACACCCCTAAAAGTAGACAAATTTAACCTCAGGATGACTGCTGTCCATTTTAGACATTCGTTCAAGTTTTACACGGCCCGACCCTAGAGAGAATAGTTAGAGATGACCGGGAACTAGGATCCAGTCACAAATAATAGGTAGCCCTTTGGCTCTGGAGCTTGAATACGGGCTTGGGACCTTGGATGCATGAGGGGCTTCACAGGATGGCAGGTACACCTAGCAAACTCCGTCTGTGTTTAATAATTTGCCTAGTTATTTACACCTATTTAAGATAAAAAACGTTCTTGGATAAAACCAAATCTAAATGCAAAAGAGTATTCAAAATAAGAAAGGCAGTCCCGGCGCCCCAGGTTCTAGCTCCAACTCTGTCCCTGTCTGTGTGACATTGGGCCTCAGAGTCCTCATGGGTAAATTGAGGGGGAGTGGGGATTTGGAGATGCTTCCCCAGATCTCCCTCAGCTCAAACACGCTGTGGCTCTCTGCAGCCCGAGACACGTTTTCTGGCAGGAGAGGGGCTGCCAGAGCTTCCTTCTCAGGCAGCCAATGAGTACATTCTTTCCTGTGCCCACATATGGAAGCAATTTCTAGATTATCCAAGGCACTTGTGCCGCTGAGCTCAACCAAAACAGAGGAGCTCGGCAGTGGAAAGTGGAAAAAGAGAAAAAAACCTGTGTGCGTTCTCTTACCTACGTACACGTTCACATCTGGAATCCCCCATGTAATTTGCCTATCCGTGCTATCTCAGGGGTGTGCCAGTGGGTTTGGGGCATTCCACAGATAAAATCAAAACTAAATGAGGATTGAGCTCACTGCTTCTCCCCTGAAGCCGAAGGCCTCTGCCTTTCCCCTCTGGAAGCTTATGGCTGGAGGCTGGGGAGGAGTGCAAATTCCAGAGTTTTGTTCCCACATTTATGGTAATCTTTCTCTCCCTCTCCAGTCTGTTAATAAGGACTATTAATGGCTGCATTCAAGGTTCTCTGTGAAGTTGAATTGGGAAACATTAGCCAAGTGCTTTGAAGGGGAAAATGTTTTATTAGTTCCTTCTCTGCCCAACCCTTTACTTACCTTCCTCTTCTGAACTCCTCAGGGGTTTTGGTAGTGGCTGAATGGTAGCTCTTGTCGCTTGTAAACCAGAGGCACGGGGCATTTGCTCCTGAATTTAGGTCAGGAGAGTGACTTTTTCTAGGGCACGACCTTATTCAAAAAGTCTCATCTGTGGTCCTGGTCCCCATAAACGTTCCTAAGGCCCTTATTTCCTCCTTCTCTCTCTCACCCTTGACCTTAATTCCTGGGAAAGAAGGTTACTGAAAAGGACATGTTTATAGAGAAGTGCTTTGTGTTCCCCTTTCAGTTTGTCTCTAACTTCTCTACTGCCTAATCCCCCACCAACGTTAAAATTTAAAAATTAATCTGTAAAGCAGTGATATTCTTCCTAGATATGAAATTTGAGTAATTAGAGCTTTATAAACGTTCACCAATGCTTGTTAAAACTGTTGCATCAATGTTCTCATAACGATCCAGGGTACCACCTCCAGATAACTTTCTGGAAAAAACTCTCAAAATCAAGACAGTAGGCTGATGAGTGCCAAAAGACTCTTAGTGGGAACCACATTCTTTTTTGTTGTTCTTGCTGGGTCTCCAGCGTAGAGCCTTCTGGTCAAAGCAGCCCTCTTATTCCCTTCAGAGAGCATGTTTATGGCTCTGGTTTGCTTCATCTGGGATTGCTGCTCTGGAGGACCAGAAATCAAACATGACGTGAAGATAGAAACACTTACGGGAACCTCACATGCCTGGCTGCCCTGTTTCAGGACGCTCAGATTAGCTCAGCTTGGCTGTGAATAGGGTGGTAATTCCACACATAGATTTTCCCCCGTGGGATTCTTGCTTGTTTTAAAGCAGCTAAACTTTGCCGCTCTATAGAACCATAATCAGGAATGTTTATTTTAAGCCCCATCTCTGCAGGACTCTGTGCTAGATTCTCCTCAGCGCTGTTCAGAAAACATCAACCGACCTGCCTCTTGTCTGCTAGGTGCTGAGGGCCTGAAACCACACTCCAGGAGAAGAATTGCTGAGTGCAGGCCTGTTCCTGCCACACACATGTGCAGTATTAACTCGGGGCCAGGTTAGGTACCTGTGCCAGCCAGAGTGATGCCACTCCCTGCTCTGCTGAGAAGGTGAAGACCATTCAGTTCATCTATCCGTTCCCTCCAGGGACTCCTTCCCCTTCCAGGGCAGCCTCTTGTCTCTAACGCAGCCACAGACACACCCACCCAGACCCCAGGTTCCCACTGACCAATACAGCTGAACCCACCTCTCCAGGTCGGTCACCCCCAAACCTCACTCCTCTGCAGCCTGTTTTTGCTTCATCTCTTCACTCACCAAACATTTGCTCTGTGCTCACTATTGAAGCTTGCTGAAGGCAGGCTCCCTGTCTCTGTGGAATGTATGTTCTAGGAGGGAGAAACAGCAAACAAGTAACTCAGATAAATTAATGAATGCTTCAATAATTAACACTTAGTTAATTACTTAGGTAGAGTAGTAGTGATAAGGGCTATGAAACAAGGCTGACAGGATGATGGGATGGAATGGTAGGGATGCTACTTGAGGTACAGCTGTTAAGGGAAGTTTATGAGAGTTGAGATATGAATGACAAGGAGACAGACGTGAATATCTGGGGAGAAGTGTGCATCAGGCAGAGGGAATGGCGAATGCAAAGGCCCTGAGGTGAGAAGAAGCTGGACAGGTCCCAGGGAAAGAAGGAGGGCTGTGAGGAGAGGGGGGGAGGACGAAGTCAGAGATGCAGGCCTGGCCAGGTACTCTGCAAGGACCATACTCTAATCTAATAGGGTTTTAGCCCATGGAGTGATGCCACCTGCTGTGTTTCAGTAAAATCACTCTTGCCTCCATCCCATCTCCACCCAGCTCTGAGCTCGTGGCCTCGCACCCTGACTCACCCCTGCTTGTTGGTTAGGGTGCCCTCAGCTCTGCCCACCGCGCGCTGGCCCGGCTCTGGCCCTCCCATGCCCGCTGCCCGAGTTCAGGCCCGTCACTTCTGCAGCCCCGGCACCAACTGACCAACCGTGCCTGGGGATTCAGAGGGTGGGTGAGTCAGTCTGCCCCGAGCTGGACTGAGCGCTGGGCAGAGAAGAGAGCGAGGTGCTTACTGGGCTGTGAGACCTTGGGCCGGCTCCTCGCCCCCCCTGACTTCAGTGCCCGCTCCTTGCAGGTGCTCTCCTGCTGTAAGCTGCAGCGGCCGGTGCCACCGTCACGGTAACGGTATTCATCAGGCACTTGTTCTGTGCTGGGCTGTACTTGTATCACACTCATTCCTCTGAGACTGGCACTGTTGTCATCCCCATTCTACCGTGGAGGAAACTGAGGCACAGAGAGGTTAAGTAACTTTTCCAGAGTCCCCAGCTAGCATGTGGTTGAGCCAGGATTCAAAGCAGATGGTCTGATAGCCCCGCGTTCTAAAGCACTACCTTCCACTGCCACATGCAGTGGGGATGGCAGTTCCTTCCCAGCCGCCTGACCGTCCTGAACGAGGTCCTTTTCCGGAGTGCTCAGCCCAGAGTGCTGCCCTCACTGGGGACACCAGTTGCCCCCTGCTGACACACTCAGCCTCAGGCAGTCAGCAGCCCCGTTGAGTTCACCGGGTTAGGGTGGCATCTCCAACATCAGCCAAGCCAGTGCTGACTGGCCTCTCCAGGAGGAGCCCAACAGCCCCTTCCTAGTCGACCTGTGGAAAGCCCACTCCGGGCACATCCACTACCTGCCAAGTAACAGTCAGGAATAGTAATGGGGGCAGGTGATTACAGAGCACTCCCTATGGAATTCTTATTTTACCGATGGAGAAACTAAAGCACAACCTGCTTAAGGTCACAGAGCTAGTAAATGGCAGAACCAGGATTTGAACCCAGGCAGGTTGGCTCTGGAGACCCTTTAATGTTTTGTTTTTTTTTTTAAATTATTTATTTATTTATTTATTTATTTTTGGCTGTGTTGGGTCTTCGTTTCTGTGCGAGGGCCTTCTCTAGTTGCGGCGAGCGGGGGCCACTCTTCATCGCGGTGCGCGGGCCTCTCACTATCGCGGCCTCTCCTGTTGCGGAGCACAGGCTCCAGACGCGCAGGCTCAGTGATTGTGGCTCACGGGCCTAGTCGCTCCGCGGCATGTGGGATCTTCCCAGACCAGGGCTCGAACCCGTGTCCCCTGCATTGGCAGGCAGATTCTCAACCACTGCGCCACCAGGGAAGCCCTGGAGACCCTTTAGAGTACAGTTCTTCATACTGAAGAATTCCACTCCTGTGGTTTCCACGTGGTAGTCCATACTCTAATCCTTGTAGCCACAGAATGGTCTAATTTTATTAACATAAGACAGACCTGTCAGTATTTGAAGACAACTATCACATCTCTCTTGGTTCCAAACCAGCACACCAAGCTCTCAGGGAGCAGTTCTACCCTGAGTCCCTTTCTTTCTCCCACAAAAGCACAAAGAGTGCTTTGTAATTCTCCGTCCAAATCCAGATACTTGTGAGAGGCAAGGGAGCACAATTAATAATTAAGCTGGGACAACAGGCATAAATGTGGACTGTCCTGGGCAAACCAGGAAGTGGTTCGCCCTACCCCCAGGCACAGCAGAAATGCCACCACTTGGCATGCCTTCTGAGCGCTCTGTTCAAGTGGATCATGGGGAAGTTGAGCTGACTTTACACAGATGCATTATTGATGGGAAATCAGGTTTCAGGAGTCTGCCATTAGCCAGACTTCTTGCAGTGGAAAAGTGCTGGATGTAAGGTCAAGTCCCACAGTTGCCACTGTGAACTTGGATGAGTCACCTCCCATCCCGGCTTACTGTTTTCTTATCTGTAAAATAGAGGTTGATTATCCGGGAGTCCCTTCTAGTTCTAAATCTCTGATCCCACGTCAGCCTTCCCAACACAAGCAAAGGTCTAAGTTGTCACTTTGAAGCCATGAACATGGAACTTGGAGGTTTTAACCCATTTTCTGTCAGTTTAGCAGCTCTTCTACCAGCTTATTTGCCAAACCCCAGAGGTAGATTTTGAGAGTAAGATCCCCTTATCTTGTCTACTCTGGGGGTGTCAGTGAAACTGTGCTGAGCACTAATTATCTTCTTTAAATACTTCTTTTCCTCCGAGACAGCCATGGATTTTGTCGATACAAACACAGGAGATAGAAAATGGCCTCCAAGGAAAGTGCCTGTTGACTTACTTAGAAATTTCTTTATTAAAAAAAAAAAAAGAAAACCTTTTATGTTCCCTAAAACCTGTACCTCTGAAATAATTTCAAAGTGTTTTCACATAATTTATCACATTAGATCCTCAAAATGGCCATGTAAGATAGGTGTCATCTTCGTTGTCCGGATATTGAAACAGAGGCTCAAGGAGACAAAATGGCTTGTCTGAGGGCGCACAGCTGGTTAGTGGTAGGGCTGCAACTCAGATTCACGTCTGCAGGATCCTTATCTAAGAGTCTTTGTGCTGCACCAGTAGTTTTCACTTTGTTTGAGTTTTTTAGCAGAGAACTCATTTTTTTCAAGCAGAAGGGAAGCTTCTCTGGTTAAAGTCGAGTGTAGGTGCCTTCCGTGGTGCTCTGTGAGGGGGTCCCCCGCAAGCCGCACAGAGCGTGGCTTGAACAACCCTGCACTTTTCCAAGGTGCCTCACACTGTTTTGCCCTTTTCTAGGGTATAGAGTGCTTGTGGGATTCTGCACAGTTTCACTGTACGTGAACTTGTTGCATTTAATAAGCTTCACCGTGATTCTCAGTCACCTGGTCAAACATCTGGGGGCTTGTGTCAGCTGCGTGGACATGGTCTTCGCTAGGAGGTTTGACTCCCTCCTTCCCGCCCCCGTCCCCTAATCCCCAAGGCTCAGTTATAAACCTCTCCACCCTGTTTCTCCACCTTGCTCTGCGGAATCCCAGTCCCACCTGTACCATTCACAGACTCCTGTGGCCTTTCTGGATAGGACTTGCCTGCCTTCGTCATTCATCCACCCACCCAATAAACACATTAAATACGTACTAAATAAAATCATGTGAAAAGGCCCAGCCTAGCAACTGGCACATAAGGAAAATGAGTTCCCATCCCTACCACAAAGCTTGGTACCCCTTCGTTTCCTTGTATCTGAGATGACTGGCTTCCCCATGACAATCTCCCAGGTCCCGTCTCTTGAGAAACACAATTGCTCTTATGCCAGCCTTTTCTCTTCCCTCGAAGGTAAAAATGGGGTGCTTGGCTCATTTTCACTGCCTGCGTATCCTGTCCTCTCCCCACAGTCAAAGCACAAGTCTGTGCCTCCACCAGAAGTTACCCCCCAAAAGAGGAAAATTTAGAGAACAAGCTTTCCATTCTCTGAGGTTGCTGGGTTGCAGGGAGCAGCCAAGTGGCATCTATTCACAGAGCCCCCCTATCTAGGAGAAAAAAAAGAGTGGGAAATAGTTCCCATTTTTTAAGTCTAGATTTTGCTCTCTCTCAGCAGCGTTTAAATGCTCAGTCTCACCAACTGACAGGACATGTAATAAATGCTGAAGGTTTATGTTTATGCTTAAGGTTCTGTTACTCTTGCTTAGAGTCTGGAGCTTTGCACACACTGGGAACTGATTCTTCTCTTTCAAAACATGCAGCATTCATGCTGCCAGATTTTTCTTAAATCTACTTCTTCAATCTCCACCAGATAAGATTTATTAATTGGAGATAGTTTTAAAAGACATGATAGGACTTCCCTGGTAGTACAGTGGTTAAGAATCCGCCTGCCAATGCAGGGGACACGGGTTTGAGCCCTGATCCGGGAAGATCCCACAGGTGGCGGAGCAACTAAGCCTGTGCGCCACAACTACTGAGCCTGCGCTCCAGAGCCTGCGAGCTACAACTACCGAAGCCCGTGCGCCTAGAGCCCGTGCTCCACAACAAGAGAAGCCACCGCAATGAGAAGCCCGCGCACCGCAACGAAGAGTAGCCCCTGCTCGCCACAACTAGAGAAAGCCCGCGCGCAGCAACGAAGACCCAACGCAGCCAAAAATAATAATAATAATATAAGACATGATATATTCTCAAAAATACGTCGATAATTTTACCTACTAGAGATCATTCAGAAACATCAAAGCATTAGTCCAGTATAAACTGTTAGAAAATATGTTTGACATTCTGTTTTTTGGTTTTTGTGAAAGACAGATACTTAGCTCAGACCCTCTTTCTTTTACGATGATCCTTTTTCTTTCTGAAAGAGCAGTAATTATGAGAAGCATCAATCCAAAGTTCCACCAAACCGCTGTAAATTTAGCACTTTCTCTTCGTTCTGCCTATCTACGTGGGTTTTTAAAAAGAATCTAGCCATATCCTGGATTATGTGATAGTGCCTCAGCTGTCTCCATGGGACATCAGTATAGTGTGTGTGTGTATGTGTTTGTGTAAGTGATTGGATGCCTGGACTAAAGTCATGGGTAGCTGTCTGTTTTACTTCTACTGATCATTTTAGTTTCTAGTCAAAATTGGCCATTTTGTTCTTTGGGTGACTTTTCACACTGAACTGAACATCTGATGCTCAGTCCAGCTAAGCCAGGAGCCCCTACAATGTTCCAGTCTGCCCTGAACACAGCAGCCCCCATGCTCTCATCCACAGCTTTGGATCTACCCTACTCGTAAGTAAGAGGAAGTGGAACAGCAGGATGGGCTGGTCACCTGCTAGTTTCCATTAGCGTCTTAATGTTCACATTGCATCCTTGGTTGGACTCCTTAATTTTTAATGTCAGACCAGGAATCCTTTAAAAAAAAGTAGGGCAATCTTTTCATTGGAAAATATCTTAAAACCAAAGAAAATGACAGAGGAAAATTGTGATGTATTTTAAATGGAAGCTGGTGGTATGAGTTCCTCTATATCCTTTTAATGCTGTTGCTCTTAGATCTGCCTTTTAGAAACTTTGACTTGTCTTTGCATAAAATTTATTCTGTGATTTTTTTTTTTTTAAGACAAGGCTAATCTTAATTAATTAATTAATTTATTTTTGGCTGTGTTGGGTCTTCGCCTCTGTGCGAGGGCTTTCTCTAGTTGTGGCAAGCGGGGGCCACTCTTCATCGCGGTGCGCGGGCCTCTCACCATCGCGGCCTCTCTTGTTGCGGAGCACAGGCTCCAGACGCGCAGGCTCAGCAGTTGTGGCCCACGGGCCTAGCTGCTCCGCGGCACATGGGATCCTCCCAGACCAGGGCTCGAACCCGTGCCCCCTGCACTAGCAGGCAGACTCTCAACCACTGCGCCACCAGGGAAGCCCTATTCTGTGACTTTTGTATTCCATTTTATTTATATATTGAATTTATTATAGTTATGTGTTGGTATGTAACAAACCACCCCAAAACTTAGTGGCTTAAAACCACAATCATTTAATTGCTTACAATTCTGCAATCTGGGCTGGGCTCAGCTGGGCAGCTCTTCTGCCATTCTTGCCTGTGGTCAGTCTGGGGCTGCATTCAGATGCAGGTTAGCTGGAGTAGGACTGAGCTGGGCTTCTCTTTTTCTCCAGGAAGTGTCAGGACCTTTCACTTTCCAAGTGGCCTCTCCAAGTGGTCTTTCCATATGGTCTCTTCAGCAGGATTGCTGGACTTTTTACATGGTAGTTAGAATCAGAAAAAGCAGAAGCTGCCAGGCCTTCTTAAGGTTCAGGCCCAGAACTAGAAGGTTCTGCACTTTCTTTTTTTTAAATCAAGTCACAGGTACAGTCCAGTTCGAGGGGAGGGGACTACACAAGGTGTGAATACCAGGAGGCATGCTTCATTGGAGGCCAGCAGTGGAACAGACTACCCCACAGTCATTCTTCAATCAAATGATACTTATCAAGTGCATGTCATGCACCAGGCAGTGAGCATACAATGGTGAACAAGCAAAGCCTTGTCCCTGCCCTTATGGAGTTTATTAGTCTGTGGGGAGCACAGGAAATGAGCAATCAGAAAATTACCGTGCCAGTGATGAGTGCTGGGATGGGAGGAGTGCTCGGGGCCCTGGGAGCACACCTGGACTTCATGGAAAGACAGAGGAGGCATCCTGTGGAGATGGCTGAGAGGGCTGCTGGGAAAAGAACAGCATGCCCCCTGGCCAAGAGACAAGAGAAAATATGGCTCTTCCGTGGAGCTGAAGAAGTTTTGTGTGGCTAGCGAGTGGAGTGTGGAGAGTAGAGCTGCGTGGGTATGTTCGGTGGGGGGAGGGGAGGAGTCACACCTCGGGTTCAAACAAAAGGCCCAAGAACTAAGCAGGAGCCTCCTCACTTATTGAGAGCCTGGTATGCCATGTTTGGACTAGACTTGATTTCAGTTGTGATAGGAAGAGAATTTTAAGCAGATTTGCCTTTCAGAGACATCATAGCTACATCATGCTGAGAATGGAAGGACCTGGGCCTGGAGACCCCAAGAAACTGTTCTGGGGCCAGGCAGGGGAGAGTGGTGGATGGCTCAGGGGACAAGTCCAGAGATACTAAGAAGTAGAATCTGCAAGTCTTGGTAATTGGTTGATTGGTTATAGGAGTCAATGAAAGGGAAGAGGCGAGGGTTACCTTCAGGTTTTTGGCTTGGGCGGCCAGTGATAGTCTCATCCGCTCCAGTAGGGGGAGCCCTGGAAGAGAGGCAGGGTTGGACCCCATCGAGGTGGGCTGGAAGTAGCAAGGAGAGCCAACTGGAATGTACCACGTTTGATTCGTTTGGGTTTTAGTTCACTGCAAACCTTTTTCAGACTAACATGTTGTGAGAACCTTATTAGAACCTGCTTCTTCTGCTTCCCTCCCCCACCTCTCTCACCCACTGTGTTGCTTTCTGCTTCTCTCCTGTCCTCCCATGGGGAAGAGTAGAGTGACCAGGTCTGAGGCAGGAGTGTCCAAGGATGGCACCTTCTTGAACCTTTCACTTTGAGGGCAGTGGGTTGGAAACACTGGTGATGGAGAGTTATAGGATTTGAGGTTGGCAGCTTGCAGAGAGCAACTCAGGTCCCAGGTTGAGAAGTGCAAAGGCAAGGGGATTTAGGACAAAATTGGAAAAAGGAGAAGAGAAAAAAAAAACACGCCAGTTAAGGCAAGGAAAATGAATCATCTGAGGAGGAAATACTGAACAGAATAGAAAAAGCAAAGAGAAAGAGGCAGCCCCACAGCTATGACCTCTGTCATGGAAGACTCTAGAATCTTGTTCTTTCATGCCTCCTTTTCACATCCACATTCTAAAAGTTAGAAAAGTAAAATAAGCCTTTTTCCTGAAAGCCTCAGTGGGCCTTCAGTTAAGCTTTCTTGTAATATATGAAAAAGGGAAATGAGCAGTTAATACACTAAGGTAACCTCTAGTCCTTTTGTGGAAGAAAAGGAACCCTAAGAAAGGGACATGCATACAAACCGTTAAAGTCAATTTTTAAAAAATTGTTGTCTATTCTCAAGCGATCTGACAGAAAAATATCTGTAGCCTGAGAAGATGGGGAGAGAGAGCCTGTCCCTGTGATCAATTTTTAATAAACGTAAATGGTATAATAAATTATGCATTGAGGAGTGGTGTAAAGCATTAAACAATGAAGGATAAATAATTTAAATGATTAAAAACTGCCTCTGTCATATGTTTGATGTATGAGAACTCTATTTGACTTTTCAAGGAAATAGAGGAGGATTTCTTTTTTTAAAGGAGATTTTTCAAAATAGATTTTTTAAAGGGAAAATCATGTGATGGTCTGCCGAGAGAGGGTGTTGAGCACAGAAACACCGATTTCCATGATCCCATATCTTGTGCTCGTTTGATAAATATGTGAGTTGTGCCTTGCTAGTGGATGGGATTCTATCAGGTGATCAATGGTGGAGGCACTGCCCATCTTCTAGAAGGCTGAGACAGGTCTCCAGATCTCTTTCCCGGTGTCCAGAGAGACGTGGTCTGGGCGCTGGAGTACAGTGACCTTATACAGTCTTAAACTTCCAGTATTCTGTGTAGGAGGGACTGTCTCTGCATATTCAGTGCCTCAGGTAAACTTCCATTTCTATCCCAAAATTAGAGTAACTGGATGGGTTATAACCAAAGAAGTATTGACCAAGGCTTGCCCCCTTCTTGGACACCACTCACCTGTGGTTTAGGGGAGCCACATTCATCAAAAGCACCATATTATAACATGCAGTGGCTAAGAGCGCAAGTATCGGGGTCAAACCTGTCTGGGTGTGAACCACTGTGTACCACTCAGGAGCTTTGTCACCTTTGTCAGGTTAATTAACCTCCTTGAAGTGCCATTTCCTTATTTGTAAAATGGGTTCAGTAATACCCCAAAGGGCTGTTGAGCATTAAATAAGGAACAAATGTCAGTAGCTTCGCTCAGTGTCTGGAACATAGTAAATGCTCAATACATGTTTATTAACTACATAATTATATATTGAGGGTTTATTTTCTGGTCTCAGAGGAGTGCAAAATAGAACAATAGAACCAGGACAAAAAACTGTAAACCTAAGAAATATCCACCATGTAATCTCAATCAAAGATCGTAAGCTGTGGTCTAAGAGCCATTTCTGGAAAATGCAGTATTTTTTAAAAATCAAATTCAGATACCTTAAGGCAAAGGGCACATGTGCTTCAGTTAACCCCAGTCTGCAGTATTTCCATTGGCTTTTACTTCTCTACCTGCCCAGCTCTGATAGAATTTTGAATTTGCCACCTCATGCTGAATAGTTAGTTCTATAAAGTTAAATTGGTTTCCCCTAAGTTTCCTTAAGTGTTTTAATTTAGCTTGGGGCATCTGATTGCTCTATAGCCTTAGTGGAAATAGGGAAAAAATTTTTTTTCCCAACAGAATAATTTTGATAAAATTAAAGGCAAAACAGGCCAACAAATCTGCCAGTTGTATACTTTGTTGTTCTTCCAAATTAATATTTTCCTAACATCCATGTAGGCATTTTATTGCCTCCATGGCAATTCAGAACCTGATTATCCAGAAGTATAATTGCAGGCACTTATGGTTGATATTCTGAAAACACAAATGCTGATCAATAAAAGTTCAAGTTCCAAATGTTGGTGCACCAGACAACAGGAAACTGAAGGCTCACTCTAGGTATTTGAAATCATGGCTGCAAATATGTTGACACTTCTCCCATTGAGAGGTGGGTCTGTGTCCCCTTCCTTTGACTCTGGTGGGGGAAGGGGATTGTACTTCTTTTACTAAGAGAGTAAGACAGAAGTGGCCCCATGTGACTTTCAAGGCTAGGTCATAAAAGGCCATACTTCTGCCTTGTTCACTGGGAACACGGAGACTTGAGCCACCAAGTAAGAAGTCTAACTAGATGTAAGTGCTGTGGTGGACAGTCTTGGTGAGCCCATCCTTTAGCCTTCCCAGCCTTGCATCAGACATAAATGAAGAAACCATCAAGGAAGTGGATTCTCCAGCCCTAGCCTTCTTGCCCCCAAGTTATCAATGATCCCAGCTAAGACCACAGATATTATGGAACAGAGATGAGTTGTCTCCATCATGACCTTTCTAAATTCCTGACCCACAGAATCCATGAGGATAATGAAATGGTGGTTTTACAAAGCTGAGTTTTGGGCTCATTTGTTACACAGCAGTAGATAACTAGAGCACTCACCCACCATGGTGGGCTGGCTGTATAGCTTGGGTAGTTACAGTATCACATCATTGTGTTTATAAGATCTTGACTGTAAGAACCACCTGGTCCCATCAAAATGTACCATATTATTGCTAGGTTTTTTCCATGCAAGATAAACATGGGAGAGTGAGCTGATCAGTTAATAGATATGTATTGAACTGAGACCCAGTAATAGGTGGCAAACCGAGCTCTTCTGCAATTTTAGAGCTTGCTCAGAGGAGTATGTTATTGTTTTTCATTTAGCAGTAAGTCCGTGTCACCACCTCTAAAGTAGAAATAACAGCTTTCTTCAATGATGATGAATTAGGCAATGCATTAAAAAGCACTTAGGGTTTGCTTTTTGTTTTTTTAAAGAAAAACATTGTTAATACATATAAACACTTAATGTCATAATTATTTTAGGTTAATGGATAATGCTAATAGTTTGTGCTATTAAGAGCATTTACAAAGCAATCTAAGCATATACAGGAAAATTAGGCTATTAGGGCCTGAGGTAGCTTGTGCTTCAGAAGCAGCTGAACTGTAGTAACAGTCTTAGTACTTACATTTGGAATTAGTTTAGTGGTCTTTTTATGAACAGTCTGAATTCAGTCTGAATTTTGAAAATCAGGGTATGGCAGATCACAGGGCAGATCCCTTCTGAGAGGCTGTGTGGAGAAATCCTTATTTTTTCTAATTGCTGCCTTTTCAGCCCAGCCAGCAACAGAGAAAGCCAGCTCCCTGTGGGTCAAAACACATATTCCTAGATCAGGGGTAGCAAATACACAGCACATGCAATGCCAGTAAACCAGGCTGTCTCTAGACACGTTAAGTTCACCATAGTGCTAGTCTCAAGTGTGCTTGTGTGGCCATCACACGTGAGTCCTCATGGCAGGCACCTGCTTGGCCATTTCTCACTGCCCATCCTTCTGAAGAGAGCCCATGGGCACCTTGAACCAGAACAAAGATCAGTAGCACAGGTATGACTGAAGATAGATTGGTTGCTTTCTATTTGTCAAAGACTTTCTATCTTGTTTGGACACCACTCTGTTAAAAATATTGTCAGGAGGTATACTGTTTATGTTTAATCCTAGAAAGAAAACTGAAAAGCTAGGAGATTTCATTTTTTTTTTTGACTGCTGAGGAGAGCAGTTGAGATGGTATTATGATTCAGTGAAAGTAGAAGGTCCAAGAAACACTAGTACAGGAGATTGTAGAAGGAGGGACAAAGGGAATTTTATATCCAGTTTCACCTTAAGATCTATAAATTACTAGGCAGGTTAACTTAGAATTGGAATCAGCATTTTTCATTTTCAAGCTTTTATACTTTGTGCATACACAGAGTGGACCGTTTATAAAACTGGTGAACTGGACTGTGGATTTGAGAATGAGGAATTTCTCTGTTCTTTGTTTTTGGGGAGGCAGTGATCGTGCATTCATTCAGTAAACACCTGCAAGGTGCCAGGCCCCTTTCTTTCCCCTAACCTCCAGATGGACTGGTAAGGAGTGGTCTAGGGGATGACTGGTCCAGTGGAGTGAGGGGGTGAGACTCTACTGGGAGGGTTGAGAGGAAGGAAGGAAGGAAGGGAGGGAGGGAGGGAGGGAGGAAGGGGCTGACCTTCGACCAAGGCCAAGATTGGCATCACAGGAGACAGAACACCTCTCTCTTGAGGTGCTTATTGCCTTAAGTTTCACTCTTTACTTCAGAGATGTACTGAGAGATGGAAAGTAATTTCTTTGTTTCGCTACATATTGTTCCAGATTTTTTGTAAGGGATGATAAAGCAGACTGCGGTGGGGAGCATGTCATTAGCACATTCTCATGTGTTAGGATAGTCACTCACCTCTGGGTATGCCTCCTCTTTTCCTTTAAAAGGGCCAATAATGTTCCAAACTTCCTGTCTCCTTTCGAGAGACATGAAACTATCACAGGTACAGGACAACAGTAAAAGGTTGTTGTTGGTTTTTTAAAATCTATCTCAAATCTTTCCTTCATCAACTTGGCATAAGGAGAACGTGAGGGAGGGACTGTCCAGAAGGAACGGTGGTTTATAACTGAGCCTTAGAGTCACTGCAGCAGCAGAGTTTCTGAGCTGCCGTTGTCAGGATGGGGAACCATGTTGAGATAAAGAAGTATCTGGTCCAGTGCAGCTCAGTGACATTTACAGTTGTGGCTAAGGTAGCAATTTCCTCTATTCGGAATTACTCTTGATCACTGTTTCCTTGGTTGACCTCCACATGAAGTAGCTGGTTGCCATTTATGAGCCCTGGTATGTGAAAAATATGTGTTTTTGAAGATTGGCATTACACCCAGTGTGGCATGCCCGTGACAACCACAGATTCACATCCCTCATCTCAGGAGACTCGGGGCGCACTCATTGCGCGGAATGGTGAGTGAAATGGCTGTCACTGTGTATATTGTTTTTTCTCTCTTTTTCCTTCAAGCATAAAGAGTTGGATTTCTGTAAGTAAAATATGCCTGTTATTGCAACTGCGCAAATGAGAAACATAATCCTAAGATCTGTCTGTGCACCGTTAGCACAGTTTGGTCGTGGGTTCCTAGATTTTTTTTCTTTTCAATTTGGATAGCAAATTGGATTGCAAGACAGTTTATCATTAATGACAACCCAGGGTTGTGTTGGTGTTGCTTTGCTTTATTTGTTTTTGTTTTTGTAACCCTAAATCCTTGTCTTTAATCAAGCTAAATGAATTATTTTTAACCTGAATTTATACATTTAGTTATACATTTAGTAGCACACTACTTGTTACAACTTATCTTCCCCCTGCATATTCCTTATTGCTTAGGAAAGCTTTACACCTATAAAGTCTAGTTACTAAAAATGTCAACGTATTTTGATGAATATTACAATTCATGGTGGTCATTTTCCAGTAAAAAGGGAAGTATAATTTATTAAAACAAAAACCATAAGCAGTTCATCATAATATTCCATTAACTCCTATTCTGCCTACACTTCCAACAGTGTTATTAATGATCCACAGTGCCCCTAAGGTTAAAATGCAGTTTATATAAAATGTTCAGGAAACATATTTCAATAAGTACACTTATGTTATTAGATGCAGAGATGTTTGATCATTTTTGTACATACGTTTGTCCTTGGAAGTTAGTTAGTAGCTGCTATGTTGCTTTCAGTACAGTAAGTATATCATTGAGAGATATGCAACAGTAATTTAGCAAATAGCACCTTGTTTTATTTTAGGTACCTCTCAGAGCACCAACTTTATTTCTAGGCAAAGAAAATAATAGGTAACTATATATAAAATGTATTGTTACTCATTCAGAATGGCTGTGAGTAATTAATAAAATCTTGAGAGATATTTATCTTTTGAAAGTTTACCTCATTTATAGAATCATGTAATTCAGCCTGTCTGCAGCCACTTCAAAATCCAAATCATAATCCAGAAAATATGTGATAAACACATGTGGTTGGGTTTGATGTTGCTCAGCTTGATATGACCCACACTCTAATTGTAACCTGAATAAATCTAGAGACTCCACATGGTCCAGATCCAGCTTGGAGTCTCATTCAAAGAAAACATCAGAAAGCCAGAAAGCCTTGAAGAGTAATGTATCTCTTTCATCTAAGGTTTTCTAAAAGGCATGGCTTAAAGGTGTTACAGTTCGCACCACATAAACAATTTCTCCAAAATTCTGTGTAGCCATCTGTTCCTCTCCCTACACTCATGGCCACTGCTAAACCTCTCTGTCTTTCTCATCCACATAGTTTTTCACTGGCTATGAAACCCTTTATCATTCAAAACAAATTAATGGAGATATAATTCACAAACCATTTTCCTCCTAATTTTTTGATCAGACACAAATACATCCATCTCTTCCAAATTTAGAAGCATAAATGCTACACCACTTCCAAAGTTAGAGTGTCCATATGGATTTCCTGTTCTACTTCCTGGATGGACTGTGCCTCTCTAGAATGACTGGAGGACCTGTAGCTCCACTGCCTCTGATTTCTGAATATCTTTTATTTCCTGTTTACCCAGCACCCTCAGAAATAAAGCCCATTGCTTGACTGTGATTGCATTTCTTTTTCTTTTTTAATAAATTTGTTTGTTTATTTATTTATTTATTTTTGGCTGCATTGGGTCTTCGTTGCCGCGTGCAGGCTTTCTCTAGTTGCGGCGAGCAGGGGCTACTCTTCGTTGCGGTGCGTGGGCTTCTCATCGCGGTGGCTTGTCTTGTTGTGGAGCACGGGCTCTAGGCGTGCGGGCTTCAGTAGTTGTGGCACACGAGCTTAGTTGCTCCGTGGCATGTGGGATCTTCCCGACCAGGGCTCGAACTCGTGTCCCCTGCACTGGCAGGTGGATTCTTAACCACTGTGCCACCAGGGAAGTCCCTGATTGCATTTCTTGTAAGAAATTCTAATGTAGACTTTCCTAATAAAATTTCCACCTACTAACAGTAACAGGAGCCACCATTTATGCACTGCACTAGCTAAGCTCTTTGAATGCAACATCACACTCAATACTCAGAAGGTTATCTGCATGTTACAGATGAGTAAACTGGGACCCAAAGAATAAAGTAATTCACTGCAACTAGTAAGTGATGGATCTGGGATTTGAACCCAGGTAGTTTGATTCCAGAATCCTTCCTTTTAGGAATGACCTGAGCTTGTTTACCCATTCTACCCTATTCTATGTGCTCTTAAATGTGGAAGGGAGGGATGCATCTGAGTAGGAAGATTGTGAAAACAGGCAATTAATTAGCTGTTCTCTTGATCCCGTGTTATGTATATGTGTGAGAAAAACACAAATCCTGAATCAGGGCTACAGATCTGCATAATACCCACTCATGATCTCTCCCAATAACCTTGGTTCACTTCTGAATTGTAAGATTGCCTTATATTCTTCTTTTCTCTATTCAGCCTAAAAGAAAGGAGCAAGAAATATGTGAGAGGGTCTTGGTTCTCAATACTGTCTACAACCTCTGGAGTTCTGTGTTTATGAGGCTTCTTAAAACTCATCCTGGGTGAATGTCAAGGCTTTCTGTGTGCCCCTAGCCAGTCTTTTTTTGAATAAGGGAATTTGCCATATCCTTTCAATGTTTTGATCAACAACAAAGATGAGTGAGGGGCCTAGTTATTTGGAATTAAACTGCATGAAATTGGAAACGACCAGTTTGGTTGTTTGGTCCTGTAGTATGCCAAAGAATGACTCTGTCAGGTAGGGCTCTGGCTTTAAAGACAGCTGGCCAGAGCCTCTGCTTGATGATTCTGGCTTAGATTACATTACAGTGGCATAATCAAATGTACCAGAGTGCAGTGCATCATCAAGAGAACTTTCTTGACCTTTCATCTTCTTTTTAGCTGTTCCAAGTGCTCAGAAATGTGGTGCATGGTGTCTTTTTGCATGATTGCTAATGAGGAAAGCCTTTGGCATGACATAATGCTCCCCAAATCCCTGAGGGTCAGTGTAGAAACAATTGCTCTGGGGTCCGGCTGGACTGTCTGACCTACATTGTGAAGCACTGACTGCCAAGGGTGTGCCTTGCTGCAATTTCTCTCTGCACAACATGTATGTGGTGTGCATGGGTTTAGCTTTCTCTGAGACAGAAGTTTTGGTGTGTGTTGGAAATGACACTGGACTTGTAGTCAGAAGCTTTGGGTTTAAATCCCAGTTCTATCACTTATTTACTTGTTTGAACAAATCCCTTCAACTCTTGGAATCCCTTAGTCTCCCCTTTTGTATTATGAGAATGCTTAAAAAATATTTACTTCATAAAATTTTATGTGGCTAAATTAATTTTTAAAATATGTTAGAACAGAAACACTCTTTTAAGGTATTTAATCACTTCTTCTTTGTGATCCAAACCAGGATCTCAGTCCAGTAAATTGAGAGTTAATGGCAGGGCTTCAAACAGTTGCTTCACCTTTATCCCTATTCCCTCCCTCCCACTGGGATTCTCCATGAAAAATTAAATATGGAATTTTAATGTTAACCTTTATTCAAACACATGCACTTATAGAAACACATACAAAGAATACCTGCTTAGGTATTTTATGGCCAGAATTTTCTCCATCACCCCTGCACCTATATCAAAGTTTTAAAAAAGTGGAAACCACCTCCTTTTTAGGGGGAAAAAAGGGTGGATTCTTGTTGATTACTGAGCTTTCTTAACTAGACATTAAGAAACTCAGAATTCTAGCCTCCTAAGCAGGTCTAGCAACATTTATTTTCTCATTTGGATTCCTCACCTCTTTAGAGGGTATGTTTACATTCTTGTGATCTTACTGTTGCACTCTTACCTAATTCTAGATTAGATTTCTCAGCTGATGATGACTTCTAGTGACTGGAAGTGAAGTAGCAGGAAACTCACCCTGACAGCCTCCCTTCTACAGGTACTTCTACAGATCTCCAAAGTGCTTGTATGTCTCAGAGTCCAGAATTTGCAGAAGCATTCCTTAAGATGTTCCTGGCTATATCCCAACCACTAGGTTCTTGACTGCCCCTCTACCCCACACTCATCCACAAGATTTGTGAAAGCTATAGTAGCCAGTCCTTGTTGTAGGAAGGGGGAAGGGAAGTGAATGGAGACCTGGTCACATACTCTTTTAGAAGGGTTTCTAATACCTATGTAGTGTCATTCCCATATATACACAAAATCTACTATTGTTATTAACATGAATCTACCATTAAATTTCCCAAAGCAATGGACTGACCTTACCAAATTAACAGGGTCCTACTATGCAGTTCTGTGATGTTCACCAAGAAAGGTCACATGTATTTGATCTTTAGAAAAAAGTATAGGTAGGATTTCTAAACCATTAGATATTAAAACACACACACAGAGCTAGGGGTGCTACAATAATAAAAACCATAGTCTATCAGCAAAGGTCAAGAAAAGAGGGAAAAAAAGTAAGAAGAAAACCATATAATAAAATAGCAAGCATAAGATAAACATATAACAATAAATGTGACTAGGTTAAATTCCTGTATTAAAATCAGTGACTCTCAGATTGATTAAAAAGATAATCCAGCTAAATGCTGTCTTTAGGAGCCTTTGTATACCAAAATTACACAGAAAGGCAGAAAATAAAGGGATAGGTTGGTGAATTCTAACTAACAAAACAAAAATAGGGATAGTAATATTAATTCTAAGAAGTGTGGGATTCAATGTAAAAAGAAATACTGAACAAGACATAAGAGAATAGATATAAATCAAACAAGATTCAATAACAATGAAACTTTATGTACTGAACATTTAGCACTGCATTGAAGTAAAATTTGTTAAAAATACAAGCAAAATAATGCAAATAAAAATATAAATAAATTAAAAAATTTAAAGCATAAATAAACTTTTCCATAATCATAGTGGGAGACTTTAACAAAATACTTTCAGAATTTTGTCAAGTAAATAAAATTAAGTAGGAACAGAAGATTTGAATAACATAGTTATTATTATTAACCTAACCCAACAAATAGGAAGTATACACAGTTTTTTTAAAAGACCATGGATCATTTTCAAAAATTGATAAAATACTACACCACAAAGAAACTTAAACTAACCAAAAAGTAGACATATAACAATAACATAGCATTGAAAGTTACACAAGATGGCTCCTGCCCCTACCTCCATCCAAGCACTAGGAAACTAAGATATGGTCCTTTTAAATAATTCTTGGATCAAAAAGGAAATCACTACTGCAACTATAGACTATTTTAAAATTAACAATGAAAATACAGTGCACTGAATTATGGGGATTGTACTAAAAATATAGTTAGATAAAAAGTTAAGACTTTTATTTAAAGGACTGAAAAGAAAATAAGCTTAAAATTTAAAAAGCTAATAAATGAAAAACAAAATTAAACAACAAAGTAGGGGGAGGGAAATTATGAAGTTAAATTATTTACCTGTATGAGAAAAATTGTGAATTTTTTCCAATAAGAAAAAAAATTTGATTGGCAGTAAGGCAAAAGTTCAGAGTTAACAGGAAAGCTGCTGGAATGAGGCTGGAAAGCTGAGTTAATGGGCTAAAAGACACTGTCCCTGTCCTCACTGTCACTTAGGTTTGGCTGAGGTGAAAAGCATATGCAAAAAATAATTAGAGAACAAGACTGTATTCAATAAAGTGCCCATTTGTGAGTTATAGATGGTAAACCATCTATAGCAAAGCGAAGCATTAAGCTCTGAGTCTCTGGCTTCAAACTTATCAAGGGCCTCTGGGTGGTTATTTAGCTCCTCTAACTTGGCTACTTATCTGTGACGTGGGGATCACAGTACCTACCTCAAAGGGTTGCTGTGAGAATTCAAGTACACTGGGCCCTCTGTATCCACCGAAGTGGAACCTCGGATACACAGGGCTGACTGTAAGGGACTTGAGCATCTGTGGATTTTGGTGTGTGTGTCAGGGGCGGGGTGGTGGTCCTGGTACCAATCCCCTGCAGATACCAAGGGACAACTCCACGCATGTGGTAAGGGCTGCCAAAAAAAGTCAGTGTAGCATCTATTCCGATCTCTTCTGGATGCTGGTGAGATGGTTAGGGCACAGTCAGTATCTTAGTATATTTTACACAGGAGTAGGACACATAATAATGTTTAGAGTACCCAAGTTCTATCTGCCTGGGTGAAAAGACTGGGCATTTTATCTGTGACTGTCTTGAAATATGCCCGTGGTGATTAGGTAAACGAGTCTCTGTCCATTAAAAGAAAAAAATCTATAAAGCATGACACTCCCAAAGCAGTGGCAGTTCATGAGTTCCTGGCCATAGAGAAAGGAATGACCAGTTTTGCCATTATGTAATCAGATGGCTTCCCCAAGTAGGAAAGGGGGGGACCAAGGAGTCCTTCCTGATCTGCTTCTGACCAGTAAGCACTTTTAGTCCTCATCTGTAAGAGTGAGACATCATTCTTGCAACCATTTAGTGTCAGCATTAGGCTCCTCAGGCATGATGATGGATTCTGAGATCTTGAAAAAGTGACATGGTAAACATAAAAGGAATCAGATAGTAACCCATAAAAAATTGAAAAGAACTTAATGCTTGATGAGAATATGTGGTTTGAGGTAAAGTTAGAATGTGTCTGGGAGTAGGTAAAAATCTGTAGGTGCTACACATCAAACCACTTTAGTCAAAATATTTGTTCAGTGGGGGAAAAAATATCAGTGAAAGTAGTTAAATGATGTCTACGGTCCAAACAAGAACTAATCGACTGCTCTACTTCCTCCATTCCCAAGACGCCATCAGCTGTAAGGTGTACCATCAAATTTATGACAGGTGAGGAGGCGGGGGCAAGGACATGGTATTAAATGTATACTTTGGTTCCAGAAATGTTAGAATATGAAGGGAAAAAGCACTATCAACACAAACATGCATCTTGGAATTAAGGAAATGCAGAATTTCACTCAGTTGATGTTTTGGTATTTTCTTGCTGGTAGAGGATAGGACTAATTTTATAAAAACAATTTTAAAAATGTTTACTAATACATGGGGCAGAACTAATGACAATTGATGGCAAATTTAAGTTTTCTCAGACCCATAGATTTATTTTCTTTTATTCTCTTGTCAGGACAAAATAAGTCATGGACAGTTGGGGCGGTACTATACGTGATAAGTGTGGGGCATATTTTAGTGCCAGAAAATAATGAAATGCTCAAAAACAAAAACCAAGAAACAAAATATTGGTGGGAGAATGTCAAAGGAGCACAGGAGCCAACTGAAAGAGCTCTCACCAGTCAAAGGTAGAACAATTTGAGCAACAAAATTAGTAAAATAGTGTTGAATTATAACCCAAAGTATAAAATGAATACCTATGAGGCCATACTGATATAAATAAATGGTTGAAAAAATTGTTGAATGGGGAGAAGAGATAAATCTTCCGCGCAGAAGAATTCAAAATAATTTATATAGATACTCCACCCTCAAGCTTTTCCTTCCGAAGTGTATGGTATGGAAGGGGGTGAGGAGCAACCTTCCAGTGGAGAAACCTGACAAACACTACCTCGGGTGATCAAGGCCAACATCAACAGTATTAAATTATGTTGATAGTATATATGCTTGATCTGATGTGATTAAAATGGCAGTTTACCTCTGTGGTCTTCCTCCAAACAACCCATCACCCCAGTATCATGAGAAAGACAACAGACAGATCCCAATTGTGGGACATTCTACAGAATACCTAACCAGTACTTCTCAGAACTGTCAAGGTCATCAAAACCAGGGAAAGTCTGAGAAACTGTCACAGCCAAGAGGAGTCTAAGGAGACTTGATGACTAAACGTAATATGGTGTCCTGGATGGGATCCTGGAACAGATGAAGGACATTGGGGGAAAAAATTAAGGAAATCTAAATAACCTATGGCCTTTAGTTGATAATAATGTGTCAATATTGGGTTTCTTAATTGTTATTTATCTATCATATTAAATGTAAGATTTTAATAGTGGGGAGATTGGATACAGAATGTGTGGGAACCCTACTATCTTCTTGATTTTTCTATAACTACAACTGTTCTAAAAGATAAAGTCTATTAAAATTCTTTTAATGCCTAAACAGAAAAAAAAAAAAATTCATGGACAGGAGGCCAGATTCTAGAGTTTAAAAGGAAGTTATAAGGCATTTTGTTGAGACCTTCAAAAATTCCACACAGAGCATGGCTGAAGCAGAACATATGTAACTGCTTAGTTGAAAAAAAATGGAACTGGCAGCTTAGCCCAGAATGTGACACTTCTAAATAAATTTAAATGGACTCATTATTATTTATCATCGATGGAGTATTTTGTTTTTCCAAGATGGCAAAGTTTTACCATTATTCCTATTTTAAAGCGAATGCCGTGCTTTCAGCCGTCTTGACTCACTCAACTGGCTAATCTAACTGTACAGTTCAATCAGAAAACCAGCCATCAACTGTCAAAATGGTAAAAACAGTTATGCATGTTTTCAAAGCCAGAAATGCAATCATGTGGTGAGACTTCAGAGTTTTAGCGTCTCCAAAGTTCTGACTCCCAGGGTTCGTTCCCTTACTCGGTATTCTCACATGGAAAACTTCTTTGAGGGAATTATAGGGTAATATTTTCAAGACTTGGAACAGTGAGCTTGTCTACAGTTACCTTCCTAAAAAACAACTTAAAAATGCCTTTAAAAGCATTTTTTAAAAAAAGAATTGCGCCAGCGTAGCCAAATAGAAGCAACTTTGGGGTTTCTGCACTGAGTCAAGTTGCACAAATTGCAGAATATTCCCCTCTGTCCAGGACATCGTTTTACTCCCACATACCACTTCCTACATCCACAAATTCCAGTGTGTTGGACCTCCAGAGAGCTAGAGGAATTATAAAAGGAAAGAGGCGGGTACTGACCACAGGAACAAGTAAGCTAGAATGGCAGCCGGGGGCTTCTTGCTTGGTCCTGCCTCAGCTCTGCTCCAGACCTCCCCACTCCAGGCCTCTCCCAGGTGCTCTTGCCAGGCCAGCATCAGGGTCCCCCATGGCCAGGGCTCACGTGCCGCCAGGAACCCCCCAGCATCCCACAGGAGGACAAAGTCAGCCCTTTCAGGGGAAACCAAAAGGCTGGCATATTTTGGAGACCAGCAGGGGGGAAGTGTGTGCCAGTTATTTAGCCCTGGGAGGCAGGGAGTACTGTGGCTTTGTTTGCTGAGCCCAGAATTAGGGCACACAGTCCGTCAGCAGGACTAGCTAGACTGGATGTGAACTTGAGACTGTCCCCGGAAACTCAGGGTGAGTGGCCCTTGTCGCTGCAGGGTGCAGAACCACGAGCCAGGCCCTGGGTGTGCTCCTCCGGGCTGGTGTCCTCCAGAGAGGATCCTGGGGACAGCCTGGGTGCAGCACCACGGCCGCCCTTCCTCAGCAGTTCCCAGGGCAGTAGCACCAAGGCCTGTCCTGGTGATAGGACAGCACCTAAGCCCCAGTGAGCTCAGCCGCCCCTACCCCAAGATGGGCAGCCCTGGGGCCCAAAAGTCTCTGTCTTTCCCTTTCTCCCCCTCCCTCCTTGTGGAGTCAGAAGAGCCAGGAGCCCGGATACTACTGTCCCCTGCCCCCCACCCCCTTTGCTTCTCTCCTCTTTACCTGAGCCCTAGGGATGCCTGAAGCCAGCTGGGGACCCCTGCGAGGACACAGCATTTCTTCAGACACAGGATTACCCCAGCGTGAAGCAGGCAGGGAGATGGTCTTATCACATGCCTCTGACCGCTCCTTGAACGAGTCAGAGAAGGTGCAGTGAGGAAGTATAATGTCACATGCAACACTTACAGGAAGCTGGCCAGAAGACAGAGGGGGAACTTGAGAACCTGGGTCATTTCAGCGGATTAAAACAACACAGGTTAGTGCCTTTTTTTTCTCCCCCTGAAAAATCTTTCATAGCCATTCTAAAATACCTAACTGGTTCTCTTTACTTAAACCATCTTTAATTCTTTGCAATGTGAAGAAATTGCTCCGGCTTTGAATGTAAGAGCCAGGGCGTAGCTGGTAGCCACGCGTTATTAGAGGAACAAGCAGCAAGCCATTATTATGAAAATGAAATTCTCAGAACCTCCCGCTTCCCTATTCAGAACTTCTGTACCCTAAAAAACAAACCTTCAGATGGTCGTTAAATTACTTATTTCATGGAATCCAGCTAAGCCTCTCCTTGAGTTTACCTATTAGCATAAACTGGGACACATCATTTTGTGTTTGCAGGCAGATGCCGGGTGTTCAAAGGGCGGTAGAAAATGCAGCAATAATGTGTGGACAAACTCGCTGCAAGGCTGCATGCAAAAGTTTGTTGTTTTTCTGCACTTTTTGCCTGGCAGAACGAATCTTTTGGCTTGTATTTCCTGTTAAAATAATTTCTTGTATCATTATAAATTCTTAAGTTCCCTTTTCTTTTATATATTTTTTTCTGCCCTCTTCCTTTCTGTGTTCTTTTTTGCAATTTTCCTTCTTTTTATTAACAGAAAATGGGGGTAGAGGGGTGTGGGCAGTTTGAATGTGGGATGAGGAAGTCCCCTGCCTCCCCCTGCCCCAGGGTTTCAGAGCACAGCCTGGGGCTGTTATGTGCAGGGTGTATAGAAGCCATGAGGTCTGTCACTAGAGCTTTGTGTCTTCAGCTTGTGCTTCCTCTAGAAAGGAAGATTTGAGGAGTCTAGAGAAGAGCCCAAGGGATGGTTAAAGCATTGGAAATTAGAGCCCAGAAACAGCTAAAGGGCCCAAGATTATTCATCCTGTGGTCCTTGAGGGACAGTTTAATACAGAACTTCAGTAAAAGGCTCTTACACAACGGCCTGCCGCTTTCAGACCTGTTATGACAAAGGAAAATGTCTCAAATCTGAGTGAGAGGAAGGATGTTACTACCTTCTTGGGCTATCATTAAGCACTAAAACAGGTTAGCCAGAGAGATTGCCGAGCTTTTTTCTGGGCCATTTGAAAACGAACGAGCCTTCTTCTGTGGCTGTTCACGTGTTAACAGAGGCAGGGAGAGAAAGGCAGAGAAGAGCCCAGGTTTGGGAGCTTCTTGTTTCCTTCTCTTCATTCCAAAGTGTGCTACAAAGTGTCTGTGCTGAAAAACAGAACGACAACAGGGTGAGGGGTTAGTGGACCCATGTGTTGTTTATGTCCCAGTACTGCAAAATAACCAAAACTGTGAGGCAAGAGAAAAAAAATCATTGTTGATGTCCTCAGATTGCCACATTTTTTTCATGTTTTGCTACCATGTTATGCAAGAAGATGGAGAGGAAGCTGACAGACTATGGGAGGATTCTAAGTTGGAGATCTCAGCCCAAGTGGTTTCAGAATCCCTGCACTAGCTCTGACTGAGGCAGCCCACGTTTCCACTGGGGGTGGGAGCTGGAGGGGAGATTGGACTTTATTTGATGTTTGGAGCCCTTTGCACAAATAAATGCCTGGAGGAGACACATGGAGGAGCACTGCCGTGGAAAGGGCTCTTGCACATGGCACCAGGAGCTCTCCTGAGCACCAGAAAGAGGCTTACAACTTAGCCGTGGCTGGACATCCCTAGAAGAAGCTCTTCTTTCGGTTTTGTTTTGATTTTTAATTGGTCCTAGAGGTTTGTTGTTCAGGGAGTTTTGTATTCTGCTAATCTGCTGCTCGTAGCAGAAAAGGGCTTTTTATTTTGTTAAATACTTTCCGGATGGACCTGACATCTTTTTTCTTGGAGTGCATCCTTCCAAAATCTGTTTCCCTTTCTCCTGGGGGAATCTGTTCTCTCCCCAGCCATTTCTCCAGCTTTCTACCTTCACTGTGCTCCTTTGTGTCTGAGATGCAAGAGAAGGTTTATAAAGTGTCATTATTATGCAGTGCCTCTGATCCCCAAATCTGGAAGTGGTTTCGGAAAAAGAAAAAGACAAAAAGAAGAGAACTCAGAATGGCAAGAAGGTGGTAGATCGTGTTGGATGGTGGAGAACACCTGGAATATTAATCTCACGTGTAATTCTTAGACAGGAAGTACTGCCAGTTCAGTGTGAAGGTCAAAAGTAGAAAGAGAGAAGTGGTCATCTTTTATCTGGAGAAAAGATGCTGAATTTTATGGGGAGGGACTGCATGGGCATGTTACTGAATTCTCTAAATAAGAAGAGGAAGGGGATTGACTTCACATATCCCTCCTCTCCTGGACCCTGACATTTAGGCAGGCCTCTTTTCCCCAGAATCCCAGATAATGCAGAGTAGCACTTCAGAATCAGCATCCACAGATCTTTGGGTGGACTGAGTTTCAGAGGAGTGAAATGGTGAGATATTCAAAATATTCATTGTTAGTGGAGAAAAAGAAAATAAAAAATAAAACTCTGATGAGTGCAACCATATGGTTGAATTTATCCTCGGCCGTCTTTTTGAGTTGGCATCAGCAAGTCTGTAGGCCAGCTCTCTGGGCCTCTCAGAGAGAAGTTCCTGGGTGTGTCTGAGGTATTATTGTTATCATTACTAGCATACTGGGAGCCATAGATTTGGGTTTTTCAACTGTGGTAAAATACACATAAAATTTACCATCTTAACTATTAAATGTGTAGTTCAGTAGCGTTAAATATATTCACATTGTTGTACAACTCATCTCCAGAACTTTTTCATTTTGTGAAATGGAAACTCTATAGACATGAAACAACAACTCTCCATTTCCCCTCCCCCAGCCCCTGGCAACTACATTCTACTTTCTGTTTCTATGAGATTGACTACTCTAGGTACTTCATATAAGTGGAAGCATACAGTATTTGTCTTCTTGTGACTGCTTTATTTCACTTTGCATAATGTCCTCAGGGTTCATCCATGGTATAGCATGTGTCAGAATTTCCTTCCTTTTTGAGGCTGAATGTATATGTACAGACCACATTTCCATTATATGTACAGACCACATTTTCTTTATCCATTCATCTGTGGATGACATTTGGATTGCTTCCACCTTTGGCCTTTGTCACTAATGCTGCTGTGAACATGGGTGTCCAAATACCTCTTTGAGACCCTGCTTTCAGTTCTTTTGTATATATATCCAAAAGCGGTATTGGTAGATCATATGGTAGTTCTATTTTTAATTTTTTGAGGAATTGCCATACTGTTTTCCATAGCAGCTACACCCTTTTACATTCCCACCAACAGTGCCCAAGGGTTCCATTTTCTCCACAACCTAGCTAATAACTTGTTGTTTTCTGTTTTGTTTTTTTTTTTATAGCAGCCATCCTGATGGATGTAAGATGATATAGTTTTGATTTGCATTTTTCTAACAATTAGTGATATTGAGCATCTTTTTATATGCTTGTTGTTGTTTGTATATCTTCTTTGGAGAAATGTCAGTTCAAGTCCCTTGCCCATTTTTTAATGAGGTTATTTGGTTTTTTGTTGTTGAGTTTTAAGGGTTCTTTATGTATTCTAAACATTTAGGGAACTGTAGATTTTTTAAGTATTGTATGTGCAGGTTCTAATGTTCACATTATCTACTAGGAACCAGCTGTCTCCTGTGATCTACACCCTTGGGAAAGAGCATGAGTTTCCATAATATGGTTTTTTTTTTTCCAACTGTATGATTTTTATCCTAACTCTGGAGTGCTATACAAAATCTCAGTCATTTTCAGCTTATAAGCAGTTTGGTTTTTGAGAACTGACAAAGGTGAAGAGAAGGAAAAGAAAGGGAAGAGCTTGGGGTAATGCTTTTTATTCCTTCCATAATTTATACTTTTTCAGCTATGTAAACGTCAGGAAAAAGCCTTATCCTCAATTCTGTTGACTAAAACTAGACCCTGTGCAAGAATAAACATACTTTCTGAGAATCATCCAGTAATTATGTCTTCTTATACCACCCTCCCTCCAAACCCACAGACTTGAATTCACCTCAGATTACGAAACCATTATCATTTTCCTTCATGAATGCCTCAAGCAAAATGTATTTTGCTTCTGAGTAGTAAGGACCCAAAGAGGACTTGGTCTGCTGTCCCAGGAAGAGGAGCAAGAACAGCGGTCCTCTTCTGGGGCTGTGGCCAGGGGGTTTGTGTAGATTTCAGATTTTCAGGAAGGAACTGGTAGGGAAGATGTGATGGGCAGGCGGGCACAGTGCTGTGTAGGGCTGCTTTTGCTGGAGGTGCTACTTCTAAATGGAGTATCACTGTGGTTAGGGAAGGGATTGCCTGTGTGCCCGACTGATTCTTCACTCTACCGTTTCAATTTCCCTCCACTTCTTCATCAGTTAGAAAGTTGGTGCTGTTCCCCCCCGGCAAAAAAGCCTTAGTGTCCCTCCTCTCCTCTCCCACACCCACCCCCCCCAAAAAAGCAAGCTATCAGGAAATGACAAGAACAGTAGCATTTATTTGTTTGTTGATGAAAGGACAGAGAAAGCTTTGTCTTGAAAAGAATAACAAAATAAACTGGGAAAATGAGTCCTGGAGGTGGAACCCCGTTATGATCCAACAAACCGACAAACTTCAGAGGCACCTCTTCCTAGTGTACATGACATCCTATGCCAGTTCCACCCGGAGGTATTCATACACCACCAACATTGTAATTTCTCCATACTAATTCGAAGTTACTGCTTTGAGACTGTCAGACTAGCTAGATACTTACCAGAATGTCTGTTTTTGATACTTTCTGGTATGAATTAGGCTAGCTTTCTGCTTTTGTTTGTGCCTGTGTTTAAATAATATGTCATATTTTAGGTTCACTCATTGTATTGGTTTGTAATCCTAGTGTGACTTAAAAACAGAGACTTTTTTTTTTTATATAGTAGGATACATGTTTGCACACATGCATGTACCCACCCCTCCTAAAAATTCTTTAGGGCATATGCTTCCTCAGTTAAAAGTCATTAGATGATATCTTGGCACCTACAGTTATTTAGAATATGCTGCTAACTTCAGGCTAGGCAGTTATTCATGTATTATACCTATAGATTCGTTTGGAGGGTCTGCTAGTGAATTGCTCTTCTTTCAATAAATCACTGACTTATTAAATGGTGGTTTGGAGCATCTTTGATTTCCAGGCTGGCTACGGAAAGATTTGGTCTTCCTTAAAGGCTTTAGAGACCTGTAGAATGATCCTGGCTCCTGGAAACTGGGTGTGGGACCAGTAGAGGGGCTGCCCAATACCTCACCAGCTTGCTACGCAGACAGATGCACAGAGAGAGCTGCTAAAGGACAGGAATTGGTGTTCCAGCTCCGCCCTCTCACTGTGGTGTGACTTCTTAGGAAAGTCCCAGTTCCAGAAGTCATTTAACCAACTGAACATTCTTGATGGGCTGCCACCAGGGCTTCGCCTAAAACCTCTTTCAAAGCAAACAACATGTGCCTTCACTCTTTCTCTCCTTCCCTTTGCGTTCCCCCTTCTTGCCCATCACCTCGTGAAAACTGAGACCAGAACTCACCTGCACAGACAGCTTGCTTCCTCCCCCAGCCCCACCTCTAATCTTTATGTTCCACTTCCTCAGAGCATTTAATACCCTTCCCTGCAAAACAGGGACAAATCAAGGCTGATGAGCACAGTTGCCAGAATGAAAGTGTTTGAGTGGTTTTTCATAGGAAAAATAATTGGGGGGGAGGGCGGGGGGGAATAATGTTATAATGAGATAGATCCTGATGAATATGGAAGGGTGGATAGTTTACTTTTTTAAAGCTTTTTTAAAGGATTCATAAGGAGGTAGCAGTAGGGGAAAGGGAATTGAAAAGGCCAGAGGATAATTTGCTCTAAAAGTCAAAAAAGTTAGGTTATTCAAAAACTATTTTTTTCTCCTACTTCGGTGCCAGGAACATCTGGCCTTGGGAAAAGTTTCGGAAACAGGGTTTCAGATGCCGTTGTCATTATTTAAAACTTAAAGAGGTAGGTAAAAAATAGAACTCTGGGTTTTTAGAAGTAGAAGGGATCTTCAAGGGTTCAATCCCCTCATTTTTACTTTTTTTATTTTTATTTTTTAAATTAATTTTTTTTTGGCTGCATTGGGTCTTCGTTGCTGCACGTGGGCTTTCTCCAGTTGCGGCGAGCGGAGGCTACTCTTCATTGCAGTGCAGGAGCTTCTCATTGCGGTGGCTTTTCTTGTTGCGGAGCACGGGCTCTAGGCGTGTGGGCTTCAGTAGTTGTGGCACGCAGGCTCAGTAGTTGTGGCTCACGGGCTCTAGAGCACAGACTCAGTAGTTGTGGCTCACGGGCTTAGTTGTTCTGTGGCATGTGGGATCTTCCCGGACCGGGGCTTGAACCCGTGTCCCCTGCATTGGCAGGTGGATTCTTAACCACTGCGCCACTGGGGAAGCCCTCCCCTCATTTTTAGATTTGGAAACTGAGGCCCCGAAAGGTTAGGTGATTTGTCTTGGCCAAAAGAGCTAATTAGTGAGAGTGGTGAACATCAATCACGGCTCCTGGCTCCTGGCTCCAGCACGGGCTGCAATGTTGAGAGCTCCCAAGGACTTGGACTCTGGATGTTCTACCCCTCTGGGATCTACAGAGGCCAGACCCATGCCTAAGAGGGGCAGGCCAAGCGACTGAGGAGCTTATGAGCTCACATAACTCCAGCCAACTGACCTCTATTTCTGGAAGGTGGCGCAGCAATATGGGTGTAACCTTATCAGTAGACACCTAATCCATCCTACCTGGAGAAAGTTTGTGTGCAGTGAACGGTGATGGTCCCCTTGGAGCAAAGAAGAGGATAGCCCAGAAAGGAAAAATTCCCAGTGGTTGCCCAGGATTGGCCAGTAAGAGAGACCCTCAATCTTGTGGACGTGACTGTGGATTGAGAGGGGTTGTCCACTGAGCAGTGTGGCTGAAGATCAGGCCCAGATTAAGTAGCCTTTCCAGTGACCATGGCCCAGATTAAACAGCCTTCAAGAGGCTTACCCATCCTTAGCCCTGATTCCAAGATCCCTGAACCACCTTCTGAACATTAAATCAGCTTCCTCGCTACCACTATCTCAGAAGAGTATATTCTGGACAATGGCCATGGTCACTGGAAAGAAATGCCATCATTTGTGAATTCTAGTGTGCCAGGGAGCCTCTCGTGAATTTGTAAGATGGGTCGGTCATTCTGAGTCTGATCCCTCTGACTCCCAGATAAAAAAGAGATTTGGGGACCTCTATGGTGAAGTCCCTGTGCTGGAAGTGTGGTGATCTACCCCTCCCCGGGAATGCCACTCCACAGGGTCTTTCCTGGGCAAGCAACAGCCTCTCCTCAGTGTCAGTCCTACTTCTTTGTCACTCCTCTTTAAAATGCCACAAGCATTATAAAAAGAAAATGAAATATAATATGTGGGTCCTGCAATTGGACATTACAAGCCCTTTTTTGGACTCTTGATATTTTATGGGGTCTTTTTTCTGCCCTTTAGGGGGCATTTTCCCTTAATTCAGAAATATCTACTGAGCACCTTCCCTGTAGATCTTAAATTCTAGGTGGGGGATGTGGACAATAACAAAACCCTAATAAAATCGTATGTCACGTGGTATAGTACAAGGTTAAAAGTAGCGAGGACTGTGGAAGAAGTGCAGCAGGGTAGGAAGAGTGGCAAGGCAGGGGTGGGTGTATGGATTTAAGTGGGGCAGGTAGGGTGATTGTCACGGAGAAGGTGGCATTTGAGTGAAGACTTGAAAGAGGTGAGAGAATTCGCCTTGCAGTTACCGGGGGAAAGGCACAGGGGCCTTGAGGCAGGAGCAAGCCTGGCATATTCAAGGAATAAGGAGGAGCTGGTGTGACCAGGCAGAGTAAGTGAGGAGGAGGGAAGTAGGGGGAAGTACTGGAGGGCCTTGTAGGCCCTTGTAGGACTCTGGCTTTCAATCAAGAGTGAGAGGGAGCTTTGGGATCACTTTGAGCCACGGAGAGACGATAATCTGGCTTTGTTCTTTAAAGGATGCCTCTGGCTACTGTATTGAGAATACAGTACAGGAGAGTAAGAGTTGAAGAGAGAGACCATTCCAGTACTCTGGTGAGAGATGAGGGTGCCTTGGACTAGGGTGGCAGCACTAGAGATGACGGTGAGGAGTAATCAGAGCCTGTTTTTTTTTTTTAATTGAAGTTTCATTGATCTACAATGTCATGTTAGTTTCGGATGTACAGCAAAGTTCATGTTCTTTTCCATTATGGTTTATTACAGGATATTGAATATAGTTACCTGTGCTATAAGATAGGACCTTGTTGTTTATCCATTCTATATATAATAGTTTGCACCTGCTAGTACCAAACTCCCCATCCAACCCTCCCCTGCCCCTCCCCCCTTGGCAACCGCAAGTCTGTTCTCTATGTCTGTGAGTCTGTTTTGTAGATATGTTCATTTGTGTTGTATTTTAGATTCCACATGTAAGTGGTAGCATGTGGTATTTGTCCTTCTCTCTCTGACTTACTTCACTTAGTATGATAATCTCTAGGTCCATCCATGTTGCTGCAAATGGCATTATTTCATTCTTTATGGCTGAGTAGTATTCCATTGTATATATATACCACATCTTCTTTATCCATTCATCTGTCAATGGACGTTTAAGTTGCTTCCATGTCTTGACTATTGTGAATAGTGCAGAGCCTGATTGTTTTGAAGGTAGAACAAGATTAACTGTTGGATTGAACGATGATAAGTGGAAGAGAGGAGTCAAGGAAGACCTCAAGGATTTTACCCTAAGCATAGGAAGAATGGAAGTGCCATCAGACTGAGATGGGGAAGGCTGTAAGTAGAGCAAGGGGGTGGCAGGGAAGGGGAGATCTATGGAGTTTAGTTTGGGATGTGATGAGCATGAGAGGTCTGTTAGACAGACATTGCATGGAGATGTTGAGTAGGCTTGGATATGTGTCTACACATAGGAGATAGAATCCTAGAAGAAAGTAATCTTCCGTAATGGTCTTAACTGTTGAATATTACTCCTCAATGCACCTGTAGCTTCTAAAACTCCTATAAAAAACATGAAATGGAACTCTGCATAAGGACTTACTCATTGATTGATTTCTGGGACTGAAATCAGAGAGAGAATGTTTACTTAAGTAAATGAGAGTGGAAGGATCAGGGTTTTTGTTTTAGGCCTTGCCTTTTACTGTTTAAGCCTCGGGGATTCCATAATTCTTCTTCTTTTTTTTTTTAACATCTTTATTGGAGTATAATTGCTTTACAGTGTTGTGTTAGTTTCTGCTGTATAACAAAGTGAATCAGTGGTATGCATACATATATCCCCATATCCCCTCCCTCTTACATCTCCCTCCCACCCTCCTTATCCCACCCCTCTAGGTAGTTGCAAAGCATCAAGCTGACATCCCTGTGCTATGCAGCTGCTTCCCACTAGCTATCTATTTTACATTTGGTAGTGTATATATGTCAGTGCTACTCTCTCAGTTCGTCCCAGCTTACACTTCCCCCTCCCCGTGTCCTCAAGTCTGTTCTCTACGTCTGTGTCTTTGTTCCTGTCCTGCCCCTAGGTTCATCAGAACCATTTTTTTTTTTTTAGATCCATATATACGTGTTAGCATACGGTATTTGTTTTTCTCTTTCTGACTTACTTCACTCTGTATGACAGACTCTAGGTCCATCCACCTCACTACAAGTAACTCAATTTTGTTTCTTTTTATGGCTGAGTAATATTCTATTGTATATATGTGCCACATCTTCTTTATCCATTCATCTGTTGATGGACACTTAGTTTGCTTCCATGTCCTGGCTATTGTAAATAGAGCTGCAATGAACATTGTGGTACATGACTCTTTTTGAATTATGGTTTTCTCAGGGTATATGCCCAGTAGTGGGATTGCTGGGTCATATGGTAGTTCTATTTTTAGTTTTTTAAGGAACCTCCATACTGTTCTCCATAGTAGCTGTATCAATTTACATTCCCACAAACAGTGCAAGAGGTTCCCTTTTCTCCACACCCTCTCCAGCATTTATTGTTTGTAGATTTATTGATGATGGCCATTCTGACCAGTGTGAGGTGATACCTCATTGTAGTTTTGATTTGCATTTCTCTAATGATTAGTGATGTTGAGCATCTTTTCATGTGTTTGTTGGCAATCTGTATATCTTCTTTGGAGAAATGTCTATTTAGGTCTTCTGCCCATTTTTGGATTGGGTTGTTTGTTTTTTTGATATTGAGCTGCATGAGCTGCTTGTATATTTTGGGGATTTATCCTTTGTCACTTGCTTCATTTGCAAATATTTTCTCCCATTCTGAGGGTTGTCTTTTTGTCTTCCTTAGGGTTTCCTTTGCTGTGCAAAAGCTTTTAAGTTTTATTAGGTCCCTTTTGTTTATTTTTGTTTTTGTTTCCATTTCTCTAGGAGGTGGGTCTAAAAGGATCTTGCTGTGATTTATGTCATAGAGTTTTCTGTCTGTGTTTTCCTCTAAGAGTTTTATAGTGTCTGGCCTTACATTTAGGTCTTGAATCCATTTTGAGTTTATTTTTGTGTATGGTGTTAGGGAGTGTTCTAATTTCATTCTTTTACATGGAGCTGTCCAGTTTTCCCAGCACCACTTACTGAAGAGGCTGTCTTTTCTCCATTGTATATTCTTGCCTCCTTTGTCAAAGATAAGGTGACTGTGCGTGGGTTTATCTCTGAGCTTTCTATCCTGTTCCTTTGATCTATATTTCTGTTTTTGTGCCAGTACCATACTGTTTTGATTACTGTAGCTTTGTAGTATAGTCTGAAGTCAGGGAGTCTGATTCCTCCAGCTCCGTTTTTCTTTCTCAAGATTGCTTTGGCTATTCGGGGTCTTTTGTGTTTCCATACAAATTGTGAAATTTTTTGTTCTAGTTCTGTGAGAAATGCCATTGGTAGTTTGATAAGGATTGCATTGAATCTGTAGATTGCTTTGGGTAGCAGAGTCATTTTCACAATGTTGATTCTTCCAGTCCAAGAACATGGTATATCTCTCCATCTGTTTGTATCATCTTTAATTTCTTTCATCAATGTCCTATAATTTTCTGCATACAGGTCTTTTGTCTCCTTAGGTAGGTTTATTCCTAGATATTTTATTCTTTTTGTTGCAATGGTAAATGGGAGTGTTTCCTTAATTTCCCTTTCAGATTTTTCATCATTAGTGTATAGGAATGCAAGAGATTTCTGTGCATTAATTTTGTATCCTGCTACTCTACCAAATTCATTGATTATCTCTAGTAGTTTTCTGGTAGCATCTTTAGGATTCTCTATTTATAGTATCATGTCATCTGCAAACAGTGACAGTTTTACTTCTTCTTTTCTGATTTGGATTCCTTTTATTTCTTTTTCTTCTCTGATTGCTGTGGCTAAAACTTCCAAAACTATGTTGAATAATAGTGGTGAGAGTGGGCAACCTTGTCTTCTTCCTGATCTTAGAGGAAATGGTTTCAGTTTTTCACCATTGAGAACGATGTTGGCTGTGGGTTTGTCATATATGGCCTTTATTATGTTGAGGTAGGTTCCTTCAAATGTCTACTTTCTGGAGAGTTTTTATCATAAATGGGTGTTGAATTTTGTCAAAAGCTTTTTCTGCATCTATTGAGATGATCATATAGTTTTTATCCTTCAATTTGTTAATATGGTGTATCACATTGATTGTTTTGCATATATTGAAGAATCCTTGCATTCCTGGGATAAACCCCACTTAATCATGGTGTATGATCCTTTCAATGTGCTGTTGGATTCTGCTTGCTAGTATTTTGTTGAGGATTTTTGCGTCTATGTTCATCAGAGATATTGGCCTGTAGTTTTCTTTTTTGTGGCATCTTTGTCTGGTTTTGGTATCAGGGTGATGGTGGCCTTGTAGAATGAGTTTGGGAGTGTTCCTCCCTCTGCTATATTTTGGATGAGTTTGAGAAGGATCAGTGTTAGCTCTTCTCTAAATGTTTGATAGAATTCGCCTGTGAAGCCATCTGGTCCTGGGCTTTTGTTTGTTGGAAGATTTTTAATCACAGTTTCAATTTCAGTGCTTGTGATTGGTCTGTTTATATTTTCTATTTCTTCCTGGTTCAGTCTTGGAAGGTTGTGCTTTTCTAAGAATTTGTACATTTCTTCCAGGTTGTCCATTTTACTGGCATATATTTGCTTGTAGTAATCTCTCATGATCCTCTGTATTTCTGCAGTGTCAGTTGTTACTTCTCCTTTTTCATTTCTAATTCTGTTGATTTAAGTCTTCTCCCTTTTTTTCTTGATGAGTCCGGCTAATGGTTTATCAAGTTTGTTTATTTTCTCAGAGAACCAACTTTTACTTTTATTGATCTTTGCTGTTGTTTCCTTCATTTCTTTTTCATTTATTTCTGATCTGATCTTTATGATTTCTTTCCTTCTGCTAACTTTGGGGGTTTTTTTGTTCTTCTTTCTTTAATTGCTTTAGGTGTAAGGTTAGGTTGTTTATTTGAGATGTTTCTTGTTTCTTGAGGTAGGATTGTATTGCTATAATCTTCCCTCTTAGAACTGCTTTTGCTGCATCCCATAGGTTTTGGGTTGTTGTGTTTTCATTGTCATTTGTTTCTAGGTAGTTTTTTATTTCCTCTTTGATTTCTTCAGTGATCTCTTGGTTATTTAGTAGCATATTGTTTAGCCTCCATGTGTTTGTATTTTTTACAGTTTTTTTCCTGTAATTGATATCTAGTCTCATAGTGTTGTGGTTGGAAAAGATACTTGATATGGTTTCAGTTTTCTTAAATTTACCAAGGCTTGATTTGTGACCCAAGATATAGTCTATCCTGGAGAATGTTTCATGAACAATTGAGAAGAAAGTGTACTTCTTTTTTTTTTTTTTTTTTTTTTGACCGCATCTCGTGGGATCTTAGCTCCCCAACCAGGGATCAAACCTGCGCCCCCTGCAGTAGAAGTGTGGAGTCTTAACCACTGGACTACCAGGGAAGTCCCCATAATTCTTATTTTTAAGAAAAAAATTTTTAGCAACATAGGCAAAAGCAAAGTTTTTCTTTTTTTTCAGATGCTCAATACCTAAAGAAATCATGCTTTTCTTTGCGTATGTATCAAGGCAATTGAAGAAAATATTATGAGGTTCTTTTCATCTTTTAATGTTTATGTTTATATTATCTTGATTTGAAATTGCATTTATTGTGATTGAAATAAATGTTAGCTAGTTATACAAATATTTTTTTGGTCAGTTTTTAAAAAAAATTTATTTATTTATTTATTTATGGCTGTGTTGGGTCTTCGTTTCTGTGCGAGGGCTTTCTCTAGTGGTGGCAAGCGGGGGCCACTCTTCATCGTGGTGCGCAGGCCTTTCACTATCGCGGCCTCTCTTGTTGCGGAGCACAGGCTCCAGACGCGCAGGCTCAGTAATTGTGGCTCACGGGCCCAGTTGCTCCGCGGCATGTGGGATCTTCCCAGACCAGGGCTCAAACCCATGTCCCCTGCATTGGCAGGCAGATTCTCAACCACTGCGCCACCAGGGAAGCCCTATACAAATATTAATGAATTAATGTATGTTAGCTATTTTCCTGGAAAAAAAGGAGGTATGTTAACTTCATTCAGTAGGGAGAATGCTAAGTTCTCATAGGTTGGATCTAAGTCTGTGCAAAACCTATTGAATACATTTGACCTCTAAATTCGCCCTTTGTCTGCTTTTTAGTCAGCTTGAGTGAACAAAAAAGATCTATTTAAGAAATACTTAAATTGGTACACTGGAGTAACACTGGAAGTTCCTACCCCAAACAGAGACTAAAAGTTTTTATTCTCAATCTTGTGCTCAGTTTATAAGAGTATCTATCAATTTTGTCTTTGTCTCATTAGACCCTCGACCAGCCTACAAGGCAGGCTCTGTGTGAGCCCCATTTACAGAAGTTTTTACATTGCCTCAGAGGGAAAGTGACTGGGCTGCAGTCCCCTGAGCCAGAATTCAGACCCAGGGCTACCTGTAGCCAAAGCCTCCCCTACTCTGCTTACCAGAAGCAAGAGCAAAGTAAACCAACCAGAGCATTTTAGTAAAATAATGTAGACCAAGAGGCACTGCAGAATGACCTCTTTTATGAAAAAGTAAAACATGGGCTCCATTCAGGAATTTCAGGTAGTTGCTAAACCAGTCCTTGAAATAAGAGGGTACACGAAAAAAGTCTCTTTTTTCATCTCTGCCCCGTACGGTGGTAGGGCTGCTTGGGTGGTGTGATGCCTGTGGACTAAGGACAGCCCCTCCATCAAACTTACAGGAAACATCGAGCCCTCTCTTGCGTAGAAGTCCATTGATGCCAGCTGGCAGCAGCTGTCCAGGCTGCTCCTAGAAGGTGCCTGGGAGCTGGGAGACTGCAGCCAGCCAGCCCTGAGAAGACATGAGCAGGGGGTTCTGAGAGCCTTGGAAGTGGTCCAGGACCTAGAGGCACTGACATCAACTCCAGGCGCAGAAAGAAGGGCTGGGCTCTGTCCCCACAGTACAAGCCAGACGGAGTGCCGAAGGGCAATAGGGTCAGCTCCTACACTGGAACCCTCGATGGGGACCCTTGGGAGGAGCAGCCCCCCACTGCAGCAGATGATATTCAGACTGTTAGCACTGGTGCAGCCACGCTGGTTTCTAAAATACTGAGATGCTTCAAAACCCGTTGGTGACTCATCACCAACCTCAGTCACCCGAGTACACCCCCAGCACCCCTAAGACCTCTCTCATATTTCAGCAACTAAGGATTAATGCCTGGCACAGCAAGGGGTGCCCCAGGACCCTGCTCCAGCATCAGACATTGTTTGGATTGGTTATTGCCTGTGCCTTATTGGTTGTTAAATATTTTGAATATAACTCCTGTCTCACCCCCAGTACAATGGAACACCTAGGCATTTCTGTGAGCAGGCGATGACGAATTTTGATTGGGGTCCGGGAGGGCAAAATTTAACCTATAATTGTGTACCACGGTCACTGGTTCTCTGCTCTGGGCCTGTCGTTAGCATCCCAGGCTATTCTTCACCATCTAGAAGGAAAATACCTGCAGTGGCTATGCCTGGAAAGGTAATAAGCAGAGTCAAGCAGGGCCCTTAGAAATATAATTTTGATTCATGTTTTCACAGGTCGCCAAGTTTAAGAAGATAGGATTTTTTAGGAATACAACATCTCTCCTCTGTTTGCTTTCTACTCCGATCCTACCTGTCATTAGAAAAATGGTTATCCCTTTGAAACATGACTTGTTTGTCCCAGTAGGTCAGTTTCTCCTCCTGCCCAGAGGAGGTGAAAATTTCATTATAAGCCGAGCTCCACTAATCCTGATTTATTAGTGTCAAACACTTGCTTTTTGCAGCTGTGGGAACAGTTTTCAAAGTTTTCAAAGTCGATTTATTTCTGAGTTGGACTTGCAGTACCACAAGGTTAAGGAAAAAAAAAAAAATTCTTTCACAAACATGGTAAATGCCCACACATGGTGGTTCCAGGGGTATGTGAGGAGTCGTTGTGCCCATCCACAAAGCATCAGACTGAGTTTTAGGTGGTGCGAGGTATGCTGAGTTCTTTAACACAAGGGGGTTTAAGCTGAAGTCTGTGAACATAATACACCTTTATTTTCACTAACCTCTAACTGAAAATTTGCATGTCCTGCAAGTATGAATGTAGCCAACAAACTGCCGTAGTTTTAGCAGCACTTGTGACATCATCACCAATAGAGGTCATTGATATTTTACATCATTACCTGGTAGGCAGCTTCTAAGATAGCCCCCAAGGATCCCCACCTCATGGAATTCACACCCTTATTTAAATCCCTCCCCTTCATGTGGGCTAGATTTAGTGATTCATTTATAGTGAACAGGATGCAGCAGAGAGGATGGGATATCATTTCTGAGATTTAATTATAAAAGACTATGGTTACCATCTTGGGGGCTTTCTGTCACTCTGTTGCTTACTGTGAGGGAAGCCAACTACCATGTTCTGAACTACCCCATAGACCCACATGGCACAGAATGGAGGGAGGCTTTGACCAATAGCCAGCGAGGAACTGAGTCCTGCCAACATGTGAGTGAGCTTGCAAGTGGGTTCTCCCCTAGTTATCATGTGTGCTAGAAAAAATATCTAACAACACATGAAATCCATGGTTTCGTGGATCTAGTCACTTAGGATGACACTAAATTATGTATTCAGATTCTTTTAAGGTTAGTTGAATTAAATAAAAATATGAAGTAAGTGATATCATTTGGGTGGTATGCAGCCATCCCAGGATTATGAAGTCGGTTTGCAAATGTTTGACATTTGGGAACCACTGCCTTAGGAAACTTATTGGGAGACCAGACACATATACAGATTAAGAGATAACCAGTTCAAGTTTAAGTGGATCTGAGTTCAATCAGATTGCTTCCAGGATATTTGATAACCTAATAAGTAAGGTTTAGAGGGGTAGTCCCTATCCTTCACCCCTTTCAAACTTCCAGTCACATGTGACGCTGCCCCTTTGCCACTGCCTCTCAGAGCACGAGAAGGGGGTGGTGGGTAGTGATTTGGGGGGCTCAACAGGTTCCTCATTGTTCTCTCATCTGTAAAATTAAGTTCTGTTTAATTTAATTCCACAAATTCCAAGGCCTAGAGAAACGTCATGTTGGTGCCTAAATCACCCTTGCGGCTCACCGTCTAGTCCCGCATAGTCCGGTGCATAGTCCCCTTGAAATGTCGCTGGTCGGAATTGATACGGGCTGGGCTGTAGGTGTAAAGGATACATAGGATATGAAGATTTAGTACGAAAAGATGACTGTAAAATATCTCATTAGTAATCTTTATATTGATTCATGTTGAAATGATATTTTAGATATATGGGGTTAAAGAAAACATATTCTTTTTTTAAAATTAATTAATTTATTTTTATATTTATTTTTGGCTGTGTTGGGTCTTCGTTTCTGTGCGAGGGCTTTCTCTAGTTGCGGCAAGCGGGGGCCACTCTTCTTCGCGGTGCGCGGGCCTCTCACTATCGCGGCCTCTCTTGTTGCGGAGCACAGGCTCCAGACGCACAGGCTCAGTAGTTGTGGCTCACAGGCCCAGTTGCTCCGCGGCATGTGGGATCTTCCCAGACCAGGGCTCGAAACCATGTCCCCTGCATTGGCAGGCAGATTCTCAACCACTGCGCTACCAGGGAAGCCCCTAAAACGTATTCTTAAAGTTAATTTCACCTGTCACTATTTTTCATGTGTCTACTAGAAAACTGTAAATTGTGTATATGGCTGGCATATTTCTAATGGGCAGTGCTGCCTGCAGGCGAGAGGAAGCACGCAAGTGTACGTGGGGGGATGTTGGAGTGGGAGGGGTGGTTAGCCCTATACTGCTTATGCTGACCTGTGACCTGTGCTTGTCCTTCCCTGACCTCCAGATTGTATTTCCATTTGCTTTCTGGATATACCTGATATCTTGCCAGATCTCAAGCTCAATGCGAGCAAATGCCTTCCCTCTAAAACCTGGACCTCCTTCTGCCTTCCCCACCTCATTAATGGCACCCCCATCTAATCAATCTCTATGTCATGTTATTTCTCAAATAACATTCAGTATTATTTGAATCCATGTCCTCTTTTATGTTTCCTCTGCCTCTTCCCTGAATTATACCTTCAAAGCCTGTGGGCTGGACTAGTGCAGATAAGTCTCCTGCCTTCAAAGACTCCAGCCCTTCCCCTCGCTGCCATCAGAGTGAGCTGATAAAGCACAACTTTGACCATGGCACCACTGCTTAAACGTCTTTCATGCGCCAGGCACCTCCAGTGTGGGAGTCCAAATTCCTGAACACTGCCCGACCCCAGAATACCTTTCCAGCCTCATCTCCCCAGGCTGCCATGTTTCAGCCACATCTGACGAGCAGCCTTACTCTCTCACTGCCTGGGAGGCTCCTCTCCCTCCTCTGCTCAGTAGACTGCTTTCAAGTACAAGCACAGCTCCTGGCCAGCTCCTGTGTGAAGCCTTCCACATCCATCGCTCTGCCACCACCACAGCACCCGTGCACTCCTGTCACCACCCAGTCACGTGGATTATGATTGTTTGCTCACGTCTTCCTGCCCACCTCCCCCCAAGAATGAATCCCTCGTTTCTTACCTTGTGACACTTCCCCCCGCTACCCCAGCACCTAGCACAGCCCCTGGCCACAGTATCTTCTTAGTGAATGTTGGCCAGATGAGAAGGTAATAGATCAATGCTGAATATTTTAATGCTTGCGGGGGAAAAAATCTTATTATAGATTTAAACAAGGATCTTAAGAACAGAGTAGTACTTAGATGTGAGCTTTTGCTTTTGTCCATAAAACAAGTTATGCTGACTTGATGTCAAAGATAAAATAGAATTTAGATCAGTAATGGTTTCCTTTTCAAATATTGTATGCTGTTTTTTTCCTTTATACTTTCACTCTGTTGCTTCTGTTAGGTTGTCAACCTATTCTAAAGAAATGACTCATGGGGCAAGACAACTAGATTCTAGTTCTAACTCGAATACATTGTCCAGGTCCCTAACCTCTCTGAGCTTTGGTTACCTTATTTATAAACCAAAACAGTTTATCCAGTGATCTCTAAAGTAATTTCCATTTTTAAAATTCTACAGCATTTTAAGGCTTCAGGGGCTTGAAGTTGGGGACTGACGATCATAGGCTTATTTTACTCTTGTTCGTAAGTGGCTCTTCTGAAATTTACTTTGGAGCATAGAGTTTCAATATATACTCTGTTCTGACCCATTGAAGAAACCAAATTAGGATATAGCTTTTCTAAAACTGTAATATTCAGTGTTGGCAAGAGTACGGTGAATGGGGCATTCCTTTATGATGCCAGAGGAAATGTGAGCCTTCCCAATGTGTGTATGCACTGTGTATCAAGAGAGTTTAAATTGTTCAAACTGTTTGATCCAATACTTCTGTTTCTATAATTTATTCCATTGCATAATCCTAGCTGAGCACAAGAATCTGTATATAATGATATTGATATTGGCACACTTATAAAAGGAAAGTAAGAGATAACTAGATGACCAGCAATAAAAGAATGTTAAATAAATTTTGATGTAGGATATCATGCAGTCATTAAAAATCAAAAATTGGATTCCAAACTTACATACATTACAATCCTAATTTTAAAACATTTCATGTATGTATAAAGACCAGAAGGAAATAATCCGAAAAGTTAACAAATGTATATTTCTACCCAGTAGGATTATAGGTAATTGATCTTCTTTAAACTTATTTATGTTCACCAGTTTGCACGGTAGACTTTGGAATTTGGGGAAGACAATTACTTAAAATGTATTAAAGGCCTGTCGATGCAGAGCAGGGTTGTGGTTGCTGTAGGGGTCGACAGATGAGACAGTGTGACACCCGGTGTCTGGGAGCACCCATCTTGCAAGTGCTACAGACATATATGAACATCGTTTAGCGGCGATGGGGCCCGTACCATGAACAAGTGGCTAACCCTGAGCTTCGGTAGGACGGAGAAAAGGCCGTGGTTCGTACTCCTGAGATGCCCTGCTAGAACCACCGCTGCTCTGCAGTGTCTGGGGGGAACATGGCAGCCCCACCTACAGGCACGTACTCTTTCCGAGCGAGTCCCAGCCAGCACGAGCATAACTGTTGCCCTCCCCACAGCCTCGCTCTGACCCGGAATCCTAGGAACGGAAGACCTCTGAAACTTAGGAAGGACGTTTGAAATCCTAGGAGGGAAGCCATCTTCAACATGTCTGTTTTTGTTCTGGTGATTTATTTTTCATTTTTTTATTGAAGTATAGTTGATTTACAATATTATGTTAGTTTCAAGTGTACAGCAAAGTGATTCAGTTATACATATATATGTGTGTATATATATTCTTTTTCAGATTATTTTCCATTATAGGTTATTACAAGATATTGAGTAGAGTTCCCTGTGCTATACAGTAGGTCCTTGTTGGTTATCTGTTTTATATATAGTCGTGTATATATGTTAATCCCAAACTTCTAATTTATCTCTCCCCCACCCCCTCCCCCCCATCCCCTTTGGTAACCATAAGTTTGTTTTCTGCCTCTGTGAGTCTATTTCTGTTTTGTAAATAAGTTCATTTGTATCATTTTTTTAGATTCCACATATAAGTGATATCATATGACATTTGTCTTTCTCTGTCTGACTTTACTTAATACGGTATGATAACCTCTGGGTCCATCCATGTTGCTGCAAATGGCATTATTTCATTCTTTTTTATGGCTGAGTAATATTCCATTGTATATATGTACCACATCTTCTTTCCATTCATCTGTCAATGGACACTTAGGTTGCTTCCAGGTCTTGGCTATTGTAAATAGTGCTACTGTGAACATTGGGGTGCATGTATCTTTTCAAATTAGAGTTTTCCCCAGATATATGCCCAGGAGTGGGATTGCAAGATTATATGGTAACTCTATTTTTAGTTTTTTAAGGATTGGTGGTTTTTGAAATGTGCTTTTTTAGACATTATTTTATCAATGAGCTCAGGATACAATATAGTATTATGCAAAAATAAGACACAATATGTACAAAGATAGGATATCATAGTACACATATCATGCATAAGTGATATATGCATGTTATATATGGAAGTGTGACCTTACAGAGTAGACACTGGAAGCACATTCTAGTGGGGTGGGGTTTGCAGACCAACTCTCTTTCTACCAAGGATAAGGTTCCCGAGAGCTGTAACAGCTTCCAGAGCTCGTAGCAGTTCCTGGCACATAGTAAGCATTAAATGGTTCTTGAGTTAATAAATATATACTTAAGTTACTGAGATTCATAATGAGTGGCACCAAGAAAAATGCTAATTTTGAGACAATAGGGGAGCAAGAAATAGACACACTGTCAGGCCTCCCTAATAGAGGGACTTTATTGCAGGAAGGTCAATAAGGAAACGGGGTACCCAGGACTAGCCCCACAGGGAGACACATGTTGGTTAGAAGCATGGACTCTGGGGCCAGGCCATTTGAGTTCAGGTTGTGTTTCTACCACTTAAAAGCTGTGTAGCCTTGGTCAAGTTACTTAATTCTCTGTGCTTCATTGGCAACATCATCATCATCATCTACTTCATAAAATTATTGTGAAAACAATTGGATTAATATTTGTAAAAGGGCCTATAATGCTCCTTAACATATAGTGAGTGTGCAATGAATGTTAGCTAATATTATTGTTCTTGTTACTATTAATACTGTTAAAATCGTTGAAGACGAGGATGCAGTTTAGGGACCTGAAAAACCATGATGTGCCAGGAGATGGATCATCTCCTCTCTCTTCATGTCCACTGCTTAACTGGGTCAGCTGTTCCTTTCTGTCTCTTGTCTGGTGCCATCAGCTGACTGCCCCTCCCTCTCCATGATTCCCAGTTCATCCTTCTGAGACTGGGAGGAACCTGACTGCCCTATGTGAGTAGAGTTTTTCATGCCCGGACAGCTCAGTGTGCTATCCAGCCTGAAGACTGGCCACTCCTGGCCAGGGACCTGCTCTCGTCCAGCTGGCCATGGCTAGGATGGGTCTAGCTGCAGTTGGTCTCAGAAGGGAAACACAGGCACAAAGGAAGCACTTGTAATGATGGAATTTTAAATTATTCTGAAAAGAGGACTTTAGAATAAAGAAAGGGTTAAAAAAAAAACTTAACACTGTTGAAGAGAGCCGTTGACTTTTGGCATTTTCCACCTAGTACCCCGATTCTTTTTCTAAGGCCCATTAGTCACTGTTAAGATCCAGAAAGGAAATTATGTGAGTAAGAACTGCGGAAATGAAACCTTTTTTGAATCCTTGCCCTCCTAAGTCATGCCCTTTCCACCTCTGCATCAGTTCACATTGTAGCTCGTCTACTTTCTGGTATCTTATGCAATTCTTCCTATGCCCATGGACCAGCCAAGAAAGCATCGTATGATGTGTAAACTACACATAGAGATGTTGATGGGCCTTTTAATTGTTTTCTGAAGCTGAATGATGCCTTTGGGAAAGCTCATAGGGAAGATACTAACATTACATGGTGTGCAATCTCATGGACCACACTTCCTTCTCTCACTGTCACTGCCATGGACCTGCATCTTTTCACCACTCCCTGTATCCTCAAGGTGATCAGACAACATTTCACTCCCTAGAAGTCGACCACTGCCCTTTAAGTCCCCCCTATCACTTGAGTCAAGTCTGATAGAAATGGCTCTTTGCTCCAATGCTTGTAGCTCCACAGGAAGCAGACAGCAGGAGACGAACCTTTAGGGGGTCACCGCTCACAGGCTGTGTAAGACCATTGTTCTTTCTGGGCCATCTCTCTTTTCCAGATGCCTATGATTTGGTATTTCTTCTGGCCAGAGAATAGCACTGGAAACATTGAACCGAAAGCATTCTGTCCTTTATTACTCAATGTGTTTTTACCAGAGAAGCCTAAAAGGTTATGTTGGGTTTTATGAGCTTCAGAGGATTGCTGACTGGTGTTCCGCCTAGAAAGACAGATGTCGAAAACTGTAGCATAGAGCTGCTCTTGTGGGTGGGCTACCGAGCTGAGACAAAATCCCTGCTTCCTGCGCCCAGCCTGAATATTGTGAAGGGGAAGGGAAAGCATCCTTTAAAATACTTTAATTGTCCCCTGGGTACTAAAAGTTTTAAACTAAAAATCTTACTACCCAGTTGACGGTCAATGACACATGTTTCTGATATTAAAATTCAATCACTTTTTCCTGTCTTCCTCTCACAAAAATGAAAATCAAATAAAATAAATAAGCCTTCAGCTGTGAGATGAATTTCCTCAAATGATCAGAACTGAAGGGCTTTTGGAACTTCCTTCACCCTATCCGCAAGAAAGACGTCAAAGTAGTGATACAAAACCAGGACTGAAAAAACAATTTAAAGACTTTTGCTGACATATCTAATGATCTTCTCAAATGAAAGTTATTTGAAAATAAAAATAAGGATCTTTTTAAGATCTTGGTAGCAATCTCCACCTATTCTGTCAGAAAAGTAGCTGCTTTTACAGAAAATTCCAAATGGTTTTCAAAACCAAATATAAATGTGATCTTTGTTGTTGATGTGTTGGCTTAATTTGAAGAATATTTTTAAATGCTCAAAAGTTGAAAATTCAATATTGTTCATTTTAAAAGATTGTAGATGTATTTCAGCCTAATGTTGACCAAAAAAAAAAAAAAAGTTTTAGGTGCCCTGCTCCTTTCTTAGCTCTGTAAGGACAGCATTGTGGAAGGAAAACACATGGAAAGCCTTCAGTGATGGAGAGACCATATGTTAGAGTCTCAGAATGGCTTCTGATCTACTACTGGCTTCAGGGAGGGACGTCAGATTCTAGGGCCCACCAGTCTCATGGAGAGAATGGTGTGAAGTCCCCTTACATACATGTGAATCTGTGTGGGAAGCCATGTGGGGTGGGGTATCTTCTCTTATTCCATCCTGGCTCCAGGATGGATAATCTTCCCCATTCATCCCCTTTGGCACAGAACAGAATCACTGGATAATTGCTGACCCTCAGTTTTCCTGCATGTGTGTGTGTGTGTGTGTGTGTGTGGTTATAGCCAAGGTAAACTGGTCTCTTGGGTTTATTTTGAGTTGAAAATTAGCTGAGCTGTTTGTTTCCTCTGAGCCATATACAGATGCTTTTTGAACTATCTTTGTGTTTGAGGGATTTTTTTTTTTTCATGGTATCAGCACACCACTTCCTCCAAGTCATTACTTTGAAACAGTTTTGCAGAGGGAGATATTCCTGCCGGCAGTCAGCCTAGCCAAGCAAAGCGATGATTGAGGGATGGCAGCAAACCTTTACAGTCTATTTCATGTTTGTGCATGACTTCATGAAATGATTCCTCATCCACTAATTCTGGCAGACAGGGTGGGCTGTCATCTGACCTTACCAGTAGAAAACTGCATTTTGTTAATATCAGGCATTGGCTCCCCTGTTTGAATGGTATTCAAAGTTTAGGCTAAAATAATGTCCTCAGATGACCCTTTGCCTGCTCTCTCTTTCTGAAAATTCCATGGAACTCTCTTGAATGTGGATTTCTACTTAATCTTTGATACATCCAGGCTCTCTGGTTCTGATAAATTTTTAGAAACTGCAAGTTTGAGTAAAGCAATTCTTAACTTTCCTTTAATTATACTTTAAATATTATACTTTAAATTTTTTTTTTTTTGGCTACGCCACATGGCATGCAAGATCTTAGTTCCCTGACCAGGGATCAAACCCACGCCCCCTGCAGTGGAAGCCTGGAGTCTTAACCACTGGACCACCAGGGAAGTCCTAAATATTTTTAAATAAATGACCTTTGAATACTTTGAAATATTGATATGCAAACATATGCAAGTGCTTTTACTAACATGTTTTATAAATATTATTCCCTTTTCTATAAATTTATGAATTTCTTTTGTTATGAAGATAGTAATATTTTACATTATCTTACAAGTAAATTCTAAACCTTTCAGTACTTTCATACTTATGCTGAGGAAAATAGAACTAGAGATTTTAAATATATAACCATAATAAACTTATAGTGATTTTATATTCCCAGATTTATGGATTAAAAAAAAACTGATTTGACTTTCATCCAGTTCTGATTTTATATTTTTTAAAATGTAATAGCTTTCTTGTGTGTGGGAGGGAGTGGGAGGGGTTACACTTAAGGAAAATACCCACTGAGTTGACCCAGTCCTTCCATGGACTTTATTTTTGTAAAAGCCCAAATGCTAGCAAAGCAATAACAGGTCCCAGTTACTTCCTAAGTAATATATATTGTACACTGCCTTTTACACTGTTTTTAAGTAATTGTTAATGAATCCAGGGTATAATATGTGGTGTTGTTCTCCATTGTTCAACCTTGTGCATCTTTATGCCTATAAAGACTTTGAGATACCTCAACTTTATGTATCTCTCAGCATTTCTGAGAAACTCTCATCTGTATTTGCAAGATATAGGGAGAGGGGGGAAAGCAAGGGAAGAAAACCTAATCTCCACATTTGTGCATTAGAGGCTGAAGAGAATTCAGTAGGCACTGCTGATGAAGAATATTAGAAATGTGCCCCTACAGAGTACTTTGCACGAGGTAGGAGTAAACCTAGGATGACTAGAAAGTTCTGTGTTCAGAAGCCTTTGTACTTTGGAAAATAAAATTTCACATCAGTGATCTTCATATTGGTTTTCCGTGAATTCCCTGCCAACGAGAGTTGGATCCGCAAAGCGTTTTCTGTGGTATTCAGTTCTGCTGAAGCTTTACTTGACTCTGGGCACAACTGTGTTTCACATCTGAGTCCCTCATCTTGTGGTGGCTGAACCTGGGCATAATGATAGGAATCATTTTGTTTTCTCACTTGCTCAGAGACCCCAGATCTTGTCTCAAGGCCTGCTTTCTTTCAGTTCATTATGTGCCACCTCTGAAAACAGTCACAGACCATTACTGTTCTTTCTGCACTCCTCAACCACTAGAATAAAGCAGACTTGAAAAGAAGTTCTTTCTTCCATTTCCCAGTTGGGTGAGACAGTCCCAAAGGGCTTTGGGACATTTTCTTAGTGCACTGAAGATAAGCCTGCTCTCTGAAGTGGAGGACTTGGGGTCCCCATCCTTCTCCTGGAACTCTAACCTACAGTTGGCAGGGAGCCTCTCCAGGTGAAATGAAAACAAGGCAGTGAACATAAACTCAATTTATGAATCCCTATTTCTCCTTAACTTTTAGGAGAAATGGTATTTTTAGGAAGTTTCTGGGACATTTTTTCTGAATTTGTGTTCATTAAGTCTAGTGATATTTGAAATTGCACAAAAAAGCAGAGGCATTCGTAAAAGAGAATTGTGTAGATCAATGCCAGCTTTTTGAAATAGGCCTAAGTAGACTTGAAAACGAGCTGTAGAACCAATATAAAATGGAGACTCTGAAAGTACGAGTACCCAGGTTTTCTCAACTGTGACATAGAGTAAATTCTTTATTCTTAAATTACATTGAATTATCCTTCTATAAACAAAAAGAGCCACTTCATCTGCTGTGTTCCCTCTTTTACCAAGTAGCACTAACTGGGGAGAAGTTTAGCTCACCTAATAATAGTGATGATAGCTGATGTTGCTGAGTGTTTAGCGTTGTGCCAGTCACTTTACCCCCAACTATCTAGCTTTCTCATTTAGACATATTGAGCATCTTCTAAGTCCAGGAGAGAAAACTGTACCAAGTAAGGAATAGCTCTTGACTTGGGAAGACACAGGTGGAAAGGCGACCAGAGAATGTCATTCCAGCCCAGGTCCTCCGGTGAATCATCAAATAGATAACTGTAGTTACTTTGAATGACTTAGGCTCAGAAAGGTTTTTATCACCAAGTTTTCAATCAAAAAAATTCTAAGTTAGATTTTACTTTTTCCAGAATATTTGCAGAATGACTAAGGAAGATGGCAAACATAACAGAAGCTTGGATGCTCATTAGGTCAACCTAAATTACTCCTTAGTTCCTGGGAACTTTGGTCTCGTGAAAAATGGAATAAGGTGACTCAGGGTCATAATGGTTGTTTTCTGTACTCAGACTTTAGACGTTTACACATGTCTGCACGTGTATAACATAAATCAGGGCATTCCTACTTCTGCCTTTGAGACAGGAAGAACCGTGGTCAGATGTGCCTGGATGTACTGCTCCTTCCTCCCAGTATGGGATGGAAACATTTCTTAGACGTTGAACATTCTCAGAGGCTGCACAAAATTATCCACAGTTGCAATCTCAGGGAATTCTTTTGTAAATGTATATCTTGGGAGTAGGAGCGATTCTGGATTTATGAAATTTTATTTATAAACACGCAGAAATGGTCACTGCTATCTACCCAGTCCCCCAGTGGTCAGAACATTTTATTTTGTCTATGAAAAGTCATGGAGCTTTTAGGTGGTCTTTAAATTCAAAAGTGGAAGAAATAAGGGAAAAGATTAAAACCCTGTGATTTAAAAAAAAAATCCAGATAACAGATAACTAATGGAGGAAGATATACTAATAATGGAGAAGACAATAAATATATATAAAACATTGTTAACCTCATTAATAATCAAAGAAATGAAAATTAAAATGGCTCATACATACCATTTTTTTGTCTATCAAACTGGCACATTTTGAAAAGTGATAAAAGCACATGTTGAAAAGAAATGAAATGGGTGCTAGTGAGAATATGAATGCTAAAACTAAGAAAACAGTATAACAACATGTATCAAGAGGAAAAAGGAAAAACTTCATATCTTCCATTCTAGTAATTGTACTCTAATAAATTTATCCTAAGGAAATAATCTGAAAGGACCACAAACATTTAGATACAAGTGTATTAATCATAGTAGGATTTGTAATAATAAATTGGATGCAGTTTAAATATCTAACAACAAAGAGTATTTACATAGGTAATGGAACATCTATAAAAATGAAATATGCAACTATTAAAATTGTGTTAGGATAATATTTAATAACACGGGGAAGTGTGAGAAAGAAGAGTATAAAACTATATATATACAGTATGATTCCATTTCAGATGCATGCACAGAAAGGAAAAAAGACTGGAAGGAAATTCCAAAATGGTAACTGGTTTTCTCTGAGTACTAATGGGTCACTTTAAAAATTACATTATTCCTATTTTCTAAACTTTTCATGTATGACGTTTTCATAAGAAAAAAATATATATATTTAAGTGAAGGAAGAAAACTATAAAAAGTACGAAAAACTTAAGAAAGTTTACCCTAGACAGTGTGACTGTACTGTACAGCATCTCCCTCCAACCAAACGGCTTCCTTTCTCTCAACAAAACATCCACTAATTCAGTGTCGTTTGGGTTAACAACTCTTCTGTCTATAAAGATAAAAGGCAACAAGTCGATTTCCTCCTGACATCTTGATGAGGTCATCTTACCCTGTGGAGGGGAATTATGACTTCTCGGTAAGAAGTACTTAGGGACAGGAGCCCCTTATGTCCTGAGTGTGGTCAAGGGAAAGTGTAGGGCCGGCTTGGGGATGGGGCAGAGGCTGAGGCTGGCGCAGCAATCATGAAGCCCTCTCCCCTCCATCACTTCTGAGTCCTCTCCCTTGAAGAATTGGAACTAAAGTTTTAGTTTAGTCATGTTGTGAATTAAATAGACTTTTGTGGGCTGGCCTGGCAGCGTGCCCTCAAGTATGTTTGTATGGAAATGGTTCTCAAATCGAAATGATTACCCCAGGACTTTGGTGCACTATACGTTTACACTAGAGTCTGCCTGAACTAGCCCTTCCTCTGGCAGTGACCTGGGTACTCTGTAACACCTGTGCGGCACGGAACGGGGGGTAAATTGTTTTCCTTCCATCACATCATCAACTCAGATGTGAACGTGAGCTCTGTGAGGGTGGAGATCACTGTGTGATCTCACCTGTCTGATCCCTGTGGCAGCCGCAACACCTAAAACAGCACTTGGCACGCAGTGGATACTGAGTATTGAGTGACTGCCGGGGAGCCCTCGCAGCGTTCCTGCTCCCTAGTCAGCCGTGAGGTCAGAGACAGGTACATGGGGAGAGCAGATAAAAGATCATAGAAGATTTGATTCCTAGGAAGTAGTCTTCTTTGTGCGTTTTTCTTTCTAGCTGGAGAAGACTGGCCAGGAGGTTGAGCATGGGGCCAGAGGAGCTGGAGTTGGAGAAGCGAATCTGGAAGGAAGCAGCTGTGGTGACTGAGAGGGGCGGTGGCCGGGATGGGAGGAGCTGTGGACCCGGCGGCGATTATGCTTGACCTTAGCCATGGAACCCAGACAGCTACATATTTGCCTTGCTTGACAGAGCTGCCACCCCAAGGCCAAGAGTAACACCCAGATTGGGTTCTGTTTAATTGCTGTTTAGTCTTATTTTGTTTTTTATTTCTTAATGGTGGTAGGTAAGGGTGAGGCAGGGAGAAACCAGTTTGATTTTTTTTAACTATGTCCATTTACCTTCCTGAGGGTGTCCTACAAAACATAAACCACATGTGGCTTTTACACCTCAAGTCTTTGTGGTTTGCTTTTCTCAACCTAGTCAATATTTATATGTAGTCCTGGAGTTGCTTTTTATGTAAGCCATCATTCTGTCCATTCTGTTGGAATGGTTCTCAAACAGGATGAAATGATCCAAGACTGAATTAAGCAGCTTCCATGCAGCAGGGGAAGAGTCATTTAGTCAGCACTGAGCAAAAACAAAAAAACCCAATAAACCCAAACAAACAAAACACACACACAAAATGGTAGAGCAGATCACCTTGTGGTCGCACCTCTTCTGATCTCTTGCCCCTGCACCTGTATTTGGAGTTGAGGGAACACGTACGTGCATTGGGTCCAGCGGAAGGCATTTCCGTTGTGTGATAGGGCAGCCATCCCTTTAGAGACAACCTGGAAGTGTTTTTCCGACAGTCTGTTTTCCCAGTCAGTCATTTGGAGATTCCAGAGCAGCCAAATGGGAGGCGGAAAGTTCTTGAAGTGGCAAAATCAGATGGAATCTGGGGTCATTCGAGCAGAACAAATTGTTTCAGCCAAGCCACTGAGTGAAGCAGGGCCTGCTAAGAAACAGGGGCAAGAAGCACCGCGTGCAGCTGTGACCGTTGGGAAACAAAGTGTGAGATTCCCTCCCAGGATTATAGGTGAGCAGCTGTGACGGTCCCCGTGGGTTCCTCTCTTATTTCCCAGGCTGGACAAGCAGAGCCATCAAACTGCCGTGCCTGACTTTAAAGGAGCTCAGTCAGGGGTATGCACAGAAGCGGTGGCCTGCAGCCCTGTCTGACCCCGGGCTCACTTTGAATAACAGTATTTTCTAATGCCCCCTTCACAAGTTTCAATGAACCTTCACCAGGGAAATAATCTGACCTCACACGTCATGTCCCCCCAGATCCATGTAATCTTTATCTGTAATTAAAAAGAGAAATGAAAGGAATGTAATTTATTATAAAATAACTTCAATTTGTAAGTGATCGGGTACAACGGATTAGCAAACAAAATGGAGTGGTCAGGGGTTTGCAGCTACACTGATAATCACTGTGAGTGGGACAGCTGCAACTGCAGGCTAATTTGGGTAAGAGAGACTTAGGTACCGCAAGTGGCGATACCTTGGGACACATTTTCCAGCAGAGGTGAGTAACTCTGGGTAAAAAGCTGAGCAAAACATAGTATTTCATTTATATGACAGTTGCATTACTGGAAAATTCAGGGACTAATACAACAGTGCAATAATTACTTTGAATTGTATGTAAAATGGAGTTAAGTTCTCGGCTCAGATAACTAAACAGTTTTTTCACCTACATCAGTGTCCAACAGGACCTCTGTAGGTCATGCGGGTCAGTTCTTTACTGAGTGGGACAGTCTGGTACATTGCAGGTTGTCTAGCATCCTTGGTCTGAATCCCAGACGGGCCCTCCCCGTTGTTGTGACACCCACAAACACCCCCATTTCCTGTCCCCGTGCAGAGGATCTGGGTCTGCTTCTCCGGGTAGCAGCTGCACTAGCCTGGCCCTGCTTCTTTGGAGTCAGGGGGCCCCGGGGGAGTCTCGGGTCAGTGAGCCCTTCCTGCAGGCTTCAGATGAGTGCCATCAGGCCCAAAGGTGCAGAGCTGGATAGAGCCTTTTTTCCTGAGAAGCCCAGGGAAGGGCTTTCTTGTCCCCATGGTTCGATTCTCTAGCAGGAGACACTGAGTAACCAGCCATATGGCTGGAGAGAAGACTGAACAGGGAACAATATGGCTGTTGCCCCCACCCCAGAAATCATTGTAGAGACCCCATCCTGGGCTTCATACCTAATGATTAGCAACCAGATTAGCAGCCAGAAGGAACACACAGCTATCCATATTCCAGCAGCTTCTCCCTGGGTGTGTGCGCAAACAGATACATGGCAGGATGTGAAAACGGGGCTTTCCACCCATTGGCCCCTTGAGTTGTAAGAAACATTTTTCTATATCTCATGTGGTTTTTTCCCCTGGGGGCCACTTGTATTGGATGTTGGTGACCACGTGGGAAATGTTTGCATTTTAATTAAATCATTTAGGATAAGACGGGGCTCCTTCCCACCAGGCCCTCACCATCTAGAGATGTGTTGTCCAGTGTGGTAGCGGTTCTTGAGCATTTGAAATGTCACCCATAGTAAAATACACACCTGTTTTTGAAGACTTAATAGGAAAAAAGAGTGCAAAATGCCTAATTAATAGGTTTTTTATTGTCAGTACATGTTGTAATGATAATATTTTTGAAATAGGGTGTTAAATAAAATGTTATTAGTATTTCACTTTTTTTCTTTTTAATGTAGCTAGTAGAAAATATAGAACTGCACATATAGCTCAAATTATTTCTACGGGACAGTGCTAATCTAGGAGGAGCGTTGCTTTCTTTTGTTCTTTGGTTGGTTGGTTGGAATTTAGATTTTTGCTTTTTTGTTGCCATTAAGAGGGTCTCCAATTTTGAGAGTTGAATGCTTTTCTAGGAAGAGCTACTTGGGTTCTGAATCAGTATAAGGGAGCCCTCAGTCTCTGTCCCATTTCATCTGTCAACCAAAGAGATCATTATGAGGAGAAAAAGGTAACTTCTGTAACTCCCAGGTCTGAGCATGATTATAACAGAGTGAGCAAACCCCTTTAACAGCCTCTAGTGGATGAAGAAGGGAGTGAGCCTCGAGTCATTTTTATTTTATTGTTTAAACTTTTTATTATAGAAACATTTCAAATGTATATGAAAAGTAGTCAGAACATTATAACAAACTGCCACGTATGCCTCACACAGCTTCAAGAATGATTATCTCTGGCCTATTTTGTTTTCTTTAAACCTCTAGCTATTTTCCCCCTTTTTCACTTCAGGGCAAACCTAGACATCATACCTTTCCATCCACAAATATTTCAGTATGTATCTCGAAAAATTTAAGGACTCTTTGTAAAAAACAACATAACCTCAATAACATTATCATGCTTAAAAATTAGCAATAATCTTAATATTATTAAATGTCAATCAATATTCAAATTTCCAATTGCCTCATATTTTTATTTATTTTAATGAAGTACAGTAATTTACAACTTTATGTTAATTTCAGGTGTACAGCAAAGTGATTCAGTTTTATATATCTATGTACATATTCTTTTTCATATTCTTTTCCATTTTGGTTTATTACAGGATGTTGAATATAGTTAGTTCCCTGTGCTATAAGATAGGACCTTGTTGTTTATTTTATATATAATAGTTTGTATCTGCTAATCCCAAACTCCTGATTATCTCTCCCCAACCCTCTTGCCCCTTGGGTACCCATAAGTTTGTTTTCTATGTCTGTGAGTCTGTTTCTGTTTTGTAAATAAGTTCATTTGTGTCATTTTTTAAAGATTCCACACATAAGTGATATATTTGTCTTTCTCTGACTTAATTCACTTAGTATGATAATCTCTAGGTCCATCCAAGTTGCTACAAATGGCATCATTTCATTCTTTTTTATGGCTGAGTAGTATTCCATTGTGTATACATACCACATCTTCTTTATCTATTCATCTGTCACTGGACACTTAGGTTGCTTCCACGTCTTGACTATTATAAATAGTGCTGCTGTGAACATTGGGGTGCATGTATCTTTTTGAATTAGAGTTTCCTCCAGATATATGCCCAGGAGTGGGATATAGTAGTGTGTATCTGTTAATCCCAAACTCCTAATTTATCCCTTACTCTCAGGCTCCTCTCACAGCTTGTTCACTGCAGGGCTTCATTCTCAGTCTCCATGTGTGTACATGTGGCTGTCATACCACCAGTCCCAGCCCCACACATCTTAGAAAAAGTCTCGTTGCGTCTCCTTGGTACGAAGTAGTCACATGCTCGTCTCTGAACCAATCACTGCAGCCAGGGAACCGCAGGCTCTAACTGGCCAGGGCTGGTCACTTTCCATTCCTGGAGCCCGGGTAGAGTTAGCCCAACTGAAGCCAGAAGAGCAGGAGTGGAGATCAGTGGATGTCTCTCTCCCCAGATCTGAGGCTCTACTGTAATTCAGAAGAATGGATGCTGGACAGCCCCAAAGCAACCAATGTATACTCTATTTACCTATCCAACACACACACACACACACACACATCTTCCCACACATACAGTTTCAAAAATGCTCCCACATAATAAATCACACTCACCCTGCTCCCCAAAATAGGTGGCCAATCCAGGTCCAAGTCCAGCGCCGAGTCCAAACTTTCCACAGTGTTGTCCGTCAGTGCTGAATGTAGTATCTCACGGTCCAGTGCTAGATTATAAATTTAACACCCAGTATACAATGGTGGAGGGAGAACAGTAGAAGAATTTCACAATTAAACTTCCATTTGGGAAAGCAGAGGAGACATTGGTCTCCTGTCTCTAGCATATTTTATAACCCACTGAACAGATTCTAGCTGTGTGGCAACGGAATGAGAACTTTGGTCATCCAGTGGCTTAACCTCCTGCTCTCTGGGTGGGCCTTCCTTATCTGTTGCCTTCAGAGCCATCTCTAAGAGCAGGGCTGCACCTGTTCCACGGCCTACACCCAGTTCTCCTGGCTTCAGGGATCTAGGGATTGACTTAGGATTTGAGCAATCATAAACTGTTTTCGACCGTTCTGGGGCTTTATCCTCTAGTACTTAAAAACGTGGTAGGATTCTCTAATCCCTGAACTTCACGGACTAGTGAACAAAACTCAGGATTGTGTTGAGTCATACTCTTTGAATGTGGAGCCAAGCCTGGGCATTTCTGTCTCCCAGCAAATGAACCATCCTCCACTCCCAAATTTTGTGGCCTCTGATTAGGTACAGTTTGAAACAATGGCCTGAGGTGGTGAAGCCACTAATAATTTCCTCCTCGCTCCTGAGATGGAAACCAGTATATCACAGTGAATGTAACGGGCCTCCTGCTCAGATGAGAGACCACAGTGTCTTTGGAGGGACGATGGGGAATCGGGCTTCTCCTAGGTTTCAAACTTCTTTCCTGATATTGTTCTTACCGTCTGGCCCTGCTCTGTCTAATGTTAACATAGTGTAGAGAATTTGGGTTTTTAAACCCACAAAGCTCCAGATTATTTGACTCTCAACCATCTTGGTTGCACCTCACAGGAAAAAAAAAAAGGCCTCTATTAACAAAGCCCTTTTTCCCTGCCTCTGGGCTTCCAATCAGTTTCATCCTAAGTTTATCTCTTTCCTGTGGCTCTCACTGAAGGCTGCAAGTAGCCGACACACTCCAACCTTCTAAATTTCTTCTCCGAATCCTTTAATGGTGCACCTTCAGGAGGCTCGTGGTCTTAGACCCAGGATTCAATAGGGGGTGCCATAACCAGCAGTGTTGCCATCACATAGCCAGGATGGCCAACCTCCTAGAGCAGGAGAGCCTGCACTAGCTGTCATCCAACCTTAAATCAGCCAGTTGCACATTTTAGGGTTAGTCACATTCAATATTCACTTCTACTACTGATTTCTGTATCACGTAAGAGTGTTTGTATTGCCAGTGATAGAAAACCTGATCACACTAGCTTAAACAAAATAGAGAATTTGCTAGTATAAGTTAAAAGTCCAAAATAGAGCTAGCTTCAGGTATAGATGGATTCAGCCAACAACGTCAACAGCTGGGTTTTCTCCATCCCCAGCTCCCCACTTTGTTGGTCTCATTTTCAAACCCCATGTGGGTGAGAGGATGAGTGAGCCAATTCCAGCCCCTCCATCTTCACAGATCCAACTCCAGTCTCATCCCTCAGGAAGAGTCCTCTCCTCTGGCCACAAATTCCCTTGGTTCTGATGAGGTCACAGGCCATCGCCAAGAAAGTCTCTGGGGCCACGTGAATGCAAGGATCCCATGAGCCAGCTCTTCGTGTATCTGGAATGGGAGTGAATTCCTCTGGACCCACAGGGTCTGGGAAGGAGGGAGGGAGGGAGGGATGGATGCGTCTCCAAACGAAAACTGAAGGACATCATTGTAAGTAGGGTCAGTGGATGCTGAGCTGTCAAAACATAAGGAAATATATTGCAAATATTTCCCCAAGTAAGATTATACCAATTTATATTAGCAGGACATAGAATAGTATAAAATTTGTTTTTAATTTCTCTGTTTCTGAGATTATTTTTAAATGATCAGCCCTCTATGTAACTGTACTGATAAGTTTATGGGGAAGAAGGTAATTCCTTTGTTTCTGCTCTTTTAAATCACATAATTTCCATATTTTAACAACTTGCAAGTAGAATTTCTCTTACAATAAATGCATACATTTAATTTGGTACTGTTTCCTTTTCCCCCGAAAAAGCTATAAGGGGGGTATTTTGCTATTGAAGAAGGTGGTGTTTTAGAATGGAAGGAATACAGTATTCTAAAATATGTTTCCACTACCAGGGACATACCGAACTATAACATGTAGTCATGAAAACACAACTTGAAAAACCAGAATTATGAAAAACAATTGTTCTTATATTTTATACATGTCACTGTTGCCCTTATTCAGTCTCTGTTGATTTGGGGTCACCATAGGAGGGTCGTTGGCTGTGATTCTTTATGGCTTTACCCAGACTGGTGAGAACCACCGTGTTGTACTATAATCTCTGTCCGTCCTTCGTTTTCTGTTTCTGTAGATTAACATGGAGGATTCTTGGTCCGGAGACTGTTGATTATTGTTTTACTCTGTCATTAGGCTGGGACTGGTCTATGTATTGAATAGGGTGATATACGCATTTAAAATTCTCTTTGAAGTCCAGAATTGTGATTATCTTTATTCGCCTCGGGGTCTCAATCCACTTTTCTTCAGCCTTTGATTATAATAACATCCCCAACAGCAATACAAACCCTACCCTCAACTGCTCCCTTCCACATCACAGCCTTCTCTCTACCCCTCTTCCTTCCACCTCTTCTTATGCTTATAGAGAGGAATTAAGTGAAATCCTCCTCTGAACTTAAAATGAGGCTTAAGGCCATAATGACACTGGACCATGGAGAGAGAGACTGGGCTTCTGGCACCAGCTCTGCTGCTGCCTGCTGTGTCACAGAGGCAGGTCACTTAACCTCTCTGGACCCCCGTTTCCTCTTCTGTAAATGATGGTGTGGACTCTGATCTCTGCAGTCTCATTCGTCCTTAAAATTCCTTATTCTGAGAAACTGACGCGGATCTGGGAACACCTGGGCACAGAGGAAGGGCAGAAAGCGCTTTCACGTCCAACACGTACACCCACTGCAGAGGGTGGCCTCCAAGGCCGCTTTGTCAGTGATGCAGTTGGAACCGCCCCCCGCCCACCATGTGATCTCTCCTTTGTCTCCATCTTTTCCTGCCTTATTTCCTTTATCTTTTAATTTCTTCCCCTTCCTTTCCGATTGGATTATTTATTTGTTTTTAACTTTCCTAACCCATTTTTCTCTTCCCCACTGCCCGATGACATGAGCCACTTGCACTGCATGAGGCTCTGCACACGTTGCCAAGCCCCCCGGTTGGCTAAAGGGTTTACTGCTCATCTCCAGTGTCCTTTCCCTGGCAGATTTCCCTTTAACCTAAGCCTTCCCAAGAAGAAAGTGCAAATCTAGCCTTGGCATTCCTTAGTCACTGCTTTAGGGCAAACAGCCTTAGGCTCTTAAACAAATGTTATGTTCTGGTAGAATTTTTAAGAGGATTGATTTTCTTTTTCATTCAACAAATAATATTTATTGAGCACCTACCAGGAGTCAGATGCTGTTCTAGATGCTGAGGCGACAGCAGGAAACAAGGTCCTATGGAGCTTGAATTCTAGTGGGGAGGGATGTACAAGTAAATAAACAATTAAATGAAAAAATGCCAGGTGGTGACATGTGCAATGTATAAAAGAAAATGGGAGTAGAGATAGGACATGTGAGGGGGCATTTTTGCTGACAACTGGAGAATGAAAAGGAACCAGGGAGGTGAGTGTACCAGGTGAGGGGGCTTACAAGTGTCCGGGCCAGAATGCAAATGAGCTTGTGCATTTAAGGAACAGAAAGACCTGGAAGGAAATTAGCAAGAGGGAGTTTACTTGAGATAAGGTCAGAGAGCTGGGTGTGCGGGGGGACGCAGATCTTGTGGGTCCTTGTGGCCCTAGGCAGAGCTTGGATTTTTAAAGTGAAATGAGAAACCATTGGAGGGTTTTAAACAGGGAGGAACATTATCTGATTTATGTCCTGTGGTACATAGTGGACACCTCATAAATGTATCCAAAGTTGACTGTCCTTACAAGTTCTCATTAAAGATGAAATAGACCCAAACCCTAGACAACTACTCCCTTGTGTGTCTCACAGGCTCCAGACTTCTAAGTGACATACCCCCTTCTAGTTGAGTTTTTCCTAATGGGTGAGAATAGTCATGAACTGTAGTGTCCTAGGGTGTGTGTGTGTGTGTGTGTGTGTGTGTTTGGGGCACATTACTTATTAGAGAACTTCAAAGTAATTCTGTAAATACATAGAGAAATCACCCTATTGCCCATGTTCTCTTTTTAGACCCAACTATAGTTAGACTTCCCCAAAGAGTCACTCAGGCATTTACCTGGTAGGTGATCAAGTTCTGTGTTTTCCCGAGCTTAGTGGAGGGTGAAGGAGATAATAGCTGCAGGCCTCCACCTCTGTCCAGCCTCAGGCCTGCATGTATTTATTCACGTATTGAGTGTCCCTTGGACTCCAGGCCCTACGTTAGTTGAGAAGAATAAAGTCTGTACCATCGAGTGGCACCAGGCAAAGTAGAAGACTCTAGGTCACTAATCCTTGGAAGCCCCACTTCTAGGAATTCTGCTGTGGCTTGGCATCATGAAACTCCTTGTGAGGCTAGACTCATAGCTCAAAGAATTGGGAGTTAAAAGAACCTTGGATGTCAACTATCCCAGTACTTCTCCAGAATGGGCCTCTGTTTTTCATTCTTTCAGCTGATACCGTTTTCTCCGAGGTACGTGGTGTGTGTCACAGATATCAGTCTGAACCTGTCAGGTGGATTGAGAAAAAATTATGAGCGTTTTTAGATTTTTATACACTTCTCAAGGTTTCGCTATAATATTTTTTGCCTATATTCCATTGCCTACCCACCTCTTAGAGTCCTTTGAGAGTGAGGAATCTGAGTTTCTTCCTTGTGTACTCATCATCTCTGTGCTTCTGTCAAGCATCCTCTGGGAGAGTTATTGTCACCCCATTAAGTGTGGCGGACGGAAACAAAACATTTTGGCTTAGAAAGCTCTGATCTTCAGCTGCCTTGAGCTGTACAGGCTTACTTCGGAGATACTGAAGATTCCGTTCCAGGCTACTGCAATAAAGCGAATACCGCAATAAAGCAAGTCACACCGATTTTTTTGGTTTCCCAGTGCATGTACAAGTTATGCTTATACTCTACTGTAGGCTATTAAGTGTGCAGTAGCATCATGTCTAAAAAAAATGTACATACCTTAATTAAAAACTACTTTATTGCTACTGTAAATCAACTATACCCCAATTTTTAAAAACTTCATTCAAGTGGTAATCGTCTGAGCCTTCAGCGAGTCGTGGTAGTAACATCAAAGATCAGTAATCACAGATCACCATAACCAATATAATAATAATGAAGAAGTTTGAAATATTGCTTGAATTATCAAAATGTGACGCAGAGACACAAGGTGAGCAAATACTTTTGGAAAAATGGCGCCAATAGACTTGCTTGACTCAGGGTTGCCATAGACCTTCAATTTGTTAAAAAAAAAATAAAACGTAATATCTGCAAAGCACAATAAAGCGAAGCACAATAAAATGAGTTGTGCCTGTATATTATTTATCCTGACTTGGGCACCAAAATCACGTTTCAAAACTCATTTGCCTTCATACACCTGACTAGCTCTCTTCACCTGCGTTTGTAACTTACTCCCTACCCCGCTCTGTAGATGAGGAAGGATCACTTACGTTATTTATTAGTGCTGCTTAGAGCTTTTAGTTCTTGAGTGACTCTTTCCCTTAATCCTAAATGTTAGCATCAATATCGAGAGTGATGCTTTAAAATGGAATTTCTTGAAGGCATCTCACGTTCCGTGAGCAGTTATTTTTGTGGAGGTGTCTAGAATAAAGTTGGGCTGTTCACCAGATGGAGGTGCTAATCTCCTCTCGTCCCTGTACCAAAAGGTATGTTACACCTGGTGGGAAGGAGAAACATGTAATTTTCCAAATTCAGGGTTTTTTTCTTGCTCGCTTCTGAAGTAAAACCCATCTAGCCTTTTTTTCTGCAGAAAAGGAGGAAGGAACAAGCAACAAATTAATCAGACAGGAAATGAATAACCACAGAAGGATGTCTGCCTCTGACTCAGTGTGTCACATTTAACGAGAGGCCAGAGCTTGTCCAAAATGGCTGTCCAAAAACGACCCCACGTTTGCGTTAGAAGATGATGCCTTTCTCAGGGACGGTTTTCTCTCTCATATCTTGCTTGCTCCCTGTCTGCCTATGTCCCTGATCATGCCTTCCTGCAGTATCCTTTAACGGTAAGAAAAATTATATTCAAACTAAATGTATTTCCTTTATTCAGTTAGAGGGAAGGACTCGATGGCTTTTGATGGACCATAGTATGTTGAGATAAAGTTGTTTAATTTTTCAGTAGAGTACCATGTGGTCGAGTCCTGTTGCACACTGGACTAGTTTCACTGCTATAGTGATTGTGGGCAATTTAGAACTTGGCGTTTTGAACCAAAATGTAAGCGAGATTTTCAGGAGAATTATTCCTGACCACTGGGCAAGTTTGGATCCACAGGAATTTTTTCTCCCATTTAAAATGGGGGTTTACGTCAGTAACTGTATCCTTTCGGTGGATGGTGCAATTGTCCACATGACTGCCTTTGAATTGTCACTTCGGCCGGCAACAGTAAGTGCTTTTAAAGCAAAAGGAGCCACTGGAAGCTTCAAAGGAAAGTGCCGTGGAGCTAAGCTCTTGCCAGTCTGTTGCTACAAACCTGTTACTTAAGTTCAGATCCCAAACCATTTCTAAGCAGAGTCTTTTAGGACAGTTTGTCTTTTAGAATCATTCTGTTCAACATCCTAACAGTGCGGTGCACAATTACTATTGCTAATCAAATTCTGCAGCATTCATTGTAACTAGTTACATTTAATATAATTAATATTTTGACATAAAATATTGTAATTTTCGTATTTCAAACGGTGTACCCAGAGATGTACAGAGCAGGATTAAGGAAACGTTTTTGTATCAAAAAAATGTTTTTTTTTTTCTTTGGGGCATATATGAAAAAGCAACTTGACTTATATTCCTTTTACCCCATGGAGAAATATAAAATAAAGCTTTAAAAAGTTAAGAGGGCACGTACAACTTTGGTCAATAAGTGTAAGTTCTTTTAAATAATTCAATGTCATAACTAGTGTATACAGTAGAAAATAGACAAGTGGTAAAATGAAGAAAAGACTGTAGGAGGGTTCTAATTAAGAAAAGTAGGACAGCTTGGTAGAGAGAAAGATAGTGGGAAAGCAGGATAAAGAATAAGACGGGATAGTGAGAGAGGAAGATGAGAAGCCGGAAAAAGATTTTGAGGTCCATTAGTGTGGAAACCATACCCTTACTAGTCACTTGGGCTGTGGGTCTAACATTATGCATTAACTTCATAAAGTTATGTTGCTTCTGAACTGGAACATCGTTTAGTCAAAATTGTCCTTTTATAGTCTGAAGAGGTTAAATGATTTATCTAAAATCATAGGTTGTTTTCTGATGCTCTTTGAAAAGTTCATCTGTTGGTTAATTGCTCACAGCTCTTCAATTACTCTAATATCTAAACTTTTAAGGATTACACATACTCTGAACGAACTGCAGTATTCAGAGACCTTCCCATGGTGAAGAATTTTCCCTGGGGTCCAGCAGCAATTTCACTCTGATCGTTGACGAAATCAAATTCTAGATCTGCCCTATAGGCTGGAAGTTCCCCAACCTGTGCTAAAATGTAAGAGGAAGTGAGCTACCTAATTCCTGGACCTTTCAAGTTTTATGCACTTTTGAAGTCTGCTTAACATTTCATGAACACGTCATTTTCGTTGGGAGTTTCTGGCTATTTAAATTGTGATTCGTTCCTGCTTTAAGGTTTGACTCATTTTTGTTTTTCCAAATTGTCATACATTTACTTATTGTTGAAAAGAGCATTTCCCCTGGACTATCAAATACCTCTGTCTGTATTTTGCAACCCTCAGTCCTGAACATTAAAACTGAAAAAACGAATACTAGAATAAGAAATGCCTTAATTAGTATGCTTTTCTGAGAAATTTAAAATGCACTTTATATGCACCTCCGTTTGCCATTCGTTTGTAATGCAGAAGTTTGCATGGGTGTGCACATGTGGGCTACATCATCAGCTTGTGGTTTCTCTTTCTCGTGGTTACAAAAAGGAAAAGACGATATTTATTGAGCGCTCACTGTATGTTAGGCTCTTGACTTTTGCTTATTTTATTTTTTTAAAATGGCTAATACTTACTTAGCACTTGCCTCATTTAACTCTTGAATAGTCCTGTTGAGTCGGTACCCTTCTCGCCATTTTATTGTGGGAACTGGACTTAGGCTAAGAAGTTTGCCCAAGGCCACTAACAACTAACTGTAATTTAAAGAGCTTTTTTCGTTAAGTACTTAGGAGGCCACAAGATGTTCTTTTCTAATCCTGAGAATCTGGGATTGTACAAATGCTTTGTTTTAAATGTCACAGCCACAGTAAATATCTTTAAGTGAATAATCTCAGGTAAGACCATTTCCTTTCTAAGTCTTTTGACCTTTTCAGAAGTAAATTCGGTGACTCTTCTGCTTATATTATAAGGCTACACTTTCAATGGTTAAAGGAATAAAATATGTTGAGTATGTTGACCTATATGCTGTGAGTATGTGTGCATGAGTGTGTGTGGGGTGTGTGTGTGTGTGTGTGTGTGTAGTGGAGAACAGGGAGGGGCAGATCTTAATCCTCTGGTAAAACTAAATGTGGTGCTGAGGATTTAGGGAAACGTAGTTTTGAGATTTGAGGCCCTTGAAGAGAGTACTAAAAAAAAAAACCAACCAGTACTTGTTAGAGATGGGAAGTCATGGGAGGAAAATTGGTACTTTTTAGTTAAGTGGATAAAGTAGAAAAGATTTCTCTTTCCTTTCCCATAGTTAAACAAGGACAAGTAGGTGGGTCATTCAACTTACCTTCATTTTCTCATTTTTGAGAGGGTTTAGCTGTCTATGAATTTGCACTAATTTTTCAATTAAACATGTAGGACAGTGTATTAAGAAAATAATTTTACTTCATAGCAACCTTTATTTCCCCAGCAGTTACTCTTAAAATAAAATTGTGGGTTTGTGTCCAGGCTCCCCTCTAATTGTAATGACATTGTAGATGCTTCAAAATGTCTTCTCTGAAAAATTCCCCCTACTCCCCAAATTATCCAACTCTTTATCTAAAAGAAGTGTTTCTGAAATAGCCAAGGACCCTCCAAGTACAGCAGAGACACAAACCCTTACCATTGAGAAAACAGCCCGTAAGCAGAATTGACTTAAGCTATTGCCTTAAATGATGATCAACGGAGAAAAGAGCAAGTACATTTTGAGAAATGAGGGGTCCTGTGTACGGCAAGCGCGCGTACCACATTCAGCTCAGATTGAGAAAAACAATGATCATGAACTAGGTGAGGCAGTTGCTTTGCTTATAAAGGAAAGCTTGTTTCTCTTCTCTACCTTTGGCTTCTTCTTGGGTTGAGCAGCCTTTTCTGCTTCTCCTCTTGCATTGATTGCCTCATTGCCTTCAGCCCTCTGGAGCTTGGACTGAGGAGAGGAAGAGTCACAATAATAGAAACAAACTTTATGCAAACGTATTAAAAGTTGCTAAAATGGCCAAAACGACATGCCGGGCTTGGGGGTGGGGCACTGAGCTGTTGCACTGGGCCTGGTATCAGAAAATAGAAACTACAGGCAACTGCAGCTGTGAAAAGACTGCTAAAGAAACAGGATGGCTGTGGTTTGCTGTGAGCATCAATTTTCCTGTTGAGCATTTTTACAGGAAGTTGAAGAACAAAGCCAACTTCATCTTAATTAGTTCTGATGGTTTGCAGATCTTAAACACATCCAACTAAGTTTGTCTCATGGAGGAGTTTCTAAAGAATAGATCCAAAAATAATCATGAGTAGGAATCCCCAAACTACCAATGTTAGCAGCAATTTGAGTTTTTGCTAAATGATTTTATTTTAACGGTGTAACTTGGAGTAGATTCATTACCTTTATAATGAATGCCTTTGCAATCATTTTTTTTATGGCTGCAATAACTCGATATGAATTTAAGGGCCTTTCCTTATTAAAACACTGTCGAGTTGTATGTATTATAAATTTCCTTCTGTTAATATTTATTGGTCGAACAGTTGTGCATGTGTGTATTTATATAGATACAAAGAGGTATGTGTGTGTTTGTGTATAAAAGCTGGAAAAATATACATCAAAAGGTTAACAAGAATTATCTCTGGGTATTATTAACCCCAACCCTTTTTCACCTAATATTTAATTATTATCAAATGCTTCCTTCAATGGTTAAATACAACTGTCATGTTTTATTTTCATCTTTGTATTTTTATATTGTCTATCATTTTCTAAATGAATATATGCTACTTTTGGAAGCAGAAAAAAAATTCTCAAAAATCTAACCTGAAGATGCCAAGAGCACACAAGAAATATATACATGAAAATGAGTTAAGAACATTATATATAAAGTAAAATGTCAAGGAATATAAATAAAAATAAGATAGAGAATAGAAAGTAATGAGGGCAAGAGAACATTGGACGTTAGGATCTTTTCAATTGTATTATTTCTATTATGTCCTTTCCCTGTACCCACCCCCCCCACCACACACACACACACACAGTGATGAATTCAACCTTTTTTGAACAAAAAGTTTACTTTTCTCCCATTCATTTTACTTTTCTCCCATTAGATAGAATAGTATTTAAGGGTGACTTTTGGCACGATTTGCATAGCAAAATGCTTTATATTTTTGGATGGTCCAAAATCGTGATAAAACATAACTGGATAAACCTGCTTCTTATCTTCTCTGCTAGAACTTGGCCGATTCACACCCACATCCTCCGGATTAGAGGCCAGCCTTCTGAGGATTATTTCATTGGACAGTGCTGGAAATCTCTCCCCTCTTCCTGTCATTCTATAGTGTGGGCCTCACATGGCCCACATCTAGAATGAATTTGACATTGGTTGGAAGAAACTAAGAAACAGTTTATTTAAATAACTTGCCAGTTCTCTTGATCATTTTACATTCAGAGATAATTCTGCTTTCTTAGATGAGCATATTGAAGAAGAAAGCATAAGTTTCCTGGGGCAACTCTGGACTGAACTCTGGGCTCTGATTGAGTGTCTAGTTGTCCATGCTGTTGGGGGAATACATCGCTGTAGGGTGGGGAGCAATTCACTCTTTCTCACACGGTGTTCCCCATAACCAGTACTACACATTTAGCAGATGGCTCGGGGCCACCAGCTGCCCTGGTTGATCTAGGGTCAGTGTGTGATGCTGTCCACTGTGAGTTTAAACCATGATGCTGACCTACTAGAAGTGTAGTAAAACCAACAAAACCATCCATGTCTCTCACAGAACTAGGAAATTCCAGAATTTCTAAATATTGATGTATATTGTGTATATATATGTACATGTGTGTAGGTGACAAAGAAGAGCCAATTAGTGGATTTTTGAAGTCATTTATGTAAAATATTCTACTCTGTTCTCTCAACCCAAAGAATCAATTCCTTTATGAAAGGTTTATTGGTAGATCCCTCCCCTCATCTCAATAGTTTCCACCTAAAATTTGTTGATTTTTTTAGGGATTCAGTTATTAAATAAAACTTTGGTAATCACTCACGTCCGCTAGGGTTCAGGTTGATTTTTTTAATATATATTTTATTTATTTATTTATCTATCTATTTATTTATTTATTTAGGCTGTGTCGGGTCTTAGTTGAGGCATGCGGGCTGTTCGTCGTGGCGCGTGGATTTTCTCTTCTGTAGTTGTGGCGTGCGGGCTCCAGGGCATGTGGGTTCTGTAGTTTGCGGCATGCGGGCTCCAGTTGAGGCACGGGAGCTCAGTAGTTGTGGCGCGTGGGCTTAGTTGGCGCGCGGGCTTAGTTGGCCCGTGGCATATGGGATCTTAGGTCCCCTACCAGGGATCGAACCCGCGTCCCCTGCATTGGAAGGCAGGTTCTTTACCACTGGACCACCAGGGAAGTCCCCCCTCAGGTTGACTTTTAATTTCTTTAATGTATGACAGACAATCCTGAGATAGTTTGGGTGAGAAATCAATTGATGGATTTTATACAAAAACTATTATCTTATAATTTTCACTGTGGATAGCAGACATGATAGATAACATGTACTGTTAAAACTGTGTTTATCATTTGCTAGGGCTGCCATATCAAAGTACCACAGACTGGGTGGCTCGAACAGCAGAATTTTGTTATCTCACATTTCTGGAGGTCGGAAGTCAAAGATCAAGGTGTCAGCAGGTTTGGTTTCTCCCAAGGCCTCTCTTCTTGGCTTGCAGATGGCCACCTTCTCCCCGTGTCCTGACATGGCCTTTTCTCTGCGCTCACACATCCCTGGTGTTTCTTCCTCTTCTAAGGACCCCAGTCATATTGGATTAGGGCCCACCCTAATGGCCTCATTCTAACTTAGTCACCTCTTTAAAGGCCGTCTCTCCAAATACAGTCACATTCTGAGGTACTAGGGGTTAGAGCGTCAACATATAAATTCAGTCCATAACGCTGTGTGTGAAAACAAAAAACCCATTTCTATCCATGTGGTTTTCCTTGTGCACATAAATTCAGCACACAAGGTGAACATTTTAGAAAAGTCTGACTTTTCTCTCTATGATGAAAGTTATTTAAACAGTGAAATGATTCTCTAAAAGCAATTAATTCTCAAAAGTGTGTACTGTTAGAAGTTCTGTGCCTGGGGTCAGGGGGAGGGTAGGAGGGCAAGGATCAGCAAATGGGTAGGGCCGTGATCCTCCAACTTCAGGGAGCCTGGTTCCCCTGCAAGAGATGATGGCCGACACTTGGGAGCCCCTGCCCTAGTCACTGCTTCCCTTCTTCTAGGGCCCTTCCCACCTGGGTACAGAGCTGCCTTTCTTGCCGTGCTCCCATCTCTCAAGGGAAGAACCAAATGTGGGAGGCCAAGCCCTCAGGCTGCCTCATTCCCAGGGGGGCAGCCCCGCCCACACAGGACTCTGGGCAAAGCCAGGCCTCAGCTCAGTCACCAGGCCAGGCCGTCCTCTGCCAGGTGCTCGAGCGGTACTCACACCAGCAGGGCGCGTGCTCACCTCAGGAACTACAGCTCTGGACCCGTCTGTTGATTGCTTACTCTACCCAGGCCTGCTGTACTGTTTCATTTCATCCGCCTTGTACACCCATTTAACAGATGGGAAGGGGAGGCTCAGAGAGCTTAGTCTTATCCCAGGTTATTAGCAGCAGAGCAGAGTTTCAAAATCATGTTCTTCTGACCCAGGACTCATGTTCTCACAGGGATTCTAAACTTTTTCATTCATAGGCCACGCTAGTATCTGGTAAAGCCCAAAAAAGTCAGACTGCTTCTCTGACTGTTGTTAAATGCATAAAACAAAATACAGAGGATTACCAAGGCAACTAGTTACAGTGAAATAGATACAAGATCTAGCAGCAGACATTGCCACAACTTCAAAAGAGATCTGCAACAATTTTAATATGATGTGAGAATATGATGTGAAAATATCATGTGAACAGCTCTTGGTGAACGGGTTTCAGGTGTGGTTTGTGGCCTGTATTCGTAATTGAAGGAAGTACTACATTGTAGTTAGAGTTTAGGGGAAATAAATATGTCCTTTTTTTCATCCAAGTTCATGAATCCCTGAATTCTGTCCACAGACCTTGTGGATGTGAAGATCCAGGCTAGGAAGGCCTGTCCATTAGGATCTAGGCTGCTGTTGAGGCCCTACAGTCAGGCCCAGTCTTGCTTCTGACGTGGGCTCTCAACTCCAGGAGACCAGGGAAGTCCCTTCTCTCCCAAGGCCTTGGGCTCTACTCCCCTGATGAAGTCAGGAAAGCAAGCGCCCAGGCTTAAAGCTAGCCAGCCCCTCTGCCATGGGACTGGTTCTTTGCCCAGGCCTTGGGATGCCCAGGGCTGATGCTGGGAGCCGTTCCAACGACCAGCACATGGCTTGTTTGTGTGATACCTGGCTCTTCCATTCCCACATATTTAGAGAGAACCCTGCTTTGTGCCATGTATTGGGAAGACCGGATGGAGTTCACGGTCTGGTGGTAAGACAGCCGAGAAGGGGGCCTGCTGGGGGCCCGGCGTGGGGGGGCATGAGGTTGGTCTTCTTTGACCCGTGTGCTGGGGTGGCAGGATCAGACTCGGGGGTTTCTCACAAACTTCCCTCAAGGCCCAGCCTGGACAAGTCCAGACCAGCCGCTGTTCAGCTAGCAAGAAGCCAAGAGACCATGGAGGCCTCTGGAATCACCTTTCAGTGTGGAGGTGGGGGTGGGAGTAGTTTGTCTGGAGGAGAGCGAGGGATGGGGGCAGGGGGAGTAGTAGCAGTGGAGAGGAAGGAGAGCTTAGCCTGGGAAAGGTGAGAGCGCCCACCCGCAGATCCTCTCCCCGTTGTTCATCGGAGGTGGCGGGGCGGGGGGAGGCCCAGCCTCTGTGCTCCGGAGGTTTATTTATTAATGCACAGAGAGAACCATGATAGCAACGACAGAAAACTGTAAACTACTTAGATTAAAGAGGCCTTACAGGGTGGCAGTCCCCTGAGAGCGGCCCTGTTCCATCATCTGGCCCCTGAGGCGTACAGAAGTTCAATTTGATCTTTGCAACCAGAGACTGGCTTATGAGAATCAAACCCGTGAGAGGTTCGCGGTAGCTGATCAGAATCCACTTCTTCCTCAGTATGAGGATAACAGGATGGCAGGTTAGCTGGTGAGCGTAGGACCTGACGCAGTGGAGTGTTGAGGGGCCTTTCATCCACCGAGCACGCGGACGGTCTGTCCCATGGAGCCCGTCTCCCGGGCCCTCTGGGTGGACCCGGCCACCCCTTCCTTGGTTAGCCGCCTCCTCCAGCTCTGTTCAGACCATTGCTTTGGCCATAGCAGCTCTGACAGTTAGTTGGGTCTGAATCCCGTTTCAGATCCCCGTCCTTCCTCCTGGTCCTGGGACACAACCCTGAGGCTTCTGGAGGTGCCCCTGCAGCTGGAGCACCCCCTTCATAGGCCTCCAAACACAGGCCCCCCAGCCCTCCTTATTACACTGCCCGTGTAGCCCCACGGGGGACCGATTGGTGTCACCCAGAAAAGACCAATGTAAGGAACAGATTTTAAAAGAACCCCTGTCTGAGACAGGCTCTTATTGAAAACCAGATTCTGACCGAGTTTACAGGTGAGCTGCAGTACTAGTTAGCCCTTTACCTGCCTAAAAATGCTTATCTAAGAAGAGCAGGGATCAAAAGGACTTGATGTGAATGACTTTCACGGGTCTTTTAGCGAGTTATTAATTTCTCTGAGTCCCAGCGTCCTCCTCTGTAAAATGAGTGGAATTATGCTAGTTTGCAGTGTGGTCATAAGTATTCAAGACGACAGAAATAAAGAGCCCTTTATCATCCAATTGACTGTTAATAGATGAGAGCAGCTCTTGCTGCTCTAGAGTTTTTTAAATTTCATTTTCTAGATGGCACTCAGAATAGAACTGTCAGAAGCTCTCTTGATTCCTGTCTTCCAGTAGCTTTGACAAGTTTGGCCACGTCCTCTTAGCTTTTCCATTCCGTTTCTGTCACAGAAAGCAAGCCATCCAGCAAAACTTCTGTAGAAAGTAACAGCTGACCCTTGAACGATGCGGGGGTTAGGGGCGCCGACCCTCTGCACGCAGTCAGCCCTCCGTATCCACGGGTCCTCTGCACCCGGATTCTGCATCCTCGGATTCAACTACCCATGGATGGTATAATACTATAATGTTTACTATCGAAAACAATCCACATCTGAGTGGACCCGTTGTTCAAGGGTCATCTGTATTTGTTTCAAGGTATAAGTTTTCCACATTAACTTTCAGTGGTTGAACTAAGTTAATACTTTAAATTATTTTTTCTTTTGGCCGTGCCACATGGCTTGTGGGGTCCTGGTTTCCCGACCAGGGATCGAACCTGGGCCCCCGACAGTGGAAGTGCAGAGTCCTAACCACTGGACTGCCAGGGAATTCCCTAATACTTTAAATTCTAAGAGGTTGTTTTCTGCAATTAAGAGACTATTGAAAATAAAAGATAATTCTGAGGTTTGAAATTCAGGACACATGTTCCACAGAAACAATGTTATTCAGGTGGTCAGTGTTCCAGGCTGCTCACTTGGTTTAAGGCTCTACCACCAGGCTTCTCGAATGCATATGAATCACCCAGGGATCTTGTTAAAATGCTGGAACAAATTCAGTGCAGGCAGAGGGGCTGAGATTTGATGTTTCTAACAGCTCTGGGTGATGCCCCGCTGCCAAAACGGGAGCCCTGCTGATCCAGGAGTAGCAAGCGCTGGGTGGGAGACGCTGGGATACTGAGGGGTGAGTACGTGGGTGAGGGCTGCGGCCTGGGGCTTCTGCTCAGACCCAGGGATGGGACTCCGAGGACTGGGGGAAAGGGAGACGGGGTTCATTGCTGGCACAACTCTGGGGGCACGTCCTTGCCATCGTTTCTTCAGCCCCTGATGTTTGCCAGGCTGCCCCCTTCGCCGCTGCTACCCACCAGGGCTTCCCTGCGCTGTCTCACCGCCACGGAGTCTGGCCTTCCCTTTGTCCCCAGAGCAATCAGACTCTGCAGAAAGCCTTTCTAAGGAAGCCTATTTGTAGTAAACAGCCCAGAGTCAGAAGTTTGATTCCTCCTCTCTTCCCCCCCCCCTTTTTTTTTTAAAGTAAGGTTTTATTTATTTATTTATTTTGGCTGTGTTGGATCTTCGTTGCTGCACACGGGCTTTCTCTAGTTGCAGCAAGCGGGGGCTACTCTTCGTTGTGGTGCGCGGGCTTCTCATTGCAGTGGCTTCTCTTGTTGCGAAGCACGGGCTCTAGGCGCGTGGGCTTCAATAGTTGTGGCTCGCGGGCTCAGTAGTTGTGGCTCACGGGCTCTAGAGCACAGGCTCAGTAGTTGTGGCGCACGGGCTTAGCTGCTCCACAGTATGTGGGATCTTCCCGGACCAGGGCTCGAACCCGTGTCCCCTGCATTGGCAGGCGGATTTTTAACCACTGCGCCACCAGGGAAGTCCTTTTTCCCCTCTTTTTTTCCACTTGGATCCTGTAAGGAAATGCGAAGTAGCATAGAGGTAGGAATCCAGCCTCCTTGCCCATCTTATCTTCCCGTATCCCCATCTCCTTTCCCCGGAGGACTGTAAGAACTTTGAGGGCAAGTATAGAAATATAGATTCATCTTTGCATTCCGGGGTGCTACCCAGACCTAGACAGATGTCAGGAACCTCAGAGAAGAAAAGCAGCGGAGTGGAGAAGAAATGTCAGGAATGTTGGAGAAGAAAAGCGAGGGCAGGGAGTGGGCGGGGGCGGGAGCACAGGAGAGGACTGCGCTATGGAGATGAGTGAGGAAGAGGAGCCACTTGAACATCGGACTTGGCCAGGATACATTTCTAGCAGTTTCCTAATAACCTCCCAGCTTACTTGGGCGGCAGGCCAGGGTCCTTCCCCCGACCTGCTTTGGTGGTGGTGGGATTGAGCAGCATGAGGCACTGGATTTTGCTTCCAGTATCTCCAGGCACTTTGGCTGAGAAGCCTCCCCTGCTGACCTCCTTCCAGAATAGTAACATCCTAGCCATGCCGTAAAGGAATTCCACCTCTTATAAAAGTTGGGCTTCGGGAATAGCTGCCACTTTGATGGGAAAGCAGGAAGGAAGATTAGGATGGAGTATTACTAAGAAGTCTAATACATGATGGTGCTTTGTTTCTTTTTGTTTTTACAGATTTGTCAGCCAGACTGCTGAAAGCGTAACTGTCCAGGATGCCCGTACCGCCCCCTCCAGCACCCCCACCACCGCCCACGTTTGCTCTGGTGAGTGGTTCTCCCCATCCACGGCCCATGCACGAAGCAAGCTAAACAAACTTGAACCTGGCACACATGTATTTGTTTTCAGTGTATTCACATTCTGGCTTAAATATGAATGATACGGTAAGCTTTCCAGGTGCTGGAGTAAGCCAGAGCCTGAGATGCAGCAGATAACAATATGAAAATGTTTTGTAGTCTAAGGTCTCATGTGATGTGTAGGACACGCGTGGAATGTGGATTAGTTAGGTTTCCTCTGCCTCGTCCATCAAGGAGACATGTCCTGTTCATTTGAACACGATGGCCCAAGACGGTTGGCAGGAGCGGTTCTGCCCAGCCTGCACTGTTTTCAGCTTCTAGCCTTTAACATCTGGGCAGGATAGTCCAGAGACCCAGTCTGTCTGTCTGAAAATGCATCCATTAAAGTGTCCTCCAGACTCACTCTCTTTTTCTCTGCCTTTTGCCGTCTTTCTTCCCACTCTGTTTTTGACAAATAACCCCCATCTCCCACTCCACCCTCCCCCACACACTTACTTCGCCCTTTAAATCCATCCTTGCAGTTCCATGTGTACTTTCCTAAGGAATTTCTTCTCTGGGCTTATCCTGGCCCCCTGATGGACCTGTCCTCAGAAGATAGTGCACCCTCTTCCAGGAAGCTGGCAGCCCTCCCCGCAGTGATACGGAAGGTTTCCCAGACGCACCCCCCCAGTATGTGAAGCCTTCGCTGCTAAGGAGCCTCCCAGTGATGGGCCCTTCACTTTTCACTTGGGGAAACTGGAGCTCAGAGAGGAAAAGTCTCTTGCCTAGGCTTCCATGGTACACATTTTTTATAAGCCATCTAAGGCTGGAACCTAGTTGGAAGAACAGACCATTGATTAGCTCGTTGCTATTCCAAGTGTGATCCTCCAACTCCTGGTTAAAGTCCCCAAAAAATAAGTACAGAAATTTAGAGTAAGCGCTTAGAAACACTTATAGCAATCTGAGAGTGGTGTTATGTCTATTGTTTCTAAGATTGTATTTTGTGTGTCTTTTTTAAACTGATTCATTTTTCTAATAAGTCATTGTTATTTTACAAAATATTGGTCCATGATGGATTGGAAATTTTTTTCTTAAAAATTCGTCCTTCCCTTAGATAAGTTTGAAAAGCTGTCATCTGGCTAACATAGAAGGACTAGTTTATATTTCCCCAAAAGTATAGGTTTTGCACCATCGCTGAGTCATATGTGCCTTGATTTTTTTTTTTTAATTTTAATGCTCATGTGTTTAATATGTATTCTAAAAGTTATAACTAGCACACCCAGGGTTTAATAGTGAGTTAATTTGAAAGAAAATGTTCACTGAGAAATAGTATAGTAAATAATATAGTGAATTGACTTAATGAAAAATATTAAATAATAACACAGGTAGCATGAGAAGATGACAAAAGTCACAAAAGTTGTAGCAGAATGGTTGAAGTTTGGGACACCCTGGTTTATCCTATCCACTCATTTCTATCCATTATTACCTGACTAAAAGCAAGATCCTAGAGAGACAGGATATAGAGACGAGAAAAGGGAAAGGCTGGTGGCCATCGTAGGACACCATCCGGTGGAACAGCACAGTCAAGAGATAAGTCAGCACCCAAGGAGGTCAGGTGTCAAAATAAATTTTGAGGCAGAACAGGAGGCCAGGGAGGGTTGCTGGTCCAAAACTGTGAAGAAAACCAACGTGGACATGGCACTTAACCTCTCGACGCCTCAGGTTTTTTCATCCTTAAAACGAAGACAATAGGTAATTCAAAAAGCTCTTTCTAAGATGTCCAAGGCATGTTGTTAAGTTATAAAAACAAGTTTCAGAGCAATAGAGGATGATCCCATTAGCAAAAGCGAACTGTATATGCAAAGAGCCTTTCTGGAACTGACTGCCAAGAAGCTCTTAACAGGCTTGCTTCAGAGGAGGGGTGGAGGCCAGTGGGGAAAGGCATTTTATTTATTAATTTTTTTTTCAACTGAGATATAATTGACATACAACATTGTATAAGTTTAAGGTAGACAGCACATTGATTTGATACATTTATGTATTATAATTACCACCATAGGTTTAGCTAATGCCTCTATCACGTCACATAATTATCATTTCTTTTTTGTGGTGAGAACATTTAAGTTCTGGTCTCTTAACAGCTTTGAAATGTATAATACAGCATTGTTAACTATAATCACTATGCTGTACATTAGATCTCCAGAACTGATTCATGTTTTAGTTGCAAGTTTGTACTCTTTAACACCTCCCCATTTCCGGGAAGGGGCATTCTAGACCCCGCGTTTATCCTTCTGTCAGGTTATAGGGAAGGCTCCGGAGTCAGGCTGCCAGGCTTTGAATCCGAGCTCCTCCTCTTACCAGCTGGGTAACCGGGTTGATGAGTTAACTTCCCTGTGCCTCAGTTTCCCTGACTCTAAAATGGAAGTCATGACTCACAGGGTTGATGAATTAGTATACATAAAATGCTAAAAACGGTGCCTGACCCATAGTAAAAGCAATATAAATGTTAGCCGTTATTATCGTGAGCAAGTACTACTTTATAATTTAATTAAGACCCTTTCAGCTTCATACACAGAGATTCTGTTTAGCCTGCTTCAGGGTTTTTCTTAGCTCTCCCTCTGCCTCTAACTATAATAAATAGCTGGGTCAGGTATCAAGCTAAACTTGCCCAGGTTTACTCCTTGTGGCCCTTGCTGGCATCTGTGAAATCAGAGCCTTTCAGAAGGGCTGGGGCGAGCCTCAAAGGACTCTCACGGCTGCCAGAAGTACCACTGGGTTTGGGGAAGACGACTCTCCCCAGGACCAGGCCAGACCAAGCCAGTTTCCAAGTGTGACAGACACGGGTACACGCCTACTTCCGAGTGCATTTGCTGGCCTCTTAGTGTTCCCACTCCCTAAAAGAACCCTGAAAAAACAAAATCCCAATTTCACAGTAAGAATCTTTCCCAGGAACTCTGAAATTACAGAAAATACCCAAAGGTTTTATTTATTTATTTTTTATGTTTTGGCTGCTCCTCGCAGCTTGTGGGATCTTAGCTCCCCGACCAGGGATCAACCCCACACCCCTGCAGTGGAAGCACGGAGTCTTGACCACTGGACCGCCAGGGAAGTCCCCCCAGAGGTTTTAAAGCAGCACCTTTGTCAGCTGTGCAGTCTCTGTGGGCTAAGCTTTCAAAGGGATTAGGGAACTATGTTCAATATCCTGTAATAAACCATAATGGAAAAGAATTTTAAAATAAAGAAATTTTAAAAAGGGATTAAACATCAGGAACACCTTAGGCCAGAGGAACATGAAGGGAGTTTGGGGGGTAATGGAAATTTTGTATATCTTGATTGTGGCGGTGGCTACACGATTGTATGTGTTTGTCAGAATTCACAGGACCGTACACTAAAAGGGTGATTTTACTATTTGTAAATTATACCTCCAATCTGCCTTAAATTAAAAAGAAAAAACTCTCTTGTCAGTGTAACCGGAGGGAATTATTTTCTAAAATTTTGGTGGATTAAAAAAAAATACAGCTGACCCTTTTTGATAAAGACAATTTTCCTCTTGCACCAGGTTAGTTCCAAAAGACAAGAAAGAGATGTTCTTCAGAGAACATTCTAGAGGATGAAGCCTCATAGTATCCTGCAAATTCCTTTCAGACTTAAAATTCCCTGCTCATTTCTAGCCATCCACCCCTTGCTCTGTTGGTTACGGCCAGATTGTGGTCTGACTTTGCAGAGACTTTTATCAGGGAGTGACTCTTCCTGCATTAAAAATGAACGTAATTTATTGCTGCATCTGCTCCCAAATGTCTGGGTCTTAAAAAGAGTGACATCGGGTCTAAAACTTGTAGAGAATTTACAGCCTATTGCCAAGAATCTTAATAACAAGCTCCCAATACGCTAGCTGTCCCCACCGAGTGTTGTAGTACATGATTTTAATTCAAAAGATGAATACGAGTTTGCGTGTTTCCTTTCAGGCCAATACAGAAAAGCCTACCTTGAGTAAGTCAGAGCAGGCTGGGAGAAATGCTCTTCTCTCTGACATCAGCAAAGGGAAGAAACTAAAGAAGACAGTCACCAATGACAGAAGTGCACCAATATTGGACAGTAAGTGAAAAAAGTTATTTTCCATGGAGATAAATGGTTTATGACCTAACAATCAACTCTACTCTTCCCACCAAAAAAAAATTTTTTTTTTTTTTGGTTAACAACAGCTGCAAAGCTAGCAGAATAAGGGACTGTATCACTCATTGTAGGCCATGGCTCTGGCTTGGGTTCCCTCTAATGCTGCAGGAAGCCAGTATAATAATTCTTTGTCCAAGACACACACAGCAGCAATTCTCTGAATTATTCACAACTCTTTACAGCACTTTCTGGAAATTAACCCTTTGTTCATCTAACCACAGAGCAAAAGGCAGCATGAAATATGGAAAGAGCCCTAGTCTTGGAATCAAAGGATGTAGGTTCGAGCCCTGACCATCTCCAACCCTTTGTCTTCATTTGTAAAATGGAGATAATACCTGTTCTACTGCCCTCACAAGTTTGTTGTGAGCATCCAACGAGACAATGCTTATGAAAGTGTTTTGTTGCCTGGAATGTATAATTCAAGTGTAGTTATGATTATTAGGGGGTTGGAGAGAGAGGAAATGAGATCACAGCTTTGCTTATTGACCCATCATAAATCTGAGATACTTTCTGGAACAAGGCAGGGTATGTATAAACAAACAAGTACCCACAATACAGGGCTACTTATTAACATTTACAACAGAATGAAACATTACAGATGGCTAGAATCTACCGGAAGTTAATTATCGGGCCTCAAGACTATCACCTCACACTCCTCACACATTTCCACTGCCAGCCAGATGTGCCCAGAATTCATCCTCAACCACAGATGCCACTTGGACTCAACAGGAATTAGACTGTCCTAAACTCACCAGAGGGAGCTTTGTAGACAAGTGAATAACGATGTAGGATTTTAGCCAAGTGGAGGAATTTCTAGGAAAAGTGCCTAACGAGTAGAAGAGAAAGATCAGCGTTAGGTGAGAACATTGGTGTGGGAGGAAGGTGGAAAAGAGGAAGACCAAGACAAAGGCCTTTGAGTTTTGTTCTGTTACCGGGCAAGGTGGTGCAGATGGAATGCACCACACCTCAGTGGAACTAGGGGGTCTTTGACTTTTGATGAAGTCTTACCTCTGGGTCAAAATGCCCACAAAATGGTGTGGTTATTGTATAATCAATCGCTTAGTTTTACTGATCTGTGTCACAAGGTTCTCCCTGGGGTTGCCCAGCCCAGTCGCTTCTTTCTGGGGAGCTTTGGTCCAATAGCCATTGAGTCGTGGTGCCTGGGATGGGGCCAGAGGAACTCCACAAACTGCCAACCTCTAGACCAGAGCCCAGAGTGGGAGAGGGAGCCTAGGCTCTGGAGAATTCCCTAGATGTTGAAGGAGAATGGACAGTCTGGGGCCTAGTCCTGAATCCACTAGTGGAAGTTCATTATATTCTTCAAGAAGATACACTTCTCTCGTTAAATGGAAAAGAGTGTTAGTTCTCCCTCCCATCTGCTCAGTGATGTTTAAGAATGCACTTTGCTTTGTGGACACCAGATGCAACCCAATGCATGCCCTTGTTGTCCATGCACTTAACTGGACACTAACACTGTTGTTAGAAGCTCTTTGCAAGTGGCAAAGTCTATCCATGGTTTTGTATTTGTTTGCAGGTGAAACCTCCCTGGGTTCTATGTCAAAATGTTGACCATGGTTATACATGATATAACTCTTGAGGTCAGCTTTGTCCTCCAATTTAATTGTTAGCAGAGTGACCTGGAGCCAGTTAGCTATCCTCAACTAGTGTAGCTTCTCTATCGGAAAGCTGTACAACTGTTGCAAGTTAAGAACACTGGTGGACGATGTCTGATAGAACAAGTTCATCGATCTCTTTGAATGTTCAATACCAGGTAAAGGTGTCCTATGAAATGCAGTATTCCAGAATGTATCGTTCATCAACGAATAACGTTTTAATGACAAGGGCATTATTAATATTATTGGCAATAATTAAAATTAGTAAAACTTTTAAATTTTATATGGAAGCAATTTTGCATACACTTCCAGAAATTGTTATTCTAATTTGATATATCGTACTAGGCGAAGTAATTCTTGTGAGTTCAGTATCAGATTGTTTCTTCTATCAGCAGAGTTCCCATAGTATCCCAGAAAGTTCCACACCTAGAAAAGATACAGAGCTGACACAGACTTATGATCAATCTAATCCAGAAAAAAAGAAAACATAAATGAATAAATAGAGCTCAGAAAGCAGATTAAGTAAAAGATTCAAAGCAGATTTTCTAAAATTAAGGATGCTACAATGAAGTTATATGCTAAAACATTTTGAAATCTTAAAGAATTTAACTTTTTAAGAAAAGTACAAATTTACCAAAAATCATTCATGAAGCTTCAATGAGCAAGGAAAAAGTTGAAAACTTCATCAAATTACTTTTCCTCTAAAAAGCTTTAGAGCCAGATGATTTTATCAGAAAATTATTTCAGATTTTAAGAAACAACAAATTCAAATGCTATATAAATCATTCCTAAATGTAGGAAGACATGGAAAGCTATCTGTTAGGTATGAGATTGGCATGATCTTAATATCAAAACATGACAAAGGCAGCATATATACAGAAAGAAAGCTGGTGTATCAGTGTCTCAGGGGACACGTGGCAATGCCTGGAGGCATTTTTAGTTATCACAACTTGGTGAGGGAGGGTTCCTACTGACACCTAGTGGGTAGAGGCCAGGGATGCTGTAAACATTCTACAGGGAACAAGATGGTCACCCACAACAAAGAATTATCTGACCCAAAATGTCCGTAGTTCCAAGGCTAAGAAACCCTACTATAGACCACTTATGATCATAGACGAGAGGATACTAACTAAAAATCCAAAAACTCTAATTCAATAGTATATTAAAAAAATAATTCACCAAATCCAGAGTTTGTCTCATTTTTAATGTTAGAAAGTCTATATATCCATCATATCAAATAAGGAAAACCATATAATGATCTCAGTAGATCCTGGATAGGCATTTGATCAAATTCCATGCCATAAGAAAGTCTTAAAAACCCAGAGTGGAAGGATCCTTGCTAACCACGAATACTTAGAAAGAAAAAAAAGTTATTTCAAACCAACAGTCAGTATGTAACTTGGGGGCTTCCCTGGTGGTGCAGTGGTTAAGAATCCGCCTGCCAATGCAGGGGACACGAGTTCGAGCCCTGATCCAGGAAGACCCCACATGCCGCCGAACAACTAAGCCCGTGCGCCGCAACTACTGAGCCTGTGCTCTAGAGCCCGCAAGCCACAACTACTGAAGCCCGTGCGCCTAGAGCCTGTGCTCTGCAACGAGAAGCCACCCCAATGAGAAGCCCGTGCACCGCAACGAAGAGTAGCCCCCGCTCGCCACAACTAGAGAAAGCCCGCGCTCAGCAACAAAGACCCAATGCAGCCAAAAATAAACAAATAAATAAATTTTTTAAAAAAATGTAACTTTGAAACATTAGCGGCATTCTCATTAAAATCAAAATATGATTTCCTTTATTTTTAAAATACTAATAACGTTAATAATTTATTTTTAAGATAAACATAAATGTATATTTATTCTTTATAATTATTTTAAAATAAATTGTCTTTAAATTAATAAAACATTAATAACTTACACTGTTATGGAAGCTCAGTCATCAAAATAATTTCTTATATAAAACAGAAATAAGATACACAACTCTTAGAAAAGAAGGCGTACAACCTTTATTATTTGCAGAGCATTTGTCTACTAGAAAATCCAAGGCAAAAAATAAATTTTAATTCTGAAAATGCAGGAAAGTGATTTATTAGATATCAAATGAAATTTCCTGATGCCAATAATAACCAAATCCAAAATATAGTAGGAAAAACATTCCTTTCATAATTTCAACAAACAAAAATGTATTTGAAGTGACCCTAAAAGAACTATGGGTGACCCGTATCATGAAAATTACAAAACTTTACTGAATAAATCAGAAGACATGGGAAAATATACCATGTTTCCATAAAGTCTAAATATCATGAAAGTGTCAGTTCTCCCAGATTAATTTGTAGAACTCATGTAATACTTACCAAAGACTCAACAAGGTTTTCCAGGGGTAGAACTTTAAACAGTACTTAACCTCATAAAACATATACACATACATAAATTGTTAAGAGACAATTTTTTAAAGAGGGTATAATCATGGCTCTAATACAGATATAAAATAAACATATATCAAAGATTTTATTTAGCTCATTAATTAATGAGGGAACCAATGTAATGTTATCAATTCAAAGGAGAATTCAAAGTACCACACATATGTAGGCAGGTGAGTATTGAAATGAATTTACAAATAGGTGCAAAACGGGTCAATCAATTGCATTACACTGAACACAACCAATATGCATTTCTATGGACAAATATCATTTGCATTGTCAGTTTTGTACAATTTAATAGAGTTGCAGACTAGCTCAAAGGCAATGGGAAATAACCCAGAAGGCTAGACTGGATACTTAGTAATCTTTTTCTTTCTTCTTCCTTTCTTTTTTTGTTTTCTTGTTTGCCTATTTTGAAATCTTTCACAATTTTTTGGCAACAAATGCAAAATAAAACAAAATCTTTGCATCATCTCAAGTTGCAAAGAATTTTAAAAATGTTAAAGTCTACTGTTGGGTTTTATGATATTAAAAAATTGAAATCAACCTGGAAGGCCATCAAATAGGTAGATGGATAAATAAATTACAGTACATTCAGTGTTCTAAAACACAATGCAATCCTTTAAACTCATGTTTTCAAAAAATATTTAGTGACATGGGAAATGCTAACAAAGTACTGACTGAAAAAAGCAGGCTAAAAACTATGTAGTGAATTTGGTCATAAGAAAAAATATGTAAAATGAAAAAAAACCAAAACCTGGCAGGGAAAAATACACCAAAACAGTGGGTATTTCAATGAAGCAAAATTATGGGATATTTTATTTTCTTCTCCTTTATTTTTACTATTTCCTTTCTTCTCACCTTTTATTGTATCTCCTCCTCCCTTAAGACTTTCTTTCTTTGAAGATACTTTTATTTACCAAATCCTATGATACACAATAGATATTAACTCATGTGGCAGCCAGCCAAGCGGGGGAAAGTCATTATCTATTACTGATTCTTCTACCACTGGGCTTGCGACTGCCCTGGAGTAGAAAGAACCCTCTGCTTTTCTGACGGGGGATAGGGTGAATCCCTAAAGTCCTACCCTTTAATGAAATTCCAGGTGTCCACCATGGGCTTAGGTTCTGCCAGCTCCCTGTTGTATCGTGATTGTTTACTTGGGCAAGGACTGGTGAAGTTCTCTGGTGGTGTCTTCATACATGTGTAAAGACTGTGTTTTCTTCCTTCTGCAGAACCTAAAGGAGCTGGTGGTGGTGGCGGAGGCGGCGGTGGAAGTTTTGGAGGGGGTGGACCACCCGGTTTGGGAGGACTGTTCCAGGCTGGGATGCCAAAGCTGAGATCCACAGCCAACAGGGAGAGTGGTAAGGAGAGTTTCCTTCTCTTAGTTACTGAAGACAAGGCTGAGTCTGGTGGTTTTGAGACTTGGCATCCCCTCTAAGGCACTGTGCCCTGTGAAACATTTTAGATTTCTTGAAATGTTAACACTGTTTTATAAGAGGGACTCAAGGGACTTCCCTGGTGGCGCAGTGGTTAAGAATCCGCCTGCCAATGCAGGGGACACGGGTTCAAGCCCGGGTCCGGGAAGATCCCACATGCCGCGGAGCAACTAAGCCCGTGTGCCACAACTACTGAGCCTGTGCTCTAGAGCCCGCGAGCCACAACTACTGAGCCCACGTGCCACAACTACTGAAGCCTGCGCACCTAGAGCCCGTGCTCCGCAACAAGAGAAGCCACTGCAATGTGAAGCCCGTGCACTGCAACGAAGAGTAGCCCCCGCTCGCCACAACTAGAGGAAGCCCGCACGCAGCAACGAAGACCCAACGCAGCCAAAAATAAACGAAATAAAATAATTTAAAAAAAAAAAGAGGGACTCTATTTAGCATCTTTTTTTTTTTTCTTTCTTCTTTTTCTTTTTAACTCAGGATCAGACAGCTCCATCGAGCTGTTAAATATTTGCCCAGTGTCCTTGGGGAAACTTGTACTTTTTTGTACTTTTCTAAAGGGTAAGCTAGAGCGGGAAGAAAAGGAAGGAGCAAATGGGACTTGCCACCCCTGGAAACTCTGCCTGGTGACCTGGCAGATTCAGCTTTCTTTGTGAGGTAGTCTGACCCACCTGTCGAGTGTAGTAAATACTTATGAGTCTCTTTTCAAACACACAATGGAGCATGTCATATGGAATATAATTACATATCTCACAAAATCTAAAAAGGTGTTTTGCCTGACAGACATTTGGCATTTCAGAGCTAGTGATTCTAAGTATTCTCTGCAGGAAGCCATGGAAATGAGTCCTACAGGATTGTCTGTGAACACGATGGCAGAGAAAAAAGTTAAACCTGGTCATGCCTAAATAAAAAACCTTACAGAGTGTGTGAGGCTCTCCCCTGACTATGACAGAAGCTCAAGAAATTTCACCATGAAACTTTATTTTTTAATGTTTACTGTGTTAGAAGAATTTTATTTCTAATTCTATGGTCTTTTAAAATGTCCCCTGGGAAAGTGTGACATTGTCACAGTCATATGAAGATAAAGTCACTGAATCTTCAGGGTTGGTTACCTGGCTATTTTAGTTTTGGATTGTCAACATCTAGAAGGAGACTCAAGAATATGAGAGCTTCTATCTTGCCAGGCCTGCATTTAAATTTATTTAAAACCCACTGAAAGGACTTGAGGCAACCGACAAATGCATACATTCAGTACTTTAACAGTAGGTGAAGAAATTCAGGCAAAAGACAACTGGAAGTAAAACAATGAAATGAAGATGGAATTTAAGTTAGTACACAAAATGCTATAGTATTTGCATAGTATACTATCTGCATAATGGGTCCCATCCCTGTAATGTATATGTGGATAGTAACTGCACCTTTAATCCAAACTTGGAAGGTAAAACTTATCACAAGTTGGTGACATAGAACTATACCACACAGTCAAGGAAAATATAGCTCATTTCTAGTGCTAAAGTCAAAATAAAAATTCTCTCTAGAGTTCACATTATTCATAAATCCAGCCAAATGTCTCTCATTGTGCCTTGGATAAAATCTGAACACCTTCTGGCCTACAAGGCTCTTTATGACCCGGCCCCTGCTGGCCACTCAGGCTACGTTTCGTAGGGTTCTCCTCCATGCTCACTGTGCCCCACGCACATAAAAGCCTTGGTTTTTTAACTTGAAGCTCATTTCCACCTCAGGGCCTTTGCACCTGCTGGCCCTCTGACTGAAGCACTTCTCTTCCTCCTCTCCATGGCGGGCCTTAGCTCAAATGTCACATCCTCAGAAGGGCCACCCCCATCTATCCTGGCCTCTCTGGGCATTCTTCGTCTCATCAGCCTATTTTAGTTTCTTTTTAGTCCTTATAACTATCTGAAAATATTTATGTTTACTGGTTTTTAGTTTATCTCTCCCACAAGAACGTAAACTACAAGAGAGCCAGATCTTTTCTGTTTTGTTTACTCCTCTGCCTCTAGCATCTAGAATAATGGCTGGCGTATAGTATAGCAGGTACTCAATAAATATTTGGTACATTAATTAGCTCATGGTTGAACTGGGTGAAGTTTTTTCAGACTAAGCATTTTTTGAGAATTAGTTTGGGTTCCAAGAGACTCTGGGGTGGTGGTTTGAGTTTTTCCATAACTTTGGTTCCTCTTTAGTTCTTCCCCTTGTTGAACCAAAGCAGTTGAATATTAATTATGTATTAATAGTAGGGTTGTTCTGTCCTGTCAGCATTAAAGTGGAAGTTGACCTAGTAGGGAAAAACGTTGTATAGTTGCCTACTTGTTTGTAGATTAAGACCATCCACTGGTGTCAACTCTTTTAATTAAACTTTGACAGTTCTTTTTCCTTTGACAGTTTCTTATTTCAATCATAACTCTTCCACTATATTTTTCCATCCTCTCTTAGAAATTTATCTTTAAAGGTTCTAGGTAAGCCCTCCCATACAGAAACTTATATTGGGATAACTAATTTCTTCATCTAAGATGGCTAAATTATTTTTCAAACCTGAGAGGTACAGGGTGGTGTTACAGGGATAGTGATGGGGAGAAAAGAAAATCATTAGCAGAAATCCCATGTACCAATGCCATGCTGTTCTCGACCTCTTGTAATGAATGGGGATGTCTCCAGAACTCTTACCAACTTCATCCTGGTTCTTGTCCATCCAGAATGCCAAGAGAGCTCTCCAGAATCCCTTTGAAAGCTGATGGGTTGTGGAATCTGGGAGTAGAAAAGAAACAGAGAGCTGTGATCTGTCCCTCTGCTTCCAGGAAGGACACACAAAACCTAGTTTATATAAATAATAGTTACCTACCGTTTACAGCATCTAGGAAAGGGCTTCCAGTAGCTGGCAATTTACTCTAGTTCTCTGATTTCCTTTAAGGTTCCTAACTTTCTGATTTTTTTTTTTTTTTTTTTTTTTTCTGTTCTTCAGATTCTGGAGGAAGCCGACCCCCGATTTTGCCACCAGGAGGAAGACCCACATCTGCCAAACCTTTCTCTCCCCCAAGTGGCCCAGGGAGGTTCCCTGTGCCTTCTCCAGGCCACAGAAGTGGACCTCCAGAACCTCAGAGGAACCGAATGCCTCCCCCGAGGCCCGACGTGGGCGCGAAGCCTGATAACATTCCGCCTCCAGTGCCTAATACTCCAAGACCCGTTCAGTCAAGTCTGCACAACCGGGGGTCCATCCTAGTGCCCGGGGCCCCCAGGCAGCCCAGCCCCGGGCCGACTCCTCCCCCTCTCCCCGGAAATCGAGGGGCTGCTTTCGGTGGAGGCTCCACCCGCCAGACCCCGTCAGGCTCCTCCTCGCCCTTCTCCAACCGGCCTCCCCTCCCCCCTACCCCGAGCAGGGCCTTGGATGACAAACCCCCTCCTCCGCCTCCTCCAGTGGGCAGCAGGCCCTCCATCCACAGGGAGGCCTTCCCCCCGCCTCCCCCTCAGAACAGCAAGCCCCCGGTGCCCTCCACCCCGCGGCCTTCCCCCTCCGCGCAGGCCCCGCCCCCGCCCCCGCCCCCCAGCAGGCCGGGCCCTCCCCCAGTGCCCCCAGGATCCAGTGGCGGCGGCGACGAAATCCCGAGGCTCCCACAGCGGAACCTGTCCCTCTCGTCGTCCTCGTCGTCCTCGTCATCTGCGCCTCCCTTACCTTCACCCGGGCGGTCGGGCCCTCTTCCTCCCCCGCCCAGCGAGAGACCCCCTCCTCCGGTGAGGGACCCACCGGGCAGATCAGGTATGGCCAGAGCGCGGTGAGTTGTGCCCCTGTGACCCAGCCAGCCCAGAAGGCACTACCAACTGCACATGAAGAGAGCCCAACAAAAGCTTAAGTGAACTCTCAGGCTGCTTTGACCTTGGAAGTGACACATAACCCATATGATTTCCTCTTGACCTCACGTAACCTCTGAGGAGAGTGGGACCCATACTTCTGTCCACATTTCCCAAGTGAGGAGACTAAGTAACCAATGAAGTGAAATGATCCCAAGCGAGTTAATAACGAATAGGCAACTCACCTTCCATCTCACCACTCTACCTGCCATCTCCTGAAAGGGAATTTCTGCTGTCTTAACTGAGAACTAAATTCCCTTCTCCTGCAGGGGGGCCCATTATTCCAACAAGAAGGGCAGTTATTTAAGAGTGAATGAACTTCTCTTGTACCTCTCTTCATCGGTCAAGCTTTGACACATACTAGAGTCCATTTTCCTGTCTGTTCACATCTCTGACACATAGATCCCTTGGAGAATCAGATAAAGGTATAAGGCCTTCTCTCCATAAAAATGCTCATAAGCATAAACTCAAGATTGCCTGCTGTTTCATGGATTGAAGGACCTGCTGAAGCCCATCTGTGTCCCCACCCAGGGCTGAGAAACCTGGATCTAAGGGGAGAACCTGCACAGTGTGAAACGAAGTGTGGGGAGTCTGTACTCTCTCTCCTACTTATAATAGGTGCTTGTTTGTTTTCTGTTTGTTATTGATGGATTCAGAAGAACTATCTAGTTTTGGAATTTAACCTTACCATACCTACAGGATGTCTGGAAATGGGGCATTTTTTGCTCTGTGAGAAGCTAACTGACCTTTGACCCCCTGACCTCAGGAACCTAATAAACACTTTTTTAAAACAGTAGTCCTCAAACTTGACCACATACTGGAATCACCTGGGAGCTTTAAAAACCATGATGCCTGGGTTCCTACCCCAGGGCTTCTGGTTTCATTGGTCTGGGTTACAAACTGGGCATCAGGATATGTGGAAGCTCCCTGGTGACTGTAATGTGTAGCAAAGTTTGAGAACCACTCCTTCAAACCACTTTGCCAGGGAGAGTCAGCTACAAATATAAAAAGTTGGTAGTCTATTCAATCTAGACATTGTGGCATCTCATTAAGTATCCTTCAATGAACAAATAAGAACAAGTAGTCAGATGAATGAAATGCATCATTTTTTTCTTATCCAACAGGTATGGATTTTCCCCCAAAATGGTTGAGCTGTTTGCTTGGTTCTACCAAATGATTTAATCAACAGATTAAATATTCCCCCAAATAGGATAGGCAGTGATATATATATGTTGTTTCTTTCAATTACATTAAGTCATACCTGTTTATTATACAAAATACATAAAAGTATAATGAAAATAAAAATCATCTATAATTCTGCCACCACCATCATCCAGATATAACATTGTTTATATACCCTTTCAGTCTTTTTAAAATGCATATATATACATGTTTCCAAAATTAGTATCATACTACATATATTGTTTGCTAATTTGCTTTTTATTTAACATAGCTCATTAACATTTTCTGATATGACTAACTCTTCTTTTACAACCTGACTTTTAATGGCTGCATAATATTAAATCTCACAAAAGTACCTTGGCTTATTTATTAGTCACGTGGTCATACAGGTCATCTCTAGAGTTTTGCTGTCGCAGATAATGCAGGGATACATTCTTGTAGCTAAATATTTGTGCACATCTCTGTGTATTTCTTTTGGATGAATTCCTAGGAATGGAATTTCTAGGACAATGGATGTGCATAGTAAACTATGGATTTCATAGTTATTGCCAAATTGGCCTCTAGAAAATTCCCACCAATTTACATTTCCACAAGGAACCTATGAGAAGTCATCAAGGGCCATCTATATTTTGAGAGGTGGCTTGGCTTCACTGTTAGGGGAGTGTTTTAGAATTTGACAGAATGGAGTCAAATCCTATTCTTCCACTCATTAGTGTACTGATTTGGGCTCTTTAACCTTCCAACACCTCTGAGGCTCACCTGCTGTCCTGACACTCCTTGGGGCTGTTGTAAGAATTAAATGAGACCAGTGTGTATAGTGGTTATCTTATTTCCCTGCATGTAGTAGCATTCAACAAATGTTCATTTTCATTATTATACTGCCAACAGGAAATAGAAATCTGTTTTCTGTTATGCTTGCCTAGGTTTGGAGCAGAGGGCTGGAAGGTTGGAGAGTAAGGAACATGAACAGTTACTTTAAAAGAGAGATCAAGTTGATCAGGTTACGTAGTACCAGGCCGCATAGTATTGGAAGTCTAGTTTGCATTCAGTGACAGTTATGTGGTGGTACTACCACTGCCATCAAGCCCACAGCATGTGAGCCACTTCTCCCCCCAATAAATCTACTCATACTAACTAACTGGGACTCCAGCAGTGAGAAGCAGATGGGGCAATAAATAAACCCTACCAGATTAGGCACTGAAGACTCCTTGAGAGACGAACCAGGGCTGGGCATGCCTCCCCCCTCCATTAGAGATCTGAGCCAAGACTTCCAGACAGGAATATCTTTGATGTGTGGGTCATTCACTTTAAGGTCCTCTAGTTGGATTCTGAATCTGTAATTAACAAGACATATTTATATTTATAGCACCATAAGATGTTGTGTTTACATAAAGATGTCAGCATGTTGCTAGTGGAACACACCGCTGAAGGTCAGGAATAATTACTAAGGCCATTTTGATTTGCATGAGAAATGCTCAAGTTCTTTTTTTCTTTTTAAAAATTTACTCATGACCCAAATAGCCTCTGCATTTGGAGCATGGGAAAAGCAAGATATGTTCCTTTGTACTATCAAAAAGAAGAATTTACTTTGAATTATTTACTAAGAACTTAAAATTTTCTGATTATACCACACCACTGCATTTTTAAAACATGGTTTCAAATACTATATAATACTTTTTATTTGGTTTTTGACTAAGTATTTCTGGCAACAGTGCAGTGAGAAAGGTATTCCTTCGTAGACAGGAAATCAAGTTCCACAGGATAACCAGCCTGCACAGGGTCAGGATCCTGCACCAGCATTTATAGCCATGCACATTGATTAGCTGATTGTCACTCCCTCTGTTAATCTGACTCCCCAAAGAGGAAGAACCAAGAAGGAACTCTTACTGTTCTCGGGATGACTGATGTTTGGTTTCCTGATCCCGCTTCTGCCTGGAAATAGATCATATGCATCACAGAAACGTGCTTGTATAATTAGCAATGATACTATGCATTTAAAGAACTTAGTCCCTCTGGAGACCTAAAATAAGTTCATAACTATCTTATTTTTAAAACAGCATTTACTTAATAAGTAACATGTCACAGTAATTAGTTCAACAGTTATTTAAAAGGAATTTTAAATGTTTTTTAAAGTATACAGTTGTCAATATAAACAGATGATTGATTACCTATTGTCAACTGCATCACCTCCAATCTCAATACTAACTCAAAGCCAAACAGCCATTTAGCTATCAATGTGCACTTGTTCCATGTATGTGTGTACATTTGTGCATTTCTGTGCTTATATGTGTCTACTCATTTCTTGGCTAAACCTCCTAGGAAGTCTCCACCATTTCTCCACATTCCCTAGTAAAAGGGCATGTATCCAGCAGGCACTCAATAATTGCATGTTGATGACCATGATAATAGTAATGTAGGGTGTAAGGTATAGCACTAAATGTCATTTTTCTTTTGCTCCAGGCCCTCTCCCACCACCTCCTCCAATGAACAGAAATGGCAGCACATCTCGGGCCCTGCCTGCCACCCCTCAGTTGCCATCCAGGAGTGGAATAGATAGTCCCAGAAGTGGGCCCCGGCCTCCTCTTCCTCCCGACAGGCCTGGCACTGGGGTGCCTCCCCCACCTCCACCATCGACATCAATTAGAAATGGCTTCCAGGACTCTTCATGTGAAGGTGAGGTGTGGTCCCGGCTCCTTGGAAACGTACAAGCTATAGTAGGGCAGCAGCTGAATGGCAGGTGTGTTTGTGTCTGTTTGTGTGACCCTCACTGTTATCATACTGCACAGCACTAATCTAAGCACTCTAGGGCCCACCATGATTTCAAATGAAAAATAGTAATCCCCCTTCCTCCACTCCCCAAAGAGGCAGATCATTTTTCTCTGTTCCTTTTTTGAGTCTCATTTTGGTTAACTTTCCAGAGATTCCAGAATTCTGAAAAGAACCATTTTTGTAGCTAACCTTATTATACCTACCTTTCTGAACAGTTCGTGGTGGGTAAGAGGCCCAATGGCCTGCAGATACTGAGCAGCTTATCTCTGCCATTGTTATCAGAGGGTCCGAGTTATTCCTTCCACTGGTGAAGGAATAATTAAGAAAGGCATCCCGAACCTTAGTCCCCAGCTCCTGAGAGGGACTGGCTGGGTCCTCGTCGCTCTAGTTAAAGTCACTTGGATCTGTCTTTGGTTTGATATGCAGACCAGTATATTTTATCGCTGTGCTAATCAGTGACATTTGTAGCACACTTCCGGCTTTTCTCTAAACTTCTAGACATAAAACCAGAAGCGATCTCTGCCGTTCTCTCTGTATTTCATTCTGTGCCTTTCGTTACATAAGTCTTCAGAGCAGATTGTCTGTTACTGAAGATACTGTTTGTTTCTCTCCCTCAGATGAGTGGGAAAGCAGATTCTTCTTCCATCCGATTTCTGATTTGCCACCTCCAGAGCCATATGTACCAACAACCAAAAGTTATCCCAGTAAATTGGCAAGAAATGAAAGCCGGAGTGAGTATTTCTACAGGGGCAATTGGATGCCTTCATACTTGAGTAGCCTGGGTTATACACAACTGAGGGTTGTATAGGAAATCCAGGTCTCTTGCCTGGAGTGGGGTGATTTCAGAGAAATCGCTCCTGGATTTGGAACCATATAAATTCTAGTAAACTCCCCTTCTACACTCATTGAGGAAAATGGAGACATCTAGAATGCATATGAGAAATGATTATTTTAATGTGTCATTACAAGCTCAAAATACCTTTAGTTTGCTAGTAGGTTAAATTTTATTATTTTGCTTGTTTGGACAATCTTTCCCCATTTTGATCTTCCTAAGATGGCACAATTAGAGCCATCTTCTATTCCTACTAGTTTTGAGACTGGCAGAATGTCTCACTAATTATAACAAAAACTCACTGTAACTGCTTTGATTGTTTAAATATAATCATAACTTTACAGAGCATTACATGAAAATTTTAAGTATACCCATAATCTCTCCACATAACATAACAGATATTTTCATTTTACCAGGCTCTCTTCTAATTTTTATCCATCTAATTCTGATTAATTTATATAGTTTAATAATTATAGAGTATGGGTTTTGCTGATGAGATTTATATAACATTGCTGAGTAAACGCTTCCCTATTTTATCACATGGTTTTTATTCTACAGAATTCCATCAAGTCAGCATATAATAATTTAGTTTACCATTATTGGACATTTAGATTGTTTTTTTCCTTATAGATGTAATGCTACCATAAAGAAGTGAATCAATTTTCCCCTACTGAAAAGAAATACGTGAACAAGAAGAGGAAATAGAAAAACTGATATTTCACAACAATAAATGTATAGAACTAAGGGAGAATTAGCATGAAATATACATACATCACTGATGAGGCCCCATCTTGTAACAGCCTTAGCTTCAGAACCAAACTCCCAAGCCAGAAATGAGTGGAGAAAAAGTGTTTGAGCATGTCAAAGAACTGTCACATGACCCTAGCCTTGTCCTCACTGCCCAGCAGAGCTCCTTCACGTACTCTGAGCCTACTGACTCTTTCTTAACACACAGTTCTTAATTTTTGCTTGGTTGGTTCCCAGCCTTAGAGCAGATTAATATCAGCTGAAGTCAAGGTTGGTTAAAAGCAAAATCACTGATTTCGGGGAGAACAGATAGGTGGCAGTCTTGGGTTAAAGGAGGAGCTAGGAACACAGAGCTCTGCTAGGTATCACAGCACTGGACAATACAGATGTTTCTGTTGGGTTATTAAGAACAAGACAAATTGTGCTTTGTGCTTCTGTTGAAGATTCAAAGAATTAGAAAATATTTTAGAAAAATTTCCCTGAAAAAAATGCCAGAAGTAAACAGAATATTGCTGCTTGAAAGGACAAGTTTAATTCCTAGAAAAACTTATTTATGTGGAATACTGCATTCTAGATGATGCCTAATAAAAGAGGCATAACTGTAATAAAATTATCATACAAGAGTTGGTGGTTGAAATTTTTGGTGAAAAAGTCTTCACGTGGGTACAGTATCCTCGAGTTCTCTCTCTCCCCACCCCACTCTGTGCTATTTGTATATTTATGTCAATAACAGAACCATCCTCCCCAGCCCCTCTAGATTTTTAATTTAATAGCTGAACACATTCCTTCCCCCCAACTTCCTGTCTTTATGACTGTCCGCAGCTTGAGGATTGGAACTAGGCCCTGCTCACTACCACATCTTCCGAAAGTGGCACAGAGCTTGAAATACAGCAGCATTTAAAAATATTTCTTAGATCGGTAAATTAATTTCCACAGCCCTCCAAAAGTGTTTTTGTAGGTTTAAAAAAATATTTCTAGCATTGGGCATGTTTAATATTTTATAATGATAATGGATCATCTCTCTAACACAAATAAAGTACTATGGAGTGGTTTTATCCTGCTCCTGTACCTGCCTCAGCCTCCAGGCCCACTGCCTGGTAGGGCACCCAGACAGCCCTGAACAGTGCCTCCTAATTGCAGCTTTGTACAAGGCCAGCCCTTGTTTTGCTCAACATTTGTGGTGTGTCAACTGACAGTCAAGGCTCCATGACAGATAGCTGATTTACATCCAGATGAGTCTTTCCTCAGGTCCCTGCCCAAGAAAAGACTTGGTTGGGATAAAAAGAGGAAGAGGCAAGGTAATGGACTGCCACTGTTTTCCTCTAACTCCTCCCCTTGCTCAGAGATTTGTTCTAACTCAGGAATCCCGAAGTGGGCTACTTTGGTTGCTGTCAGGGAAGTGGTGGCCTGCTGAGGAATCCATCAATGCCAGTGCACCTGAGTCTCAGAACCGTGGCCTTAGCAGACCTACTCGATGGACATGAGTCCCTGGTAGACCTACTCACAGCAATCTGAGCACCTGGCTTCATGCCTAACACCTGTTAGATCCTCAAAACAAAATGTGCATGGGACAAATGAATTTTTTAATTGTGAATGGATTTTAAACCTAGTTATGGCATGCTGACAGCCCATGAATATGCATAGTTTTTAAAAGAACACTATCAATAGAGTGAAGAGAAAGCCCATGAAATGGGATAAGATATTTGCAAATCATATATCTGATCAAAGATTAATATCTGGAATACATAAAGAATTCCTACAATTCAACAACAACAAAACAACACAATTTTTAAAATGGGTTGAATACTTGCGTAGATATTTCTTGAAATAAGATATACAGCTTGCCAATAAGCACATAAAAAGATGCTCAACATCACTAATCATTAGGAAAACACAAATAAAACTACCACTTTACACCTATTAGGATGGCTGCTATCAAAAAAGCATTGTTTAGAAATTAGAAGATACCTAAATGCCCAACAAAAGGGGAATGATTAGATAAATAAACTATAGTATACTTATATAATAGAATGCAGTGTGTCATTAACAATTATATTTGTAAAGAGTAATGACTGAAAAATGTTCAAATGGACTATATATGATCCTGTTTTTGGAAGAAAAAAGGGAACTGTTTATATATGGAGAATATACACATAATGTTACTGGTTATCTCTGGGTGGTAAAAGCATTGGTGAATTTTTGTTTTGTTTTTCTCATCCATATTTTCTCAATCTATAATATATATGTATTATATATAATGTATAATCACACATACTATGTGAAGAGAAAAAAAGTGACTTTTTAAAAACTTTAACTTCGCATAAGTACTTGGTAGCCAGTGGTAGGTCATCCTTCTCTAGTAAAATTTGTTCAGATCCTTACTTGCTTCTTCCCTTCATTTCTCATGCACATGTGCAAGTTATTTACAGCCTTGATCATGGGGCGGGGGCGGGTAGTGGGTTCTTTTGCAACCATTCTTAAGTCTTACAGTGAGAACATAAGCTTTCTAACCAAAATTTATATTTTGCCTATTTTTTCATCAAGGTGGATCCAACCGAAGAGAAAGGGGTGCCCCACCCCTTCCTCCTATCCCGAGGTGATCCTTGCCTGCTCTTCTCCACCCAAGCCCAAGAGCTCCTTCTGCTGTTGCTGTCCGAGTCGCACACCCTCCTTCTCTTGTCTTCCCTTGTCCCCTTCATGATGGCAATAGGGAAGAAGGGAGGTGATGTGGGAATGCGTGTGTGCAGGGTGGGTATGCAGTAAAGAAATGCACCTCGCTTTTTATATTGTGTATATTCTTAAAGCTATTGCTTGCTTCAGCTATAGCCTGTTGGCTGCTTTGGGGATCAATATAGGCTTTTGTGGCAAGTAGGCAGCGATGAATTGTGTCCCAGCTTTCAACCAATGAAATTCAAACATTCACTGCTTTTTTGCTACAGATCACAATATTAAGGTCCCTGAGAGCTGTTTTGCTTCCCTGCCTTTTTTGCATGTTTGGCCTCCTGTTTCCATGAACCACAGACCACCTAAGCAAGTTGCTCATGTGAAATGTTTGCAGTTACAGGCTGTCCAATCTTTGGCGGTCTGGGACAGAGCTGTCCAATAGAAATATAATGTGAGCCACATCTACAATTTTACAATTTCTAGTAGCCACATTAAAAAGAAAAATAGGTGAAATTAATTTTAATATATTTTATTTAACACTGACATCCAAAATATCATTTCAACCTTCAATCAATATAACAATTTTAATGAGATATTTTATATTCTTTTTTTGGTACTAAGTCTTCAAAATCTGGTATGTATTTTACACTTAGAACACATCTCCATTCAGACTTGTCACATTGCAAATGCTCAATAGCCACACATGGTTGGTGGCTACCATGTTGGACAGCGCAGGTCCAGAAGATAGAGGCTAGTGCAAAAACCTCTTGTTTAAAAAACAAAAAAAGCAAGATGAGCTTTAGCAATGCAAGAGGTAACTAAAAATAAAGTTAGGACCCAACACCTTGTTTGGCAAACAGCTTTCCTTAGATTTTGCTCCCTTATTTTCCCTCTTCCCTGGAAATCTGTATACAGATGTTGCTTCACAGTACCAAGGTCAGAAATTGATATAATAGGGTTTACAGTCACGTGGAATAAAGCCATTGGAAAGAAACTGAAAGCCAGTTGGGGCTCTGGGGCTTAGAAGCAGCTGCCTTGAGCTCATCTGTCGGTTGGCCTCCTGCCTTATGCATCGGAAGTGGCTTCATTCCTCTCCAGCCCAGCTTGCTCCTTAGGGCAGGAGGCTCATAGGCTCCATAGTTGTGGGGAAAGTCAGGGAAAGGTAGCAAATCAGAAATGTGGAAGAAGGGGACGGTTTTGAGTTGACGGACAAAACTCTAAAAATCTAAATCTGATGATTATGGGGTTGAGAGAAAGAGACTGCTGCAGGAAATTGGAGGGAACTTGTTTTGAATCTTTCTGGGAGAATCATTTGCCTTGGATCTATGCAAATAAAGCTCCCCCAGAGGACCATAGGGATGAGCCAGCCTTGCCCTTTTTGTATGGTTTTGTTTACAAAACTTTACTGGGACTTTTAAATCTAGCTATACACTTGGAAAAAAAGATTTCCACTTAGATGTTTTATATGGTTAATTATGTTTAAAATTTACCATTACTTATTTTTTTAAAGTTCATGGCTATATATGTATATGTATATCTACCTAAACTTTGTATTATGGTTTCAGTGAATTGTTCATGTATTACTGGGAGATGCTAACAAGAAATCAATCCAAAGAAAAATTTGAAAGAAGCATTCCTATTTATAGAATAAATGTTTCATTTATATAAAAGCAAAAGAACTTAGAGTTCTAATAATGGGATGTCTAATAAATTATGAAGTTGCCCATTTCAATCTGTTGTATTTTTATAACTTTCCTTGCCAAAGTCCTGGGCTTATTAAGTACATTAGAGAATTTGGGTTCCCCGCCCACCACCATTAATTTGTCTTTCATACGTTCACTCGGGGGCCTTTACCCAAAGAAAATCAAGAAACATAAAGGTGTAACAAGCTTGGCAAAGTATTTTCAAAAAAAGTTTTTAATCTCTAATATTTTGGTAATATAGCAGCATCATTTTATTTTGAATTCTTTGATCAGATATCAATAGTTGGTAAAAATCCCTATGATAAAGCCTAATGACCCACTTCAGAAAAGATGGAGTTGGGCCTTCCTAGCAAATATGGCAGAGAAAAGTCTGACCCGAAGAAAATGGGTCTGAATTTTGTAAGGTGTAGTAAGTATGACCAATTTCCTTATATATCCCAACTTTGCAGATACCATCCTAAGTCTGAAACAGGGTCACAGCTCAAAGTTGCTATTCATCCAGGATAGAGATGTTTTAAAATGTATTTTTTAAGTGAATATTCCATTAATACATGTACACCCTTTCTTTGAAAGTTAGAAACCTAATCACATCCCAAAGTTTGAATAAGTTCTATGCTAAAATCTTCAACTATGGCAGATCACAAAAATTAATAGTTACTTCCCTGAAACCAGAGCTTACATATGTTTTTTCCCCATAAAATTTCCAGATAAATGTATTCAAGATGCAATACAGTATCTTAATATTCACATATTTTATATTGAAATGTATTACAGTATTAAAATTCAGTGTTCAGTATTTATTTCAATATGCATTTTATTTAGTAAAAACCAAGAAAAATGTTTAATCCAGTGGTGCCTTACTTGGTGATTTGCGAGAAATTGACTTTTTATGTCTAAGTAGCAGATTATTTGCATATTTGTAAGAACTGTTAGGCCTTTATAGTTTAACTTGTAATACCAATTTTGTTATTTTAGTAGCAGAAATGTGATGACTGTTAAAGTGCCCAAAATTTTCTGGCATGAAATTAATTTTTCCCTATTTATAGTCAGGGACTGTAAAGAAAGAAAATGTTTTTCATACCACTGCATTATGTAAACATGCACATTTTGGTACCTATGTCATCAGGGTAGTTTATATGGTGGGGTAGGACCTACCCTAGACATCTGTGTCTTTGTAAGTTAGCCAGACAATAAATAAATGCAGAATGATAAGAGTGTCATCTGGTGGGTTTTATTTTAAGTACTCTCTATGCAAATATAAATAAATGAAAAAGCAAGTGTCTGTTTTCTGCTTTATACTCTGGTAAAGAAAGACAAACTCAAAAAAAAAGAAGAAGGTCCACAAAGTAAGTAAATATTCAGCGCATCCACTTTCTAATCCCCTTGATTTCCTGAGAACTTGCGTTTTAGTCAAAATCTGTAGTCTGCGTACTTGAGGCAAATGCTTCTTCTACTCTGAAGTAAATGATGGATGGTGGAAGCAATGGAAGATGTAATTACAAAGATTATCACTGACACTGATAAATAAGGAAAGGCCGGTGGGAATTTAGGAGGCCTGATAGTTTTTCCGTTTTTTGGGGTTTTTTTGGACAATTACTGTATTTCTAAAAAAAAAAAAAAAAAAAGATTTGAAAACTGAACTTAAACATTTGTAAAAACAGATTCTTAATTTATAGCTTCAATAAATTCAGTACTAAGCTCTACTACAATAACCTTTCTTTCTGGACACAAAAATTCTCTTTTAAAAACTCCATTGATCATTCCCATTGTGATCTCAGAGACACAGTAACCTACTTAAGTGCTTGAGATGGAAAAAGTGCAGAGAAAACCTTAAGTTAGTTGTCTTTGACTTTTACAATCCCTCTCCAATCTCCAGGTTAGTGTAGCTTCCTTCAGTCTTGGTAATCTTGACACTGAAGCATAACTGACATTGACCTTTACCCCTTCCCTCCTTGGGGACGCCACTGGAGGGCAGGCAGAAGCACAAGATTTAATTTCCCCCACCTGGCTTCCTAGACAGGAATTAACTGTAAACATCTCTATTCCTTTCCTAACTGCTTTATCTCTTTTATTGGCTTTCCAACCTCACTCTTCTCCTGCAATTATTCCCAACAAGCAATTAATTCACTTACAGAATTTCTCAGGGTTCAAAAAAAGGTATCCAGAAGTGAATTCAGGTATACCAGAATTCCGCATTAGGGACACATGCAATGGGGGAGGTGGTATGCATCTGCTGTTCCTTGTCTCTATGACTACGATGTCCTCTCTTCTCTTGGTCTAACTTACTCCTCAGTTTTCAAAATCTCGTCTTTTGCTGACTGCTTGAATATATTTTTCAGGGACTTACTTTACTCCCCTCAACATTACTGAGGGACTTCCCTGGTGGCGCAGTGGTTAAGAATCCACCTGCCAATGCAGGGGACACAGGTTCAATCCCTGGTCCGGGAAGATCCCACATGCCACGGAGCAAATAAGCCCGTGTGCCACAACTACTGAGCCTGCGCTCTAGAGCCCACGAGCCACAATTACTGAGCCCATGCCCCACAGCTACTGAAGCCCACATGCCTAGAGCCCGTGCTCTACAACAAGAGAAGCCACTGCAATGAGAAGCCCACGCACCGCAACGAAGAGTAGCCCCTGCTTGCCGCAACTAGCGAAAGCCCACACGCAGCAGCAAAGACCCAACGCAGCCAAAAATAAATTTAAAAAAGAAAAAAAAAATACTGAGACTTCTTCATGCTGCTGTCCACAGGTATTTGTTAGTCCATGCTATGACTATATCACATTTATTTATTCATTTCACTGTTGATGGAAATTTCAGGTTGCTTTCAGTCTTTTTATTTATTACAAATAATGCTGTTATAAATAATTGTATACTTGTCTCCTGGTGTACATGTGCAAGAATTTTGCTAGTGTCTATAAGTGGGTAGGAATGGAATTGACGGGTCAACTTTAATAGGTGATGCACTGATTTCTACTGTGCTGCAGCATATGCAACATCCTCTTGCTGCATGTCTTTATGAACACTTGATTATCGGCAAGGTTTTTAGAGACGTTTCTTTAGCATTTCTTTTTTTATTTTTTATAAATTTATTTATTTATTTTTATTTTTGGCTGTGTCAGGTCTTCATTGCTGCATGCGGGCTTTCTCTAGTTGTGGTGAGCAGGGGCTACTCTTCGTTGTGGTGCGTGGGCTTCTCATTGAAGTGGCTTCTCTTGTTGCAGAGCATGGGCTCTAGTAGTTGTGGCACGCGGGCTCAGCAGTTGTGGCTCGCGGGCTCTAGAGTGCAGGCTCAGCAGTTGTGGCACACAGGCTTAGTTGCTCTGTGGCATATGGGATCTTCCCGGACCAGGGCTCGAACCTGTGTCCCCTGAATTGGCAGGCAGATTCTTAACCACTGCGCCACCAGGAAAGTCCCTCTTTAGCATTTCTTGTAAAGCTGGTTTGGTGGTGCTGAATTCTCTTAGCTTTTGCTAGTCTGTAAAGCTTTTGATTTTCTCCATAAAATCTGAACGAGAACCTCGCTGGGTAGAGTATTCTTGGTTGAAGGTTTTTCCCTTTCATCACTTTAAATATATTTTTCCACTCCCTTCTGGCCTGTGGAGTTTCTGCTGAAAAATCAGCTGATAACCTTACAGGGATTCCCTTGTATGTTATTTGTTGCTTTCCCCTTGTTGCTTTTAATATTTTCTCTGTCTTTAATTTTTGTCAATTTGATTAATATGTGTCTCAGTGTGTTCCTCCTTGGGTTTATCCTCTATGGGCCTCTCTGTGCTTCCTGGATTTGCGTGAGTGTTTCCTTTCCCATATTAGTGAAGTTTTCGGCTATTATCTCTTCAATATTTTCTCAGGCCCTCTCTCTCTGTCTTCTTCTGGGACCTCTCTAATGTGAATGTTGGTACATTTAATGTTGTCCCAGAGTTCTCTTGGACTGTTCTCACTTCTTTTCATTCTTTTTTTCTTTATTCTGTTCCACAGCAGTGATTTCTACCAATCTGTCTTCCAACTCACTTATTTGTTGTTCTGCCTCATTTATTCTGCTTTGATTCCTTCTAGTGTGTTTTTCATTTCAGTTACTGTATTGCTCATCTCTGTTTGCTCGTTCTTTAAAGCTTCTAGCTCTTTACGAAACATGTCTTGTATCCTCTCAGTTGGTGCCTCCATTCTTTTTCTGAGACCTTGGATCATATCTACTATCATTACTCTGAATTCTTTTTCAGGTAGATTGCTTATCTCCACTTCACTTAGTTGTTCTTCTGGGGTTTTATCTTGTTCCTTCATCTGGAACATATTTCTCTGCTGTCTCATTTTGTCTAACTTTCTGTGTTTGTGGTCTCTCTTCCTCAGGCTGCAGGATTGTAATTCTTCTTGGTTCTGGTGTCTGTCCCCTGGTGGGTGAAGTTGGTCCAGGGGCTTGTGCAGGCTTGCTGGTGGGAGGGACTGGTGCCTGCCCACTGGTGGGTGGAGGTGGGTCTTGTCACTCTGGTGGGCAGAGCCGTGTCAGGCAGGTGTTAACTCAGGATGACTTTAGGCAGCCTGTCTGCTGATGGGTGGGGCTGTGTTCCCACCCTGCTGGTTGTTTGGCCTGAGGTGTCCCAGCACTGGAGCCTGCAGGCTGTTGAGTGGGGCCAGGTCTCAGTGCCAAAATGGCAACCTCTGGGAGAGGTCACGCCGATGAGTATTCCCTGGGGCGTCCGCCACCAGTGTCCTTGCCCCCCAGTGAGCCACAGTTGACCCCCGCCTCCCCAGGAGACCCTCGAAGACTTGCAGGTAGGTCTGCCCCAGGCTCCTATGGTATCACAGCTTTGCCTTGGGTCCCAGTGCACATGAAACCTTGTGTGTGCTCTCCAAGAGTGGAATCTCTGTTTCCCCCTGTCCTGTGGAGCTCCTGCACTCAAACCCTGCCAGCCTTCAAAGCCAAATGCTCTGGGGGTTCCTCCTCCTGATGCCAGACCCCCAGGCTGGGAAGCCTGACATGGGGCTCAGAACTCTCATGCCTGTGGGAGAACCTCTGTGATATAATTATTTTACAGTTTGTGGGTCACCCACCCAGCAGGTATGGGTTTTGATTATATTGCAAAAGCACCCCTCCTACTGTCTCCTTGTGGCTTCTTCTTTGTCTTTGGAAAGAATATCTTTTTTGGTAGGTTTGAGTCTTTTTTGTTAATGGTTGTTCAGCAGTCAGTTGTGATTTTGGTGTTTTCATGAGAGGAGGTGAGCTCAAGTCCTTCTACCCACCATTGTGTCTCCAACTCTGATAGTTTTTTAAATTATCTGCTCTGTGTTTGTATACATACCTTACTATAGTATAATGGTTAAGAGATTAGGAATACCTGCTTTCACCTCTTCCTTCAAGTCACTTAATTGCTCTAAGCCTCAGTTTCCTTATCTAGAAAGTGAGAAACTATCTTATAGTATTAATAAGTGCATTAAATGAGATAATGTAATCAGTGCTTAGAATAATGATTTATTCTAAGCACTCAATAAGTGATGGCCACTATTAGTAGAAATAAATATTTATATAATGATCCCAAATTAACTGGAACCAAACTGACCAGAAGGGGATGAACTAGTGTAGTATTTTTTTTTATAACTATTTATTTTTGGCTGCGTTGGGTCTTCGTTGCTGCGTGCGGGCTTTCTCTAGTTGCGGCGAGCAGGGGCTACTCTTCGTTGTGGAGCACAGGCTTCTCATTGCAGTGGCTTCTCTTGTTGCGGAGCAGGGCTCTAGGTGCACAGGTTTCAGTAGTTGTGGCACGTGGGCTCAGTCATTGTGGCACACGGGCTTAGTTGCTCCAAGGCATGTGGGATCTTCCTGGACCAGGGATCGAACCCATGTCCCCTGCATTGGCAGGCGGATTCTTAACCACTGCACCACCAGGGAAGTCCCTAACTAGTGTACTTTTAAAGGAAAGGGGCAATAGCAGAAAAAATATCTGTATCAGAAATGTAAAGCAAACTCTAGACAGAGGTCACTTGATGTGCTGTCAGTCCCTCACACCTCACGGGCCTGGGAAATGAAAATTCCTATTGCTTCAGTAATAAAAGAAATTATTAGATTCAATTTGAAATCATAGAAATTAAGACCTGGAATCAATCTCATATATAGGGCAGCCTTAGACTTTACGATCCACAGTGGAACACTTTTGAAAGTGGAAGGGAATGCTAATCATAGTCACCTTGGTACAACTGGTATAAATCAGGGCTGCCTTGGCAAACTGGGCCATGTGGTCACCCCACTCAGAGGTCATCAACTCCAGTCCTCTGATCTTACAGATGGGTAATTTAAGACCCCAAGTAACATACTACCGATGGCTAAGCAGCATTACTCTGCACCACACCACACTCCCTTCTTTATAATCCTTCCTACCTCTAGCTAAAGTCTCTGTTTCATGTGTCTTTCACATTTGCTGGAAAGAAAGGTCAAATGACAAGTTACAGAGTCAGAGAATGAACCCTGGACACACAAACTTGGATCCGAATCCTAGCTCTGCCACTTGCTCCCTGGAAGGCCACCGACAAGTTATTTTAGTCCTGAGATCTAGTTTTCCTCCACTGCAAAATGATTACAAGGCTTAAATAAATATACAGACATCAGCAAAATATCGGCATATGTCAGGCGCTCAGTGAAAGTTCCATTTCCTAATCCTTTTGCTGTCAAACCTAGGCCATATTCAGGAAGGAATTTTCAGTGCATTCAAAAGAGTCTGATAAAATTTAATTACAGAATTCTTAGGGATAAAAAAATGCTTTCAAAACTATCCTTATCTGTTCAAACTGGAACCATTCATTTGGTTCATTCATCCATTCAAGAAATTTTTATTGAGCACTTACAGCTACACCACAATCAAACCAATGTCCCCACCATAATTCTACCGGTCAAATGATCTCTGAGAGGCAGTTAAGGAGGCCAGCATTCCTGTTCGCACCAGGCATGGGTGCTACTTCAGTCACCCAAGCAACAGAGGACTTTCTATTAAGGCAGGAAGTGAATACTTTATTTTCCCCCTCTAAGTAATTATTTGGTTTCTTTTCTCCTTAAACTCAGTGGGTAAATTACATTGATTGATTTTTTTTTTTAATTCTTAAACCTACAGGAAAATTGGAAAAAAGAAAAGGACTGTATTTTTAAAAAGTTTTGATGGCCAATAAATGATGGGTTTTTTTGTTGTTGTTTTTGATTAATTTGAAAAGTCAACTCAAGGATTCCCAGTTCCCTAAGCATTCCAATTAACTGAAGGCTTCCTGGATGCATAATTTACAGTGGCCCCTTCTCTGCTGTCTTCCCTACAACCCCGCTTCCCTCCACTCTGAGCACTTGGCACTTAATGTCTATCTCTGGAGCTATATTTAGCATATACATGTGTCTCTTACTGGTAAATGTTTGGAAATGCCCCACCCACCAACATTCTATCACAAATCCCTTTGTCTTAAAATGTTGCTTCCAGTATTACAGAGGCACATTTACAGGAAGCTAATGAAACCAGCTTTGTGACCTCCACTTGCAAGGACTGATCCCTTCTAATTACTCACTTTTATATCAAATATTTAAATTTATGATTTTTTTTTTTTTAACAATAGAGCACCCTAAATTGTCTAAAGCTTCAGGCCTCACAAAACCTGGATCTGTCCTTGCATTATGGTCCTCCCTAGCTTCTGATGCAGAACCTGAACAAAGTGGATGTCTTAAAAACTTTAAGCCACCAGCTTTCCATAAGAGTGACATGAGAATCCCAGATAAATATGAGACAGCAAAAGTGTTTGCCTCCTCTCTACTCATAGAGTGGCCTATAGATATCAATATTTCTAAAATCATTCAGTCATTGCACTGCCCACATTGCATTAGAGTCAGTTAAAGGCCCCACAATGTCACCTATCTAGGAAAACATGTTCGACTTTTGAGGTGCCCGGGAAACAAGTCTGGATGTTATTAGACATCGAGCTCAAATTTAACTTAACTCTTGACCAGGAAGATGCCTGTCAGAATACCTTAATACCCATCATGGACTTAACACAAATGTGTTTTAGTCAAGAGTAATTCCCACCCTTTTCCTGTTTTCTGTTTTCTTAAGTTAGTAAGTTAAAGGTCACCTGTCAAAATGCTATCTATTTCAGATAGGTCCCTGAAACAAATAGCAGCAGATAATTGAGAAAACCCTAATGCTTTATGGAGCTATTGTATTCCCCTAGGTGCATTTTCACATTTATTCATTTAAATCATCAACAAACACTGATAAACTATGATTTATTGGACTTCCCTGGTGGCGCAGTGGTTAAGAATCTGCCTGCCAATGCAGGGGACACGGGTTCGAGCCCTGGTCCGGGAAGATCCCACATGCCACGTGCACCGAAACTACTGAGCCTGCGCTCTACAGCCCATGAGCCACAACTACTGAGCCCGCGTGCTGCAACTACTGAAGCCTGTGTGCTGCAACTACTGAAACCCACGCGCCTAGAGCCCATGCTCCGCAACAAGAGAAGCCACCGCAATGAGAAGCCCGCGCACCGCAACAAAGAGTAGCCCCCGCTCACCTCAACTGGAGAAAGCCCACGCACAGCAATGACGATCCAACGTGGCCAAAAATAAATTAATTAATTAATTTTAAAAAACTATGATTTATTAAGCATTGGAAATACAAAGATCTGCATTGTGCAATAGGAAATACTAGTCTTAGAACCAAAGAGGTGAGTTTAAATTCTAGATCCAACAAGAACTTCAGCCAGTAGGCACAACCTCATTCTACCACTGGTTCTGGAATGCTCCTCACAACTAACACAGGTCTGTTTGGTTGGCTGTGTGCATGAAAGGAAAATTCCCCCTTGATGCTTACTGCTTAGACGTACTCTTGGAGCCAAAAGCATGGATAGGTCCCAAATGAAGCCACCGTGGAAAAATGGAAAAACTTAGCTAACACAGTAGTGTAAACTCTTCTTAATTTACTTATCTGGATGATGACACTTATCTATTGTCTTTATTTTTCATATAACTACCACAAATTATTGATCATCTACTATGTACTACAAAGTGTGCTAAGGTCTTTGCAAATATTACATATGTTATTTGCAAATATTACATATGTTATTATGAATCTCTGCGACTTTACATGTGGTGAAATCGAAATTAGAAATTTACCTCAAGCCACTTATCTTGAATGGATCCAGAAGTCAAACTCAAGGCTGAGTAAATAAATTTGAATGAGGAGACATAATATCATTGTCCACTTTTTCTTTGCCAGTTCTAAAAAATACTGATATTTCATAGAAGCAAGGACATTTTAATAAGCCAAAGCAAGGGAAGACCTAATCTTAGAAAAAAAGACAGACTCAAGCAAACACCTTGACCCTCCTCACTCCACTCCACAGTGTGGCACTGGATCTAGGGTGGTCAGGACCTGGGTAAAGACTTGAGCTAAGGACTTACAGGCAGCCCAGGACATAGTCCAGGTGGGGCGGTGGCAGCCACAGTTGGTGCTCACTCAAAGCAGCACTCCAGAAGCAGCTCAAACTTCTGACAGCAACGTGGCCGTCCAGATTTTCCACAGCTGCCTCACTGCATGCCCCAGCCCAAGCTGAGCCAATGCTCTGGCCCCGCTCCAGTCCCACTCACTCCATGGCAGCACAGCACTAGATCTGGGGTAGCCAAGACCAGGGAAAAGATGCAACCATGGGCTGCATCGAGCAGAGCTGCAGACTTCTACACAGGCAACACACTGGTCCTCTATAAGAGCACAAGCCCCACTTGCTTCAGCACTCCCCTCCTTTGGGGCAAAGGTCCCAGTGCGGGAGAAGGAAAAATACACACTTAAAGGGAACAGAGCCAGTGCAAGCCTGACCCTCAGGGCTTCTGCTCCAGCAACTAGGGATCAGACCCCGCCCCTAACAGGACGATGACAGCCAGCGAGCAGAGAGGAAGTCCCACCTCAAACTGTGCACAGGCTCTAGCTCCTCCATCACCAGCCACACTCCCTACCAAGGTGAAAGCAGCCAGCACAACCTGAGGAAAGACATGATTGGCATCCACATAACTTCCAGCCTTCCCACCAAAGGCACTGGGCACACGCGCTCTGCATAGGGAGGCTCCCACATGAGAAAACCTCTTTAAGACCACAATAGGTAACGGTTTACCTAAATTCATAGACAGAGAAAGTTAAGTAAAATGAAAAGGAAGAGGAACTACTCTCAATTGAAAGAACAAGAGAAAACCCCTGAAAAAAAAAATAATGAAACAGAAATAAACAATTTACCAGATAAAAAATTCAAAACAGGGTGGCATTCTGGCACAGAGTGGGGCCGGCACAGCTATTGGGGGGGGCATGGAGTGGGGCCCCCTCCCTCAGCCACGAGTCCCACCCCATCCCTCTCCCCCCGCCGGTGAGGCCCACCTGACCGAACTATCCCCTGTGGCACAAGCCCAGGGTGGCTCCAGGCGCCCCTCCAGCAGAACCCCATCATGGGCAGCCAGAGCTCCAAGGCTCCCCAGGGCAATGTGACCGCCAAGGAGGCAGCAGGCACTCCCCCCACAAAGGTCAATGGACAGGAGAACGGCCACAAGAACGGCCGCGTGAAAAGCAGTGGAGACTTATCCCCCAAAGGTGAAGGGGAGTCGCCCCCTCCCCCATGAATGGAACAGAGGAGGCAGCTGGGGCCACTGGCATTGCCATCAAGCCAGCACCCCCTAGCCAGGGCGCTGAGGCCAAGAGGGAGGAGACCCCCAAGAAGAAGAAGACATTCTCTTTCAAGAAGCCTTCCAAATTGAGTGGCCTGGCCTTCAGGAGAAATCGGAAGCAGCGGGGGATGATCTGTCTGCCTCGTCACCCACAGAGGAAGGGCAGGAGCAGGGGGTGGTGGTCAGTGCCTGCAGCGAGGAAGGCACTGCCCAGGGAGGGAAGGCTGCCGCTACCCGAGAGCCAGGAGCCCCAGGCCAAAGGGGCAGAGGCTGGTGCTGCCTCCAAGGGAGGAGACACAGAAGAGGCAGGGCCCCAGGCACAGAGCCATCCACTGCTCGGGCTGGAGAGTGGCCCTATACCAGCGGGCGGGCAGAATGAATAGCTGGGTGGGGGCAGGTGGGTGATCTCTAAGCTGCAGAAACTGTGCTGTCCTTGTGGTCACTGCCTGGACCTGGTGCCCTGGCTGACTTCCTGTGTCCAGAAGGGAAGGGGCTGTTGCCCCCTAGCCACGTTCCCTCTCCTCCTCTCCCTCTTGTGGATTCTCCCATCATCCATCTGGTCTTCCTCTTAAGGCCAGTTGAAGATGGTCCCTTGCAGTTTCCTAAGTTAGGTTAGTGATGTGAAATGCTCCTGCCCCTGGCCCTACCTCCTTCCCTGTCCCCATCCATGCAGAAGGCAACTGCTCATTTTCATCCCCAATTCTTTTCCAGGCAGGTTTTGTTTACTCCCCAAATCCCTGAGCCAGAGGTGGGGGTGCCTACACTCCCAAACCCTGAGTGTCCAGCCTTCCCCTGCTGAGTTTGTAGTCTCTTGTGCTGTGCCTAGTGGCCCCTGGGCTGGGGAGGACACTGCCCCTGTCTGGGTTTTTATAAATGCCTTACTCAAGTTCAAACCTCCAGCTTGTGAATCAACTGTCTCCTTTTTGACTTGGTAAGCAAGTACTAAGCTTTGGGGTGGTGGGGAGGTCTGTAATGTGAAACAACTTCTTGTCTTTTTTTTTCCCCTCCCAGTGTTGTAAATGACTTTTAATGGCCAAACTCCAGATGTGTACTTTTTTTTTCTAACTGCTAAAACCATTTTCTTCCACCTGGTTTTACTGTAACGTTTGGAAAAGGAATATATGTCGTCCCCTTAAAAAAAAAAGTTCAAAATATTAGTAATAAAAATGCTAATCGAATTAGGGAAGAGAATTGATCTAAACATAGATCATTTTAACAAGGAACTAGAAAATATAAAAGACCCAATCAAAAATAGATAATTCAATATCTGAAATAAAAAACACTCTAGAAGCTATGAATAGCAGACTAAATGACACAGAAAAACACATAAGTGATTTGGAAGATAAAATAATGAAAATCACCCAATCAGAATAGCAGACAGAAAAACAAATGAAGAAGAAAAAAAACGAAAGTAACATATGAGATCTCTGGAATAATATTAAACCCACCAACATTCACACTATAAGGGTTCCAGAAGAAGAGAGAGAAGGGTATAGAAAATGTATTTGAAGACATTATGGCTGAAAACTTCCTAAAACTAAAGAAGGAAACACATATCTAGTTACAGGAGGCACAGAGGGTCCCAAACAAGATGATACCAAATAGACCCACATCAAGACATATCATAATTAAAATGGCAAAAATTAAAGATAAAGAGAATTCTAAAGGGAGCAAGAGAAAACCAAAGAGTCATGTACAAGGGAATTTCCATAAGGTTATCAGCTGATTTCTCTGCAGACACTTTGCAGGCCAGAAGGGAGTGGCATGATATATTCAAACTCCTGAAAAGGAAAAACCTGCAACCTAGGATACTCTACCCAGCAAGATTATCCTTTAGAATAGGAGGAGAGATAAAGAACTTCTCAGACAAGCAAAAACTAAAAGAATTCAGCAATACTAAACCTACCCTAAAAGAAACCTTGAAGGATCTTCTCTAAATGGAAAAGAAGAATCTAGAGGAAAGGGTAAATCCCATTAGGAAAGGCAGATATATAGCAAGAATTGAAGATTACTTGAATAAGCCAGTATGTAGATTATAACACAAAAAACTGTAAAAGCAACTATAACTACAACAAACTGTTAAAGGGATAAGCATGAAGATGACATTAAAAAAAAAATGTGGGGAAAGAGAGTAAAAAATGTAGATGTTTTAGAATGTGTTTGAACTTAAATGACCATAAGTTTAAATAAAGTAGATATAATTATGGGTCAACATATATGAACCCCATGGTAACCACAAATGAAAAACCTAAAATGGATACACAAAAAACAAAAAGAAAGGAACAGAAGCATACTACTAAAGAAATTTATCAAACCACAAGGCAAAAAACAAAAAGAAGAAGAAATGAACAGAAAAAAGAACTACAAAAACAAGTTGAAAACAAATAATAAAATGGCAATAAGTACATTCCTATCAACAATTACTTTAAATATCAACAGGCTAAATGCTCCAATCAAAAGACATATGGTGACTGACTGGATTAAAAAAAAAAAAAGACCCTTCAACATGCTGCCTACAAGAGACTTACCTCAGGGCTAAAAACACACATAGACTGAAAGTGAGGGGATGGAAAAAGATATTTCACACGAATGGAAATGACAAGAAAGCAGGGGTAGCAATACTCATATCAGACAAAATAGACTTTAAAACAAAGACTATAACAAAAGATAAAGAAGAGCATTATATAATGATAAAGGGATCAATACAAGAAGAGGACATTACACTTCTTAACATATATGCACCCAATATAGGAGCACCTAAAGCAAATATTAACAGACATAAAGGGAGAAACTGACAGTAATACAATAATAGTAGGGGACTTTAACACTCCACTTAGATCAATGGACAGATCATCCACACAGAAAATCAATAAGGCAACAGTGCTTAAATGACACAATAGACCAGTTGGCAGGGAGATCAGCTCAGTGCTTTGTGACCACCTAGAGGGGTGGGATAGGGAGGGTGGGAGGGAGGGAGACGCAAGAGGGAAGAGATATGGGGATATATGTATATGTATAACTGATTCACTTTGTTATAAAGCAGAAACTAACACACCATTGTAAAGCAATTACACTCCAATAAAGATGTTAAAAAAAAAATGGAGGGGTACTTAAGCAAATAAAAACTATTCGATAAAAAAAAAAAAAAGACCAGTTGGATTGAATAGATTTATCTACAAGACATTTCATCCCCAAACAGCAGAATACACAATCTTTTCAACTGCACATGCAATGTTCTCCAAGATAGACCACATACTATCCTGAAGAACATACTGGGATACTAGGGCACGAAACAAGCCTCAACAAATTTAAGAGGATAGAAATTATATCAAGCATTTTTTCTGACTACTATGGTATGAAACTAGAAATCAACTACATAAAGAAAAATGGAAAAAGAACAAACATGTGGGAACTAAACTACATGCTACTAAAAAACCAATGGGTCAATGAAATCAAAGAGGAAATCAGAAAATACCCCAAGACAAATGAAAATGGAAACACAGCTTTCCAAAATCTATGGGATGCAGCAAAAGCAGTTCTAAGAGGAAAGTTTATAGCAATATAGGCCTTACTAAATAAACAAGAAAAATCTCAAATAATCAACCTAAACTACCACCTAAAAGAATTATAAAAATTAAAAACAAAGCCCAAAGTCAGCAAAAGGAAGGAAATAATAAAGATCAGAGAGGAAATAAATAAACAGAGATAGAAAACAATAGAAAAGATCAGTGAAACCAAGAGCTGGGTTTTTGAAAAGATAAACAAAATTGAAAAACCTTTAGCCAGGCTCACCAGGAAGAAAAGAGGACTCAAACAGAATAAGTAGAGAAATTACAACCGATACTACAGAGATATAAAAAATCATAACAGAATACTACGAACAGTTACATGCCAACAAATTGGACAACCTAGAAGAAACGGACAAATTTCTAGAAACATATGGCTTGCCAAGACTGAATCAAGAGGAAACAGACAATTTGAACATACTGATCACTAGAAGTGAAATTGAATTTGTAATTCAAAAACTCCCAGCAAACAAAAGTCCAGGATGGGACAGCATCACAGGTAATTCCACCAAAATATAAAGAAGAACTAATACATATCCTTCTCAAACTATCCAAATTCATTCCATGAGGCCACTATTACCCTGATACCAAAACCAAACACACTACAAAAAAAGAAAATTACAGGCCAATATCTTTGATGAATATAGATGCAAAAATCCTCAACTAAATATTAGCAAACTGAATCCAACAATACATAAAAAGGATCATACACCATGATCAAGTTAGATTTATTCCAGGGTCAATATTCCCAAATCAATCAACATGATATACCACAATAACAAAAGGAAGGATAAAAATCACATGATCATCTCAATAGACAAGAAAAAGCACTTGATAAAACCCAACATCCATTCATGATAAAAACTCTCATCAAAGTGGGTATAACAGGAACATATCTCAAAATAATAAAGGCTATTTACAACAAACCCACAACGAACATCATACACAATGATGAAAAGATGATAGCCTTCCCACTAAACTCAGGAACAAGACAAGGATGCCCACTCTCACCACTTCTTTTTAACAAAGAATCGGAAGTCCTAGCCACAACAATCAGACATGAAAAAGAAATAAAAGGTATCCAAATTGGAAGGGAAAAAAGTAAAACTGTCACTATTTGCAGATGACATGATACTCTGTATAGAAAACCCTAAAGCTTCCACCCAAAAACCATTAGAACTAATAAATGAATTCAGCAAGGTCACAGGATACAAGATTAATGTACAAAAATCTGTTACATTTCTATACACTAATAACAAAATATCAGAAAGAGAAAGTAAAAAAAAAAAATCCCATTTAAAATCTCACCAAAAAGAATAAAATACCTAGGAATAAACTTAACCAAGGAATAAACTTAACCAAGGAGGTGAAAGACCTATACTCTGAAAAGTTTTGATGAAGGAAATTGAAGATGATACAAAGAGGAAAGATATCCCATGCTCTTGGATTGGAAGAATACTGTTAAAATGGCCATTCTGCCCAAAGCAATCTACAGATTTAATGCAATCCCTATCAAAATACGCATGACATTTTTCACAGAAGTAGAACAAATAATCCTAAAATTCGTATGAAACCACAAAAGACCCCAAAAACAATCTTGAGGAAAAAGAACAAAGCTGGAGGCATAACCCTCCCAGATTTCAGACTATACCACATAGCTACAGTAATCAAAAAAGTATGGTACTGGCACAAAAACAGACCTGTGGATCAATGGAACAGTATAGAGCCCAGAAATAAACCCATGCACCTATGGTCAATTAATCTAAAACAAAGAAGGCAAGAATATACAGTGGAGAAAAGACAACCTCTTCAACAAGTGGTGCTGGGAAAACTGGACAGCCACCAATGAGATTAGAGTATCCCCTCACACCAAATAAAACAATAAACTCAAAATGGTTTAAAAACCTAAATGTAAGAATGAAAACCATAAAACTCCTAGAAGAGAACAGAGGCAGAACACTCTTTGCCATATAAATTATAGCGAAAACAAATGAGACCTAATTAAATTTAAAAGCTTTTGCACAGCAAAGGACACAACAAAAAAACAACCTATGGAATGGGAGAAAATATTTGCAAATGATGTGACTGACAAGGGATTAATATCCAAAATATGTAAACAGCTAATACAATTCAATATCAGAAAAACGGAAAGATCTGAATATTTTTCCAAAAAAGACATACAGATGGCTAACCGGCACAAGAAAAGATGTTCAACACCACTAATTACTAGAGAAATGCAAATCAAAACCACAATGAGGTATCACCTCACACCTGTCAGAATGGCTATCATCAAAAAGTCTACAAACAACAAATGTTGGAGAGTATGTGGAGAAAAGGGAACCCTTGTACACTGTTGGTAGGAATGTAAATTGGTGCAGCCACTATGGAAAACAGTATGAAGGTTCCTCAAAAAACTAAAAATGGAGACGGAGTCAAGATGGCGGTGTGGGAAGACACAGAGTTAGAGTCTCCCCACAACTAGGGTGCCTGCCGGCCGCTGGTGGGGAACTCTGATGCCCAAGGAGGCAGGAGGAACCCCAAAGTGAACAAGTAGGATGTAGGGGGACTGAGGGGGGAGGAGAAGTGGAGGCCAGACAGGATTGGCGTCCCTGAGGCCAGGGAGATCAGGAGAGGCAGGTGGGAGGAACTCTCCGGGAAGAGAGGGAGAGGAGCGAAGGCGATTGCCCCGCCCATTCAGGCCCAGGGAGCCTGCGGAGCTCCCAGGTCGATCCCCAGCCCTCCAAGGCCCCCTCCAGGCCGTGTGGGTACTTGAGGGCATAGGATGGAGGTCAGGGTGATCAGGAGAGGCAGGCAGGAAGAGCCATCCTGAGGAACAGGAGAGGAGGGAGGGCAACTGCCCTGCCCACTTGGGCACAGGGAGCCTGCTGAGATCCCAGGCCAGTCCCCTGCCCTCCAAGCCCTCCCCCTCCCCCCTGGCCGCACTGGTCCTGGGGGCATAGGAGGGAGACCCGGGAGATCAGGAAAGGGAGGCGGGAGGGGCCCTCTCAGACCAGAGGAGCAGGAGAGGAGGGCGTATGCCCTGCCCACTCCAGCCCAGGAAACCTACTGGGCCCCAAGTGAGGTCCCCTGCCCTCTGAGACCAGGGCTGGGGGTCACGCCTGGGCCCCTTCTGTTCCTTGAGCCTAACCCCAAACCCCCACAGTCCCCAGGGCCTTTTACAGCCCTGTGGGTCCTGAGCATTGGCCCTGCCCACAGCCCAAAACTCGACCTTGCTTAGGCCCTGCCCTCCACAGCCAAGGCCTTTTCCCCCCATTTTTTTTTCTTTTCTTTTCCCTCCTCCTCTTTTTTGCTATTGTGGTACTGATGTACCTTCCGGTTGTTGATTCGTCTATATTTTTATTTTTACATTCTTTCTAACATATCTGATAGTTTCCTAGTCTAATTTTATTTTTTACTTTGATATTGTTTCTTTTTTTGCCACCCCACGCAGCTTGCGGGATCTTGGTTCTTGAGCCCACGGTTGGGCCAAAGCTCCAGCAGTGGGAGCTCCGAGTCCAAACCACTGGACTAACAGAGAACCTCAGACCCAAGGGAATACTCATCAGAGTGAGGTCTCATGAAGTTCCTCATCTCAGCACCAAGACCCAGCTCTACCCAATAGCCTACAAACTCCAGTGTTGGAAGCCTCAGGCTAAACAACCAGTAAGACAGGAACACAATCCCGCTCATTAAAAAAAAAAAATTAGATGGCAAAAAAATGTCAGAGATGAAGGAGCAAGGTAAAAACCTCCAAGACCAAATAAATGAAGAGGAAATAGGCAATCTACCTGAAAAGGGATTCAGAGTAATGATAGTAAAGATGATCCAGAATCTAGGAAATAGAATGGAAGCACAGATTGAGAAAATACAAGAAATGTTTAACAAAGATGTAGAAGAAATAAAGAACAAACAAACACAGGTGAACAACACAATAACTGAAATGAAAAATACACTAGAAGGAATCAATAACAGAAAAACTGAGGCAGAAGAACAAATAAGTGAGCTGGAAGACAAAATGATGGAAATAACTGCTGAGGAGCAGAATAAAGAAAAAAGAATGAAAAGAATTGAAGATAATCTCAGAGACCTCTGGGACAACACTAATTGCACCAACATTCGAATTATAGGGGTCCCAGAAGAAGAAGAGAAAAAGAAACAGTCTGAGAAAATATTTGAAGAGATTATAGTTGAAAACTTCCCTACACGGGAAAGGAAATAGTCACCCAAGTCCAGGAAGCACAGAGAGTCCCATACAGGATAAACCTAGGAAAAACATACCAACACACATATTAATCAAACTAATAAAAATTAAATTCAAAGAAAAAATATTAAAAGCAGCAAGGGAAAAACAAAAAATAACACACAAAGGAATTCCCATAAGGTTATCAGCTGATTTTTCATCGGAAACTCTGCAGGCCAGAAGGGAGTGGCAGGATATACTTAAAGTGATGAAAGAGAAAAACCTACAACCAAGATTACCCAGCAAGGATCTCATTCAGATTCAATGGAGAAGTCAAAAGTTTTTCAGACAAACAAAAGCTAAGAGAATTCAGCACCACCAAACCAGCTCTACAACAAATGCTAAAGAAACTTCTCTAAGTGGGAAACACAAGAGAAGAAAAAGACCCACAAAAACAAACCCCCCAAAATTAAGAAAATGGTAATAGGAACATACATATTGATAATAACCTCAAATGTAAATGGATTAAATGTCCCACCAAAAGACACAGGGTCACTGAATGGATACAAAAACAAGACCCTTATACATGCTGTCTACAAGAGACCCACTTCAGACCTAGGGACACATACAGACTGAAAGTGAAGGGATGGAAAAAGATATTCCATGCAAATGGAAATCAAAAGAAAGCAGGAGTAGCAATACTTATATCAGATAAAATAGACTTTAAAATAAAGCCTGTTACAAGAGATAAGGAGGGACACTACATAATGATCAAAGGATCAGTCCAAGAAGAAGATGTAACATTAATAAATGTTCATGCACCCAACATAGGAGCACCTCAATACATAAGGCAAATGCTAACGACCATGAAAGGAGAAATCGACAATAACACAATAATAGTAGGGGACTTTAACACCCCACCTACACCAATGGACAGATCATCCAAACAGAAAATAAATAAGGAAACACAAGCTTTAAATGACACAATAGACCAGATAGATCTAATTGATACTTATAGAACATTCCACTCAAAAGTGGCGAAATACACTCTCTTCTCAAGTGCACATGGAACATTCTCCAAGATAGATCACATCTTGGGTCACAAGTCAAGCCTCAGAAAATTTAAGAAAACTGAAATCGTATCAAGCATCTTCTCTGACCACAATGCTATGAGATTGGAAATCAATTACAGGAAAAAAACTGTAAAAAACACAAATACATGGAGGCTAAACAGTGTGCTACTAAATAACCAAGAGATCACTGAAGAAATCAAAGAAGAAATTAAAAAATACACAGAAACAAATGACAATGAAAACACAACAACCCAAAACCTGTGGGACACAGCAAAAGCAGTTCTAAGAGGGAAGTTTATAGCAATTCAATCTCACCTCAAGAAACAAGAAAAATCTCAAATAAACAATCTAACCCTACACTTAAAACAACCAGAGAAAGAAGAACAAAGAAAACCCAAAGTCAGTAGAAGGAAACAAATCATAAAGATCAGAAATAAACAAAACAGAAACGAAGACTACAAAAGCAAAGATCAATAAAACTAAAAGCTGGTTCTTTGAGAAGATAAACAAAATTGATAAACCCTTAGCCAGACTCATCAAGAAAAAAAGGGAGAGGACTCAAATCAATAAAATTAGAAATGAAAAAGGAGAAATCACAACTGACACTGCAGAAATACAAAGGATTTTAAGAGACTACTACACACAACTATATGCCAATAAAATGGACAACCATGAAGAAATGGACAAATTCTTGGAAAGGTACAATTTTCCAAGATTGAACCAGGAAGAATTAGAAAATATAAGCAGACCTATCACAAGTAATGAAATTGAAAGTGTAATTAAAAATCTTCCAACAAACAAAAGTCCATGACCAGATGGCTTCACAGGCGAATTCTATCAAACATTTAGAGAAGAGCTAACACTGATCTTTCTCAAACTCTTCCAAAAAATTGCAGAGGAAGGAACACTCACAAATTCATTCTATGAAGCTACCATCACCCTGATACCAAAACCAGAAAAAGATATCACAAAAAAGAAAATTATAGACCAATATCACTGATGTATATAGATGCAAAAATCCTCAAAAAAATACTAGCATACAAATTCCAACAGCACATTAAAAGGATCATACACCATGATCAAGTGGGATGTATCCCAGGGATTCAAGGATTCTTCAATACACGCAAATCGATCAATGTGACAGACCATATTAACAAATTGAAGAATAAAAACCGTATGATCATCTCAATAGATGCAGAAAAAGCTTTTGACAAAATTCAACACCGATTTATGATAAAAACTCTCCAGAAAATGGGCATGGAGGGAACCTACCTCAACATAATAAAGGCCATATACGACAAACCCACAGCAAGCATCACACTCAATGGTGAAAAACTGAAAGCATTTCCACTAAGATCAGGAACAAGACTATTACCATTCTTATTCAACATAATTTTGGAAGTCCTAGCCACAGCAATCAGAGAATAAAAAGAAATAAAAGGAATACAAATTGGAAAAGGAGTAAAACTGTCACTGTTTGCAGATGACATGATACTATACATAGAAAATCCTAAGGATGCCACCAGAAAACTACTAGAACTAAATTAATTTGGTTAAGGTTGCAGGATATAAAATTAATGCACAGAAATCTCTGGCATTCCTATACACCAACAATGAAAAATCAGAAAGAGAAATTAAGGAAACACTCCCATTTACCACTGCAACAAAAAGAATAAAATACCTAGGAATAAACCTGCCTAAGGAGGCAAAAGACTTGTACTCAGAAAACTATAAAACACTGGTGAAAGAAATCAAAGATGACATAAACAGATAGAGAAATATACCATGTTCTTGGATTGGAAGAATCAATATTGTGAAAATGACTATACTACCCAAAGCAATCTACAGATTCAATGCAATCCCTATCAAATTACCAATGGCATTCTTCACAGAATTAGAACCAAAAATCTTACAATTCGTATGGAAACACAAAAGACCCCGAATAGCCAAAGCAATCTTGAGAAAGAAAAACGGAGCTGGAGCAATCAGGCTCGCCGACTTCAAACTATACCACAAAGCTACAGTAATCAAGAAAGTATGGTTCTGGCACAAAAACAGAATATAGATCAATGGTACAGGATAGAATGCCCAGAGATAAACCCACACGCATATGGGCACCTAATTTATGACAAAGGAGGCAAGAACATACAATGGAGAAAAGACAGCCTCTTCAATAAGTGGTGCTGGGAAAAATTGAATAAATATAGCTTCATGGAAAACTCACATGTAAAAGAATGAAATGAGAACACTACCGAACACCATCCACAAAAATAAACTCCAAACGGAATAAAGATTTAAATGTAAGATCAGACACTATAAAACTCTTAGAGGAAAACACAGGAAAAACACTCTTTGACAGAAACCACAGCAAGACCTTTTTTGACCCACCTCCTACAGTAACAGAAATATAAACAAAAATAAACAAATGGGACTTAATTAAACTTAAAAGCTTTTGCACAGCAAAGGAAACCAAAGACAAGACAAAAAGACAGCCCTCAGAATGGGAGAAAGTATTTGCAAATGAAACAACAGACAAAGGATTAATCTCCAAAATATAGAAAAAGCTCATGGAGCTCAATATCAAAAAAACAAACAATCCAGTTAAAACATGGGCAGAAGACCTAAATAGACATCTCTCCAAGAAGACATACAGATGGCAAAGAGGCACATGAAAAGATGCTCAGCATCACTAATTATTAGAGAAATGCAAATCAAAACTGCGATGAGGTATCACCTCACGCCAGTCAGAATGGCCATTATCAAAAAATCTAGAAACAATAAATGCTGGAAAGGGTGTGGTGAAAAGGGAACCCTCCTACACTGTTGGTAGGAATGTAAATTGATACAACCACTATGGAGAACAGTATGGAGGTCCCTTAAAAAACTAAAAATAGAACTACCATATGACCCAGCAATCCCACTACTGGGCATATATCCTGAGAAAACCAAAATTCAAAAAGAGACATGTACCACAATGTTCATTGCAGCTCTATTTACAATAGCCAGGACATGGAAGCAACCTAAATGTCCATCGACAGATGAATGGATAAAGAAGATGTGGCACATATATACAATGGAATATTACTCAGCCATAAAAAGAAACAAAATTGAGTTATTTGTAGTGAGGTGGATGTACTTACAGTCTGTCATACAGTGTGAAGTAAGAAAGAGAAAACAAAAATACCATATGCTAACACATATATATGGAATCTAAAAAAAAAATGGTCTGATGAACCTAGTTGCAGGGTAGGAATAAAGAGGTGGACATAGAGAATGGACTTGAGGACGTGGAGTGGGAGGGCGAAGCTGGGGTGAAGTGAGAGTAGCATTGACATATATACACTACTGAATGTAAAATAGTTGGCTAGTGAGAAGCAGCAGCATGGCACAGGGAGATGGGTTCAGTGCTTTGCGATGACCTAGAGGGGTGCGATAGGGAGGATGGGAGGGAGGCTCAAGAGGGAGGGGATATGGGGACATGTGTATGCATATGGTTGATTTGCTTTGTTGGGCAACAGAAACTAACACAGTATTGTGAAGCAATTATACTCCAATAAAGATCTATTGAAAAAAATGTAAAAAACTAAAAATGGAACTACCATATGATCCAGCAATTCCACTCCTGGGCATTTACCCAGAAAAAACAAAAACGCTAATTCAAAAAGATATATGCACCCTAATGTTCATAACAATACTATTTACAATAGCCAAGACATAGAAGCAACCCAAGAGCCCATCAACAGATGACTGGATTAAGAAGATTTGCTACACACACACACACACACACACACACACACCCACACACACAAGGAATACTACCCAGCCATAAAAAAGAATGAAATTTTGCCATTTGTGGAAATGTGGGTGGACCTAGAGAATACTATGCTTAGTGAAATAAGTCAGAGAAAGACAAATACTGTCTGATATCATTTACATGTGGAATCTAAAACCTAATACAAATGAATATATATGCAAAACAGAAACAGACTCACAGATATAGAAAACAAACTTGTGGTTACCAAAGGGGAGAGATAAGGGGAGAAGGACAAATTAGGGGTATGGGTTAACAGACACAAACTACTATGTATAAAATAGGTAATAAGAATTTACTCTATAACACAGGGATTTATAGCCATTATCTTGTAATAACCTATAATGGACTATAATCTGCAAAAATACTGGATTACTATGCTGTACACCTGCAACTAATAAAATATTGTAAATCAACTATACTTTAATTTTTTTAAGTTACTAAAATAATAAATACATACATACATAAAAGACAGTAGGCTCAATTGAATAAATATAGCTTCATGGAAAACTCACTACATTATCTTTATTTTCCTCATTTGGATATAAAATGGCTCCAAGTCCTGGACCAGCATTTACTACCCAGGGCACATCACCTCTTGTAAGTGACCTAGTTTCTTTCAATTCTTTGGTTCTTTACAGCTTGAGGGGTAATCATAATCTCTACCTTGAGGTTTTGAAAGGGATGTTATATACTTGTACTTTTCAGCTCATCTTATCAGATAACTGTTACCTTTTATGGTGATCTTAGGGGAGCCACTAAAATTCAGAGATCATTTCATTAAACACAGATATCTGAAAGTCCCCATCTCAGAATCAAACATCAATGTGAATAGTTAATTTGCTCCTGTGTACCTCCCTTCCTTTGTACTGCCCATTATTTGTGGGGCAGTTATTCCATTTACATTATAAATTTTTAGTATCGAATTTATTTTTTACTCTCCTTGAAGTTGGAAAAGTCATGTAGTTCTTTTAAATTCCAAATAATAGAATTTGCTTCCCCATAATGGCCAGAAGTGAATGTTGTGTACTTTGCCCCAGTCATATAACCTTGCACTCATTCACAGGAAAAATGAGGTTAGAAAAAAAGACAGTCACACTCTAAAAAATTGAAACAAGTGGCTCTGCAATTTCAAGGAAATTTTCACATACATTATATCATTTTTACCCCACAGCAGCCCTATGAAGGAGGAAGAAACTGATCTCGCATGTAACAAATGCAGGGCTGAGACATCAGGAGATGAAGTGACTCTAAGGTCTCATAGCTAGCTGGTGGGTGAAAGGAGGCCAAGACTAAACCCCTCTCTGTTTCAATAACACTCTTTGAATTACATTTTTACCCTTATTGTCTTCATTCATTTAACAAATATTACTGAGCATCTTCTCAATAAGAAGGCAGGGGGTGAGTCTAGCTGAAGATACAAATGTCAGTATACCACATAATTCCTGTGTTTCAGGGAGCTTACAGTCTTTTGGGGGTGGAGGCAAGTGCACAAATAAGTTTAGAACTAGGCAGAATACACGTGCTGTTCAAAAGCTTTATTTACTGAACCACTGGGATCCAAAGAAGGTACAACTCATGTGCAATTGGTTCACCTTACTGCCTCACATTCACATGTGTTTCTCTGCTTTTTCTGAGTGAAATTTGCAGTGTTTCTCACAATGAAAGTTAAGGATCACCTGCACCAGGATCACCTGGAATGGTTATTACATACAGATTCCTGGGCTCCACCTCAGACCTACCAAAATAAGTATGTCTTGGAACCCAGGAAATTTTTAAAAATATGGAATGCTTTGGAGATTGGTTCAAGATGGCAGAGTAGAAGGACGTGCACTCATTCCCTTCTGCGAGAGCACCGGAATCACAACTAACTGCTGAACAATCATCGACAGGAAGACACTGGAACTCACCAAAAAAGATACCCCACATCCAAAGACAAAGGAGAAGCCACAATGAGATGGTAGGAGGGGCGCAATCACAATAAAATCAAATCTCATAACTGCTGGGTGGGTGACTCACAAACTGGAGAACACTTATACCACAGAAGTCCACCCACTGGAGTGAAGGTTCTGAGCCCCATATCAGACTTCCCAAGCTGAAGGTCTGACAACAGGAGGAGGAATTCCCAGAGAATGAGACTGTGAATGCTAGTGGGATTTGATTGCAGGACTCTGACAGGACTGGGGGATACAGAGACTCCACTCTTGGAGGGCACACACAAAGTTGTGTGTGCATCAGGACCAAGGGGAAGGAGCAGTGACCCCATAGGAGACTGAACCAGACCTACCTGCTAGTGTTGGAGGGTCTCCCGCAGAGGCAGGGGGTGGCTGTGGCTCACTGTGGGGACAAGGACACTGGCAGCAGAAGTTCTGGGAAGTACTCCTTGGCGTGAGCCCCCCCAGAGTCTGCCATTAGCCCCACCAAAGAGCCAGGTAGGCTTCAGTGCTGGGTCGCTTCAGGCCAAACAACCAACAGGGAGGGAATCTAGCCCCACCCATCAGCAGACAAGCTGATTAAACTTTTACTGAGCTCTGCCCACCTGAGCAACACCCAGCTCTACCCATCACCAGTCCCTCCCATCAGGAAGCTTGCACAAGTTCCTCATCCACCAGACAGCAGACAGCAGAAGCAACAAGAATCACAATTCTGCAGCCTGTGGAAGGAAAACCACATTCATAGAAAGATAGACAAAATGAAAAGGCAGAGGACTATGTACCAGATGAAGGAACAAGATAAAACCCCAGAAAAACAATTAAATGAAGTGGAGATAGGCAACCTTCCAGAAAAAGAATTCAGAATAATGGTAGTGAAGATGACCCAGGACCTCGGAAAAAGAATGGAGGCAAAGACTGAGAAGATGCAAGAAATGTGTAACAAAGACCTATAAGAATTAAAGAACAAACACCTAGAAGAATTAAAGAACAAACAAACAGAGATGAACAATACAATAACTGAAATGAAAAATACACTAGAAGGAATCAATAGCAGAATAACTGAGGTAGAAGAACAGATAAGTGACCTGGAAGACAGGATGGTGGAATTCACTGCCACGGAACAGAATAAGGAAAAAAGAATGAAAAGAAATGAAAACAGCCTAAGAGACCTCTGGGACAATATTAAATGCACCTCTAAACGCATTCACATTATAGAGGTCCCAGAAGGAGAAGAGAGAGAGAAAGGACCCAAGAAAATATTTGAAGAGATTATAGTCGAAAATTTCCCTAACATGGGAAAGGAAATAGCCACCCAAGTCCAGGAAGCACAGAGAGTCCCATGCAGGATAAACCCAAGGAGAAAAATGCCGAGACACAAAGTAAGCAAATTGACAAAAATTAAAGACAAAGAAAAATTATTGAAACCAACAAGGGAAAAACGACAAATAACATACAAGGGAACTCCCATAAGGTTAACAGCTATTTCTCAACAGAAACTCTACAAGCCAGAAGGGAGTGGCACAATATATTTAAAGTGATCAAAGGGAAGAACCTACAACCAAGATTACTCTACCCGGCAAGGATCTCATTCGGATTCGACGGAGAAATCAAAAGCTTTACAGACAAGCAAAAGCTAAGAGAATTCACCACCACCAAACCAGCTCTACAACAAATGCTAAGGAACTTAAGTGGGAAACACAAGAGAAAAAAAGGACCTATGAAAACAAGCCTATAACAATTAAGACGATGGTAATAGGAACATACATATTGATAATCACCTTAAATGTGAATGGATTAAATGCTCCAACCAAAAGACACAGGCTCGCTGAATGGTTACAAAAACAAGACCCATATATAGGCTGTCTACAAGAGACCCACTTCAGACCTAGGGACACATACAGACTGAAAGTGAAGGGATGGAAAAAGTTATTCCATGCAAATGGAAATCAAAAGAAAGCTGGAGTAGCTATACTCATATCAGATAAAATAGACTTTAAAATAAAGAAGGTTACAAGAGACAAGGAAGGACACTACATAATGATCAAGGGATCAATCCAAGAAGAAGATATAACAATTATAAATATATATGCACCCAACATAGGAGCACCTCAATACATAAGGCAACTGCTAACAGCTATAAAAGGGGAAATCGACAGTAACACAATAATGGTGTGGGGCTTTATCACGTCACGTACACCAATGGACAGATCATCCAAACAGAAAATTAATAAGGAAACACAAGCTTTAAATGACACAACAGACCAGATAGATTTAATGGATATTTATAGGACATTCCATCCAAAAACAGCAGATTACACTTTCTTCTCAAGTGCACATGGAACATTCTCCAGGATAGATCACATCTTTGGCCACAAATCAAGCCTCGGTAAATTTGAGAAAACTAAAATCATATCAAGCACCTTTTCTGACCCCAACACTATGAGACTAGAAATAAATTACAGGGAAAAAAACGTAAAAGACACAAACACATGGAGGCTAAACAATACGTTACTAAATAACCAAGAGATCACTGAAGAAATCAAAGAGGAAATCAGAAAATACCTAGAGACAAACGACAAAAAAAAACATGACAATCCAAAACCTATGGGATGCAGCAAAAGCAGTTCTAGGAGGGAAGTTTATAGCAATACAATCCTACCTCAAGAAACAAGAAAAATCTCAAACAATCTAACCTTACACCTAAAGGAACTAGAGAATGAAGAACAAACAAAACCCAAAGTTAGTAGAAGGAAAGAAATATAAAGATCAGAGCAGAAATAAATGAAATAGAAACAAAGAAAACAATAGCAAAGATCAATAAAACTAAAAGCTGGTTCTTTGAGAAAATAAACAAAATTGATAAGCCATTAGCCAGACTCATCAAGAAAAAGAGGGAGAGGACTCAAATCAATAAAATCAGAAATGAAAAAGGAGAAGTTACAACAGACACCGCAGAAATACGAAGCATCCTAAGAGACTACTAAAAGCAACACTATGCCAATAAAATGGACAACCTGGAAGAAATGGACAAATTCTTGGAAAGGTAGAACTTTCAAGACTGAATCAGGAAGAATTAGAAAATATGAAGAGACCAATCACAAGAAATGAAATTGAAACCACGATTAAAAATCTTCCAACAAACAAAAGTCCAGGACCAGGTGGCTTCACAGGTGAATTCTATCAAACATTTAGAGAAGAGCTAACACCCATCCTTCTCAAACTCTTCCAAAAAACTGCAGCGGAAGGAACACTCCCAAACTCATTCTATGAGGCCACCATCACCCTGGTACCAAAACAAGACAGAGATACTACAAAAAAAGAAAATTACAGACCAATATCACTGATGTATATAGATGCAAAAATTCTCAAAAAAATACTAGCAAACAGAATTAAAAGGCTCATACACCATGATCAAGTGGGATGTATCCCAGGGATGCAACGATTCTTCAATATACGCAAATCAATCAATGTGGAACACCATATTAACAAATTGAAGAATAAAAACCATATGATCATCTCAATAGATGCAGTAAAAGCTTTTGATAAAATTCAACACCCATTTATGATAAAAACTTTCCAGGAAGTGGGCATAGAGGGAACCTACCTCAACGTAATAAAGGCCATATACGACAAACCCACAGCAAACATCATTCTCAATGGTGAAAAACTGGAAGTATTTCCTCTAAGATCAGGAACAAGACAAGGATGCCCACTCTCGCCACTATTATTCAACATAGTTTTGGAAGTCCTAGCCACGGTAATCAGAGAAGAAAAAGAAATAAAAGGAATACAAATTGGAAAAGGAGAAGTACAACTGTCACTGTGTGCAGATGACATGATACTATACATAGAGAATCCTAAAGATGCCACCAGAAAACTACTAGAGCTCATCAATGAAACTGGTAAAGTTGCATGATATAAAATTAATGCACAGAAATCTCTTGCATTCCTGTACACTAACAATGAAAGATCAGAAAGAGAAATTAAGGAAACAATCCCATTTACCACTGCAACAAAAAGAATAAAATACCTAGGAATAAACCTACCTAAGGAGGTAAAGACCTGTATTCAGAAAACTATAAGACACTGGTGAAAGAAATCAAAGATGACACAAACAGATGGAGAGATATACCATGTTCTTGGATTGGAAGAATCAATATTGTGAAAATAACTATACTACCCAAAGCAATCTACAGATTCAATGCAATCTCTATCAAATTACCAGTGGCATTTTTTTTACAGAACTAGAACAAAAAATCTTAAATTTGTATGGAGCCACAAAAGACCCCGAAGAGCCAAAGCAATCTTGAGGGAAAAAAACAAAGCTGGAGGAATCAGACTCCCTGACTTCAGACTATACTACAAAGCTACAGTAGTCAAGACAATATTGTACTGCCACAAAAACAGAAATATATATCAATGGAACAGGATAGAAAGCCCAGTGACAAACCCACGCACCTATGGTCAACTAATCTACGACAAAGGAGGCAAGGATATACAATGGAGAAAAGACAGCCTCTTTAATAAGTGGTGCTGGGAAAACTGGACAACTCCATGTAAAAGAATGAAATTAGAACACTACCTAACAGCATACACAAAAATAAACTCACAATGGATTCAAGATCTAAATGTAAGACTGGACACTATAAAACTCTTAGAGGAAAACATAGGAAGAACACTTTTCAACATAAACCACAGCAAGATCTTTTTTTGACCCACCTCCTAGAGTAATGGAAATAAAAACAAAAATAAACAAATGGGACCTAATGAAACTTAAAACCTTTTGCACAGCAAAGGAAAGCATAAACAAGACGAAAAGACAACCCTCAGAATGGGAGAAAATATTTGCAAATGAAGCAACTGACAGTGGATTAATCTCCAAAATTTACAAGCAGCTCATGCAGCTCAATATTAAAAAAACAAACAACTAAATCAAAAAATGGGCAGAAGACCTAAATAGACATCTCTCCAAAGAAGACGTACAGATGGCCAAGAGGCACATGAAAAGTTGCTCAACATCACTAATTATTAGAGAAATGCAAATCAAAACTACAATGAGGTATCATCTCACACCAGTTAGAATGGGCATCATCAGAAAATCTACAAATAAATGCTGGAGAGGGTGTGGAGAAAAGGGAACCCTCTTGTACTGTTGGTGGGAATGTAAATTGATACAGCCACTATGGAGAACAGTACGGAGGTTCCTTAAAAAACTAAAAACAGAACTACCATATGACCCAGCAATCCCACTACTGGGCATATACCCAGAGAAAACCATAATTCAAAAAGACACATGCAACCCAATGTTCATTGCAGCACTATTTACAATTACCAGGTCATGGAAGCAACCTAAATGCCCATCGACAGATGAATGGATAAAGAAGATGTGGTACATATATATAGTGGAATATTACTCAGCCATAAAAAAGAACGAAATTGGGTCATTTGTAGAGACGTGAATGGAACTAGAGACTGTCATACAGAGTGAAGTAAGTCAAAAGAGAAAAACAAATATCGTATATTAATGCATATATGTGGAATCTAGAAAAACGGTGCAGATGAACTGGTTTGCAAGGCAAATACAGAGACACAGATGTAGAGAACAAATGTATGGACACCAAAGTGGGAAAGTGAGGGGGGGTGGGATGAATTGGGAGATTGGGATTGACATATATACACTAATATGTATAAAATAGGTAACTAATAAGAACCTACTGTATTAAAAAAAAACTAAATAAAATAAAATTCAAAAAATAATATGGAATGCTTCACGAGTTTCCATGTTATCCTCGCACAGGGACCGTGCTAATTTTCTCTGTATCACTTGAATTTCAGTATATGTGTTGCCAAAGCAACCATGACCATGGGAATTTGTATTTTTTTTTTAAATTTATTTATTTATGGCTGTGTTGGGTCTTCGTTACTGTGCGAGGGCTTTCTCTAGTTGCGGCGAGCAGGGGCCACTCTTCATCGCGGTGTGCGGGCCCCTCACTATCACGGTCTCTCTTGTTGCAGAGCACAGGCTCCAGACGCGCAGGCTCAGTAGTTGTGGCTCACGGGCCCAGTTGCTCCGCGGCATGTGGGATCCTCCCAGACCAGGGCTCGAACCCGTGTCCCCTGCATTGGCAGGCAGATTCTCAACCACTGCGCCACCAGGGAAGCCCCGGGAATTTGTATTTTTAACAAGCTTCAAGGTCATTCCGATGCACATTCAGGATTTAGAATCACTGTTTACCCTTGCATTTGGGTCTTTAAAAGAATATATTCATATATATGAGAATATATTTTTATATATAGAATGTATAAAGTAATATGAAGGTTAAATCGTAAGATGGCATTCACTTTTTGTCGTACTCTTCTACTCCATTTAACATTGCCCCACGCATGCTGATTCGTTAAAATGCTACTTGTCTCTAAAATATTTTCATTAAAATATTCTCTCAATCTCCCTCTTTCCCTCCCTCACTCCCTTCTTCCCCTCCCTCCCCCTTTTTCATCTATTACCAAATTCTGTGATACATTTCCCTCACACCGAGAGCTACCTTAACCTCTCAAAGAAAAACTGTGTCACTGACAGCACCGCACAGTCCTGGTTAGTGAGCATCAGCATTTGTACTAAGTATGTTCTACCATGTTTTCTTGAATTAAGTGTGCTTGCAACATGTGACAATTCCCTATACCATTTTCTGGTGAGTTACGGTAAATAATTTTCACTCACAGTGCTATCAAAAGATAGAGTGCATTTCTTATGGTACTGCCATAAGAAATATAAAGAGCATCATGTTGGATGTTAAAATTTTTTAAACAACTCAAGATGACTTCAGGGAAATGGTTGTAATAAAGGGAAAGGATCAGCAGAGGTTCAGGGTGGTGGAAATCTTTTGACATTAGAAAGGATATCATAACATCCCTCTACCAGGGAGGATAAACTAACAATTACGAGTGGTAATGGGAAGAAACTATGGCTTGTGACATCTGGGGATTTAAAGAGAAGAAAAAAATCCACTTAAGAGGAACCTCTGCACTCAGGAATTTGATCAAAAGAGCCTGTTCACTTAAGCTGCCCTGGAACGCACACCGTTGCAGTTAACAGGGAACACCTACAGTGCTGCTGGGACTGCCGCATCCACACCTGGCAACGTTTCACTGCAGCCAATGGGAAGAGCTACAAGATGCTACAGCAGTGGTTCTCAAACCTCAGAGGATCACCTGGAGGGCTTGTTAAGACAGAGTCCTGCGCTCCACGGCCAAAGATTCTGACTCAGCAAGTCTGGGGTGGGGACCTGAGGATTTACATCTTTAACAGGCTTCTAGGTGATGCCTGACGCTACGGGTTCTCAGAGCACACTTTGACTGGCACTGACCACTATGTGTAATAACGGAACAGTTTTTTCTTTGCATTAAACTAATATGTATTCATCAAACCTAAACACTGTGTCCATTATTTGCATCATGGCTGAAGAAACTTAGGCAAGAAGAAAACTCATTGGACTGGCACTATTGTACCTGAAACATAATTATGTCTTACAATTACCTAATCCTCTCCCTTTGACTATCAATCATATCTATTAATCTTCTGTTGGTGTGCCTTGTCTACATATCATGAGGGGTGGGGTGGAATCCAAATGTTAATAAGTGTTAAATTATGGAGTTTTAAAAATCAAATCAAAATAGCAAAAATCATGAAAAAAATAATTCATGAAAGCTGACAAGCCTTCACCTGTATCATCTCAAGGTTAAATAATGATCAGAATTCTTTCAGCTGAAGTATTTACTTTGCATCTTGATGTTTGACTATCATAAATATACAACTGAGCTATTAGGCTCTATTTTTCACTGCAGATGAAACTGATGCATCTTTGTGTGGTATAGTCTGACATAGTAAAATTGTTACTCTCTAGGTAGGATATTCATAAAAATGTAATTATTGTAATCAGAACAGTCGAGAAGCTCATGAGAGGGGTTTGCCAGATTCATGATTGGCAGTTTTCAATCACTTCACATATAATAAAGAAACTTCTTAAAGAAGCCCTAGGAATCACTAATGTCTTACAGGGGGAAACTATTCTGAGCAAACAACAAAGGGTGTTGGGAGATGGTGGTGAGAACTCAAGCTGGCCTCCTCTGCCTGGCTTTGGGCAGGACTGGATGGAGTCCTTTAACATATTTCCTTCGGTTTACTCACCAACAGGTTTAACTAGCGTGCTATCTGCTGGGAGAGTGCTTTGAAAAGAAAGAGATCATGGAAAGACCACTGTACTGACTAGAATGCATTTATCATTTTCCTGCTTGAGTTCATAACTTGCTGGAGAAGTAGCCCCAAGTTGCTGTGCATGCACTCCACCACGTGGGGAAAATGTAGCAAGTGCCATCAGTGGGATGGGGCCCTTGCTTAGTTGGAGTTCCCAGTGTTCTTAATGTCCCAGATGCTGGTTTAGGCAGCATGCTTAATAAATGTAGAGATACCGCAGGCAATCGTATGTTGGCGGGCTAGAGAAATAAAAACCAACAAAATAGACAGGCTGTTCAATTTGAAGAAACTAATTTACTCAAATGAGAAAGCAACTGTGTTTTTTATTTCCACTGTCCCTTTTAAAATTATCCAGTGAGGGAATGTTCTTTCCCTGCCCCTGGATGAAAACCTCCATAATCCTATGACTGGTTTTAAATCACTCCCAGGTAACGAAAAGTCCTACAGCCACATTAAGTCTCCAACAGTCTCAATTAATAAGTGAGAATAGCCAATCTTGTGTAATAATCAACTCCTGGAATCAGATTTAAAGGTGAAACTTTTCCCTTTATTCTCTGGGGCCTTGTGCAGCCAAGAAACCAGGGAATGGGGGCAAGGTCCATCTTTTCCTTTCCTCTACCTACTGTTTCCAACTATCTGCCCCATTTCACTAAACGTGGTTATTCCAGGGTCAAAGTGGGAAGAGGGAGAAGTAAGGGCGGAGTGGGGGGAGTTCTTAATTGACTGGCTTCTCTTTCTGAGCTGAGCTAGCATACTGAAAGCTGCCTCTTCCTGGTGTGGAGTGCCCTCACGGTTCTTCAGACACCCACCATCCCCCATCGCTGGGGACCTCTCACCCGAGGCTCCCTAGATTAGCTAAAACTTCCTCAGCTCTGCATCAAAACTCCAGCTTCTCCCCTCGAAAGCCTGAGAGCCCCTCTAGGTGGCCCTGTTGGACAGGAACGAAGTCTCCACCTCTCCCTCTCTCCCCTCCTCCTCTGCTCTCTCCTCCCACCAGGCCCCTGCCCCACTTCTTTCTCTCTCCCAACGCCGCCAGCCTACCCAGTCCAGCCACCTCTCCTTCGCAGCTACTGTTAGAATTCTCTTTCCTTTTAGTTTCCAAGTGGGAGCAAAACTCCAGTCACCAGCACCCTCCAAGCTGCAGGTTTAAAGCTTCCTGAGTGAAGCCTTTTCCATGAGAAAGCAATTTTGGAGTGGGAGGGGCTTTCAGATTATCTTCCTCCAGAGAAACCTCATCACATATCTTCCCTGTCCATCTTCAACCCCCTTTTTGTTACGGGGAATGGCTGTTCTCTGCTCTTGTAGAGAATCCTGAACTAGCTGTAACATCCTGGAATTTTCCCAGCACCGCTTACCGACACTATTCACTCACTGGAAAAGTTTAGCCTGGCCCCTCTTCTTCCTCTTGGCAGTGGTCTTGCCCTCAGGCTTGTACTAGTTCTGCCCAGAAGGTGGTCCTAAATCTGGGGTTTAGTTAACACCCCACTTGGCTGCCACACTAAGTCCTGCTCTCCACTCAGCCTCTTTCAGTAAGGAAGGTGATATTTTGACCTTCATCTGCTACCTTTCGTGTTGTTTCACAATTTGTTCAGAACCTGGGTGGGGAAGACAGGTGCTACTTATTGAGCCCTCCTCAGAGGCCCAACATCTTTTTACCTTGAGTGTTCCCAAAGGATTGGAGTCATATTACCAGTTTTTTGGATAACCGCTTTAAAGATTTCTATCTTTTTATGGCTCTCCTCTTTGGCTTGTCACGTATTTTATCTTGATGTCTCAGTAAGAACTTCTTATTTGACATCCTGAAATGTGTCAAATGGGAAATAATTAGCTAAAAGTTTTTAGGGTTTCCTTGAGGAGTAATTGATTATAACAACTATTTGATGGCATATATATAGCCATGAAATGAAGATCTTTTACATAAAACTTTAAAATATTTCGGGAAGAAAAATGACTTTCAAGGAGACTCAGATTCTTTCTTGGTTTTGCCAAAGACGAGCTATATATGATCTTGGGTAAGTCGCTCCATCTCTCCAGACCTAACTTTTTTCACTTATAAAATGAAGAGTTTGGCTTAAAAATCTCTCTGGTCCTTTCCCACGTATTACAATGAACCTGTGAGACCTTGAAAGGAAGTGGGAGAGGGCTTCCCTGGTGGCACAGTGGTTAAGAATCTGCCTGCCAATGCAGGGGACACAGGTTCGAGCCCTGGTCCGGGAAGATCCCACATGCCGCGGAGCAACTAAGCCCATGAGCCACAACTACTGAGCCTGTGCTCTAGAGCCACAACTACTGAGCCCATGTGCCACAACTACTGAAGCCCTCGTGCCTAGAGCCCATGCTCCACAACAAGAGAAGCCACCGCAATGAGAGTAGCCCCCGCTCGCCGCAACTAGAGAAAACCCGCGTGCAGCAACGAAGACCCAACGCAGCCAAAGATAAATAAATAAAATTTATTTTAAAAAAAAAAGGAAGAGGGAGAACATCTTTGTTGCTCAGCAGGCAGCGCTAGTGACATGGGGGGAAGGTTAACACCACAGGCTCCCATGGTATTCATGAATGTGGCCCTTGCTCTGCTCACTCAGACATAAACGCTTACTGTGTACATCTGTATACTAAGACACCTGGATGTGAAAGATTTAACCCTGTGATTTAACTTGTGAACATGAAGGAGAAGCTACACTGTTCACCAATACTGCTAAACACTTGATGTTTTTTACCCAACAAACATTTACTGAGCACCCACCATTCTTTGTACAGAAACGTGAGATTGGGCTTGGGGTGCAGTGGGTACAGAGTTTCCTCTCAGAGCACCATGGTTACATATGAGGGACAGACCTACAGGAAGCCCATAATCAGGATGGGTTGAAAGTAGAGTGAAGGCCCTGTGATGGTCCACACCCTTGGTCCTGCGCTTCCAGAGACAAAAGATATTTCCATTAGGAGAACGACAGTAGTGCTTCTCTTTTCCCTTTCTTGTCTTTTTTTCTTTCTTTTTTTTTTTTTTTTAAAGACATGACTATCAGTCAGGATTCAAGGTGTTTACAGCTTGACTACTTCATAGAAAAACGTGTCTATAAAACACCTGGTAGTTGTGAAAAGGGGTAAGGCCCACGGAACCAGATAAATATATTTATTCAGCTGTCCCAAGCCATTACCAATCTCCTTACACCCAAGGATTGTCTGTCCCCTCCTAAATTTTATTTCTAATATTCTGGCTACATAGGTAAAAAAAAATTTTTTTTCAGAAAATCGAAGTCCTACCTCCATAACTATCCTTAAGTACAAACACTCTTTATGGCATTTCAGACCAGCTTTGATACTCAGAAAGATGGTTGCAAGTGTATTTATCTCGTGTATCAAACACAGTAGATGAAAGAAAAAGTTACTTGTCAATGCAGTTCAACAAGTATCTCCTGAGCACCTTTCGTGTACCTGGCTCACTGAATTAAGGACACCAAAGATAGCAGAGATTCTGGTATGTTCTCCAAGCCACAGTGTCAGAGTAAACAGTGAGCCTGCTGCCTGACCCACAACCTATAGACAGCAAGGCTGCCCCCAGTGGGCTCTGAAGTTACCCTTTGCTCCTATCTCATCTCCAAAGCTGAATTCTAACCCTGCCTTCTTCCTTTCAGTGACTTTTCCAAGAGCTATGCTCACCTGCTTAAATGTATCACCTTATGCATTTTCAAAGGCTTTGAATTTTATTGTGCTAATGGACATTTAACTCACTCAGAATTCTGATCAGGTAGTTTTTCATAGGGAGGTAGGCTCTGCCTTACTGTGTCTAAGTACTGGCTATGTTTAAATCCCTTCTAGGCAGGATCCCTAAAGGAGGGTATTTCCATTGAACACATGGGTAATTTTGCTTATTTAGCGAAGGAGAAGGGACACCACCTGGGAGGTATCCCAAACAACGAGCCATGTTGGGAAAACCTCCAAGCAGGCAGAGAAGTTGGAAGGGGTTGTGCCATAATTAAGGTGATCATATTTTCCTAATCAGACACAAGGGCAGATGGCCTGACACATGGTCTGAAAACAGGACAGATTATTTGAAATCTGGGATGTATGATCACCATCTTCACAGTGAATGAAGCCAGTGAGACCGGCAGCTGTTCAGAGTGAAAGTCATTACCGATGAGTCTCTGTACACTTAGGGATCCAGAGGAGTGGGTGGAAGCCTGTTGATGTCATCCACTTATGAGCCAGGGCTTCCTCACACAGCATAAAGAAGGTTTGTTACCAAGGGTTTCATGGAACCACTTGCTGTCATCACCTTGTCTGCAAGGACAAAGGTGCAATCTACTGACCAAAAAACAATGAAGCTCTGCTTCCAAATAACAGTCTGGGAATGCAAAATACAAGCAGGAGCATAATGTTATATGTCAATTATATCTCAATTTTAAAAAAACAGAAGCAGGAGCAAGCACAGACAGATCATCAGCTATCCTTTACTTTTTTGGTTCTATAGCTGCTCCTTAGACAGATTTCAAACATCAAACTATTTTTGAAAAATTAAATCCTCATCACTCTGCCTGCTAATCTTGTGCATTCAATTTGAAACTTGGGAATTGTTTTGTTGCAAAGGAGGAGATTCAGAAATTTCAGTTCTCCTACTTAATACGAGTATTATGTCCAGCATAATGTAATAGGAGAAAAGTCTCCCTTTGTTGCCAACACTCCAAGTCAACTCTTAGTTATGTGCTTTGAGAATGAGCCTTGGAAAATATTTCAACTCTAATTCCTATCACCAACATAGAACATTTAGGCCTCTATCTCCACTTTTAAGTTACTGTATGCTTTTTCAAATTGTATCTTATCAAAAAACTGATTTTATTTTAAAAATGACATCAAAACAAGTTTATTTTGATGATTCAATGATTTATGCTGTGTGTATCACCATTTTAGCTCTATTAGAATGGTTAAGAGAGACTGATTTTATAGGAAACTCAAGGTCAAAGTCTATAGGGTTTTTTTTCCCTACATCAGGGCTTTAAATAGTAAGCAGAAACACAAAAGAAGTGTACTTGAATATACCTGGTGTGTTGTTTATAGCTGCAAATAATCAACTAAAAGTGGGTTAAATACCCCTTTTTTATAATCTCACATAAGAAGTCTGGAGGTATGGCATTTGCAAGGTTGACTATTTCAGTGGCTCAATGACTTACTGAGCATCTGGATTCTTCCCACATTTCCATCCCATCATCCTGGGCACATTGGTGTTAATCCTTTAGCCTGCTCCCTATGGTCAGAGGACGGTCATTGCAGCACCAAATAACAACCTCACACCTCATGTAAAGAACCAAAGATGACAGTATCCTCATAAAGAGGGAAAGAAAGAGTTTCCCAGAAACCAGGCACTTTGGAAAGTGGTCAGCCTCTTTAATGGGAAGTGGGCTCTCTATCAGCGCATAAAAAGGGTGAGAGGGACAGCAGTTGAATAGACAACCAACAATATCACCATAGGTGGGAACTGAGAAAATGTTTATTTACATATATTGAAAGCTAATGGAAACTTTTGATTATTTTCCAAGGAGATTATGTCTGTGAGATGAGTTTACAATCAAGTAACCATTTTCTAATCAGTTAAAACAGTACACTATTGATACTATGTATAAAATAGGTAACTAATGAGAAAAAAATACAACATTGTAAATCAACTATGCACATGGCTGATTTACTTTGTTGTACAACAGAAATAACACAGCATTGTGAAGCAATTATACTCCAATAAAGATGTATAAATAAAAAAACTATACTTCAATAAAATAAAAACAAAACAAACAAAAAACAATCATAGGTGCTTTTACAAAATTAATCTTCCTAGTACCAATGGGAAGAGTAAGATTTCAGGATAACAGAGGCCAGTGGCAACACGTAAGCATCAGATGCAAAGTATACACAATTATCATAATTAACAGCAAGTGTGGAGTGTCAGGCAGAACACCCTGACCTGCAGGGATCTGTAGTGATGGTTAATAGACGATGGTGTTTTTAGGGATGAGGAAAAAAAAACAACAGTAAAAAGGAGAGGGTAGGGACTTCCCTGGCGGTCCAGTGGTTAAGACACCGCCTTCCAAAGCAGGGGGTGCGGGTTCGATCCCTGGTCGGGGAACTAAGATCCCACATGCCTCGCGGCCAAAAAACCAAAACATAAAAGAGAAGCAATATTGTAATAAATTCAATAAAGACTTTAAAAAAAAAAAAAAAAAAAAAAAAAAAAAAAAAAGGAGAGGGTATATGTGAGGTGTGTCTAAGGGTGTGTATAGCTTGATGGTTGAGTTGAGGGCGGTCAAAAATGTACAATCTTCTAGACAATGATAATTAATGCCTGTTACCATCATATGTTTCCTAAGGAATTATATAATGCCACATATGAAGTGTTATTGCCAAAAAAACCAAGCCAAGTCAGATTAAACCTCCAGATCTAACACTCAGCTTACAGGATGTACAGGGAACAGAGGAATTTGTTAAGTAACATCTCAGTGAAATAATCAGCAAAATCCAAAAATGATGCAGGAAATTTAAACCTGATTAGATATTTGATGACATTAAGGACATTTTATCAATATTTTGGGGAGTTATAAAGGTATTGTGGTTATATTTTGTTTTGCAAGCACCCCTCTTTATTTTGCTTGTCACTTAATCCAAATATGCAGTTATGTTTTTAAAAAGAGTCCATATCTTTTAGAGACACATGTTGAAATGCTTACAGCAGAAATGAAATGACATCTGAGATTTACTTCAGATGCCTCAAAATAACCCAGTGGGGGGACTTCCCTGGTGGTCCAGTGGTAAAGAATCCACCTTGCAATGCAGGGGACGTGGGTTCCATCCCTTGTCAGGGAACTAAGATCCCACATGCCATGGGGCAACTAAGCCTGTTCGCCACAACTACTGAGCTCAAGAGCCTCAACTAGAGTCCACGTGCCCTGGAGCCTGTGTGCCACAACTAAGACCCGACGCAGCCAAAAAAAATAAATAACCCAGTGGGAGCATAGGTGGAAGTTAAAGTGGGAGGAATGACACGCTATGAAGATTTATAGTCATTTATTCACTATCAATAAAGCCTCTGTTCATTTTGAGAAGGTATAAATCTGGCGCACTTAGAACCAAGAAACTTAATTTTTAGACTTCATTTGCTTTCTATAAGTACAGCAAAACCAAAAATCAAACCTCTTCACAGCAATAAGCCAGTTTTGTTCCAATAGGAATTCAAATCCAAAAAAACAAATGCAACACACACATACACTGAACAGCACAGACAGGACTCAAATTCTCAAAAATATGAGATGAAGACACCCTCCAAACTCCAGATTGTTTGCAAAAGTTCCATGAGCACCGCCCCCAATAAGGCATCTAAACAATATAGGGCAAAGCTGTGATCTGATACATGTAGGTATTTTCCTGGCTATATCTAAGCATCTCCTAGACTTCTACTTAAATCATCTTGAGACTACCTCAAGAAACTAGTTTGGTTCTCCCTTTTACCAGGATGAAATAATAACAAGAGGTAGGGAAAAACTGGAATGGGAATTGCCCAGCAAGGACCATAAAGGGTTGAAGGAAATAATCGTTATTTTTGGTGTTGTTCTCCCTCTACAATCTTCTTACTTTCTGACTCCATCCCTCTTCATCTCTCACCTGAGCTTGTATTGTGCCCACGTCCTCTGGCTTCCCTGAGCCTTTCTCATTTCTGCCCTCTCTCTAAATTTTCAATGCTCCCAAATTCAATTACAAATTCCAAAATTAAGGTTTCAATCACAGCAATATGTAATAAAACACTACTAGAATTTTAGATTTGTTTGATCCCCCAAAGCCATCTTCCATCAGAATTCGAATTCCCATTCTCTCCGTGTGCTGACCTAATGTAGCAGTTAGGATTCTAACTACTTCTAATGGACATTCTCAGCTACCAGCTCACAGTCCTAAGGACCTATCATCCTTACGTTCTCTCTCATCAGAATGCTCAGCGGTTGCATCCTAGAGAGGTAGTTATTAATATGCCTTCAATAACAAGCTAAGGAGGGGCTACAGAGAAGAGAAAAACATGTCCAATCATTCTAATTTACTTTAATGTAATAAAAATTCCCAATTAAAGGTATAGTTTAGTGTTTGGAAATGAGGGTCGTACCAATTACTTGAACAAGGTACTGGTAAGCTTTGTTCTTCTACCCTGATGAAAATTTTGTCACAGAAATCAAGACGTAGGCTTTACAATGTATGTGATAAGGTTCATATAATCTAGACAGTTCCACAAAAGTTTTTTCCTTCGGGGTAGTCAAGGTGACTCATGACTCCCCCAGTCCTATTTTTTATGCCCTCCACTGAGATAACATGGAAATGTTTTAAACTATTGGACTTTCCTAAAACTCAAGACCCACGCACTGCGTTTCTGCCCTTAATGCCATGAAAGGGTGCAGGTGACCTGTTACACTTCTATTTGGCGCCAGGGGCTCCCATGAAGCTTCAGGCTCCAGACTTGCCTGTTAAAGTTCCATCTGTTTCCTCTTTTACCCAAATTCACTGTGTGGGGCAATGATATTAAAGACTTTCCTCAAAGCTGAAAAAATAAATAAATAAACTATTGGACTTTCAGGCAGGAATATATTTTAGAAAAGGTCTCTAAACCTTACTAGTCAGCAGAATCACCTGGGGTTTTTTTTTTTCCTGAATCAGATTCTCAGCCAGAGTGGGAGAAAGTAAGTGGCTGGGTAGGAATGTTTTTAAACTCTCCATGAAATTCTAGTGATCAGTCAGGTTTGGGCACTATGTTGAGAGTACAGGGCCACCTCCCAGTACCTCCTAAGTCATACCACTTACCTGCTCGGAACCATAAAGAAAACGGAGAAAAGCCTCTCTGAGCTCCAGCCTGCTTCCCAACTACCTGGCAAAGTGCATCGCTTCTCTGTTCTCGGAGCCCTGTAATCCAGGCCACCCAGTTCAGCTGTTCCTACTTCCATACAAGCAGGTGATTCCTCCTGTAGAAAAAAAGAAAACACACTCGTTAGGACCCTAAGTATGGAGCTTTACAAATAGCTAATTTACCAATGACAACATCTTTGCAAGGTTGGTATCGCCACCATTTTGTAGCTGAAAGAACTGGGGCTGAGATGATTAGAGTGCGATTTTGCCAGGTTTTCCCCATGGTTTGTCTCAGAGAGCAGATTTGGAACCCACTGCTGTGGGACAGGAGAGATTACTGATGTAGTCATTTGTGCCCTGTTCTTACTTCTATTGGAGACTTACTTGGTAGAGGGAAAGGTGATTTCCCCCTTCCTTTCCTCTCTGGAAGGAAACCTGGCTTTTTGTTCTGAGGCACAGGACCCTCTTATGCTCAGTTGTAAGAGCTTTAAGAGCTTCTTTGTGGTTAAGAACTGGAAAAAGCCAGATTTACTTTATTTTTTTTTATTTATTTGGTTGCACCAGGTCTTAGTTGTGGCTCGAGGGCTCCTTAGTTGTGGCATTCGAACTCTTAGTTGCAGCATGCATGTGGGATCTAGTTCCCCGAACAGGGATGGAACCCGGGCCCCCTGCATTGGGAGCACGGAGTCTTAATCACTGCACCACCAGGGAAGTCTTTTTTTTTAAATTTACAGACTTTGAGAATTCTTATCTTTTCAAGAAAAGAAGCTGGAATTACCCTAAAAAGGGAGGAGATGGAAGGCAATGTTTCACAGGGAAGACAGCTATGCCCCTACCCTGAGAAGATGGGTTCCCAGAGGCTGGAGAGAGGTGCGGACATTACTTGCATCCAAGTGTGTAGAGCAATTCAGAGTTTTCCAATGCACCACTATAGCTGCAAAAGGGCAAAGAACGTGCCCCCCTCAAGCAAACTTAGGCAGCTGTCCCATCTCAAAACCTGACTCATGGGGAATCCCAGAAAGAGGAAAGGAACTAACATTCACTTCATACCCATAGCGTACCTAGAACGTTTACCCTTGAGCCCAGGGCATCCTGAGAGCCTTCAGGTGTGATGGCAGCCCTGCCTGGGCAAGTTTTCCTTCTCTTTCCCATCTCCCACAGCTGGCTACTGAGATGCACAAAAGGCTGTACTTGTGTACAGAGCCCTTGGGGTCACGCTCGGAGCTTAGCTACCTGCTCATGGAATGTGGTCATCTGCTCACAGATTCATAGCATCTGGTTCTTTATCAAAATAAACAGGATGAGTGAAAGAAGCCAGATATGAGAGAACACAAACCATATGTTCGATTATATGAAGTTCAAAACAGACTAAACTGACCCATAATGACAGAGGTTAGTACTATAGTTACCTTTGGCCAGGTATTGACTGGGAGGGAGCACAAGGGAGCCTTCTACGGGGCTAGAAATATTCTATAGCTTGATCTGGATGGTGATTACACAGGTGTAAACACGTGTGAAAATTCATTGAGCTGTGCCTTTAAGATATGTGCACGTTACTGTTATGTATATGTGTTACCTCCACAAAGTAAGTACATAATAAAAGCAAATAAGCCAACAAACTTGGATACTAAACAGTAACCTACAATGACCTACCAGCTCCAGCTTGCCTATTACTGGGGCCATTTAAACCTCTCTTGCTGACTCAATCCCTTCCTAATTCCTAAAATTAATCTGGCTCCCTCCACCAAAACCTCACAGGAAATTTTAACCACCAGAGGAGAGCACTCAGCCCAATAGCCCTTGCCCATGGGGGTAACCTGTAGCATGATGTGTGTGTGCAGAGATGTCAGCCAGACTGCCCAGGTTCAAATCCCTCCTCTGCCACTTTATGATTACAGCCTTAAGCAGCTTGCTTAAATTCTCTACACCTCAGTTTCCTGATCTGTGTAATAGGTTTAAAAATCAGGATTAAACAAGATTAATCCATGTAAAAGCACTCAGTAAATACCCAATATTATTAAATGCCATGCCTATGATAAGCACTTTACCAATATTGTCTCATTTAATTCTTAGAGCAACCTTGCCTGATAGCTGGTGTTATCACCATTTTAAAGTGAAGAAACTGAAGTTCACAGAGGCTAAATTTGCTTAAGGTTACATAGTTGGAAAGGGGCAAAAGCAGGGTTTGAACTCAGGTCTGTTTTGTCTTTTCCTGTTAAGGGCCTTCCCCGACCCCCAACCTGGGCCCTCCCAACCCCTGTGTTCCACTGGCTTCCTCCTGGGCCTCCATGTTGCTGAGATGAGACCACACGGCCCACTCTTCAGGGAACTTTCTAGTCCTTCAGATTCTGTCTGAGCCCCGGGTTCAGAATAATCAGCCTAAGTAATAGGCAACAATTGGATCAAGATGGTGAATTGAGCTCATAAGATCATGTCCCCTTCCACCCAAATTTTCTTACAATGACAGGTGCAAAGTGTTGTTTTTTAGTTTTTTTTGTTTGTTTTCAAAGGATTAATTTATTTACTGTTTTCTTTTTTAAATTTATTTTTTATTTATTTATTTTTGGCTGCTTTGGGTCCTCGATGCTGCGCGCGGGTTTTCTCTAGCTGCAGCGAGCGGGGGCTACTCTTTGTTGTGGTGCGCGGGCTTCTCATTGCTGTGGCTTCTCTTGTTGCGGAGCGCGGGCTCTAGGCGTGCGGGCTTCCGTAGTTGTGCCGCACAGGCTTAGTCGCTCCATGGCATGTGGGATCTTCCCTGACTAGGGCTCGAACCCGTGTCCCCTGCATTAGCAGGTGGATTCTTAACCACTGCGCCACCAGGGAAGCCCCAAAGAAATTCACATGGCACTGATAAACAGGAAAAGGCACTATTATCAGAAAATTTTGAAATACTTAAAAGATAAAAGTTAATCAACATTTACAAGAGTGAGGAAAAATCACATCCCCAAACTGGCTGCAGAAAACAAACCAAATAAATGATTAAAATAATGGAAAGAGCAAATCCAGAGTTTCCATACTCAGAGGGACATTTACAATAATACAGAAGGCTCTGAATCAACCATCAGGATAATTTATTAAAGAACTGTATTCAGGGGCTTCCCTGGTGGCGCAGTGGTTAAGAATCCGCCTGCCAATGCAGGGGACACGGGTTCGATCCCTGGTCCGGGAAGATCCCACATGCTGCGGAGCAACTTAGCCCGTGCGCCACAACTACTGAGCCTGCGCTCTAGAGCCCGTGAGCCACAACTACTGAAGCCCGAGCACCTAGAGCCCGTGCTCCGCAACAAGAAAAGCCACTGCAATGAGAAGCCAGCACACCACAACAAAGAGTAGCCCCCGCTCGCCACAACTAGAGAAAAGCCCGTGCTCAGTAACGAAGACCCAACGCAGCCAAAAATAAATAAATAAATTTATATATTAAAAAAAAAAAGAACTGTATTCAGAACATGGGGCCCAATGGCCTTCCCCTGCCCCTAAACTAGCAGAAAGAAACCATCAGGAGTGTTTTCACAGGGACAGAGGGGGATAGGAAGTGAGCACCCAAGAGGAAGTGTTAGATGACAAGGTAGCTCTGCAAGGAACAAAATGCTCACAGGTTGCCGCCAGAGTGAGGCCTTCCTGGCTTTAGTATCACGACAAAGAAATACTACAAATGTGTGGTGTATTGGTTTTCTATTGCTGCCATAACGATTTTCCACAAATGGTGGCTTAAAACAGCATAAGTTTATTACTTTACCGTTCTGTAGATCAGAAGTCCAGGACTAAGCTCAAGGTGTCAGCACTCCTTTCTGGAGACTAGGGGAGAATTTGTGTTTTGCATTTTCCAGCTACCAACAGCCATCACATATCTTAGCTCATGGCCCCCTTCCTCCATCCTGAGACAGCAACATTGCATCTCTCTGACCCTTCTGTATTAGTCACGGCTCTCTCTGATCACAGGTGGGAGAGCTTCTCTACTTTTAAGTAATCATGTAATTGGGCCCACCTGGATAATCCAGGCTAGTCACCCTTTCTCAAACTAACTTAATCACATCTGCGAAGTCCCTTTGCCATTTAAGGGAACATGTTCACAGGTTCCAAGCGTTAGGCCATGGACATCTTTGGGACCATTTTTCTGCCTACCACATGTGGTTTTTGGGTGCCTAGCAAATAACCCCGCTTTCAGGTTCGGCAATTTGAGTGTTAGCTGTTTCACCCAGGACCTGTATCTGGAGTGATACCCACAAAGACTGGCGGCAATGACCTAACCAGACTGTTCCTACAAAGTATCTTTGGTTGTTGCCTCCTTGGTTCCTGCTGGCTTTCCAAGCCTGATTTTCAGCCTTCTAGGTAATTCTGTGAGCTACCCAATAGCCTGCCAACATATTATTTTTCTGCACAAATTAGCCAGAGCCAGTTTCTGTTACTTATGATCAGAGAAGAAGCAGATTAGCATCAGACTTCTCATCAGCAATGTTGGGTGCTAAAGACACCTGCGTAATACATTCCAAATTCTGAAAGAAAAATGATTTTGTACCTAGAAATCTATACCAAGGGAAATGTACAATCAACTGTGAGAGCAAATTGGAGACATTTTTAACATACAAGGATTCAGGAGTTTTGCCACAATCACACTATCTCTAAAATAATTATGGCTCTCAAAAATGCACTTGAACAAAACAACAATGACAAAAGGTAACCCAAAGAAAAAGATAATATGGGGTGAAAGGAAAAAACTGAGTCAAAACAAAAAGTAAAACTTAACTAGAATAAAACTAATTTGGTAAATTGCTTACACCTATAGAGGCAAAAGGAGGAAGTCAGAGTAAAAATTTCTTGTTTAATGGGAAGACATGAAGGTAGATTAATTCTAGATGCTGATAAAAAACATGTATAACCATGAGAGTTCAAATTTTAAGTTAACTATCTAAATAACCGAAACTGAGTTCATAACTTTGCCAACCCCTGAAGAAAATGGAATAAAGAAAACTTGCTCAAACAAAAGACAGCAAGAAGAAACAGAAAAGAAAACAAACAAAAACAAAAACAAAAAATACCTGAATAGAAAACATAAGCCAAGATAACATGAGTGTATTTAAACACATTAGCAATACAAAATGTGAATGAGTTAAGTTCCCATATTAAAAAACCAAGTTTTAATTTGGAGTAAAAAAAAGTCCAACTACATATGCCATTACAATTAAAAGGAAAGAAGGCTATTTCCAGGTGATACAAATCACAATTCACTAACAAGACATGAGAGTCAAGAACACATTCTCTTAATACAGAATTTTAAAATTCAACAAGGAGAAAAACTGATCAACCTGTACTGATGGTGGAAACCTTAATATATCTACTGGAGAAATTAATAGACCAAAAAAATATTTTAAGCTAGTATATCTGAGTAATGCATAAAACCACTTGGAACTACAAACAACTTTGTAAAGATCACAGGGACTTCCATCGCACAAAATCCAACCGTCTTCATTTCACTCCATCTCTCAACGGTAATTGACACTTGGTGCCCCTCTCCCCAAAATGCTCTCTACCCGAGCTCCAGAGATGCCACGTTCTCCTACTTTCCTACTGCTTTGTGGAGCAGTGTGCCCACCCTGTTTTGCTGGCTCCTCCTCCTATTCCTGACCAGTATCAAGGTAGTCCAGGCTCAGTCTTTCCTTTCTTCTCTCCCTACACTGCCTTCCTAGATGGCAGTTCTCACCTAATTCTCAGTCTTTAAATGTCATCCCTATGCTAATGACTCCCAGATTTATTTCTCCAGTCCTGAACCTTCCCCTGAGCTCCAGATTCCTTTATCTAGCTCTACTTGAATATCTAATAGGCATTTCAAATTTAACATGTCCCAAACTAAACTCTTGAGTTTCCCTACATACGTCCTAAAATTTTTGTTGTTGTTGTCTCAGATTTTTTTACTGTGGTAAAATACAAATAACATTTACCGCTGTCGCCATTTTAAAGTATAAAATTCCACAGCATTTAGTATATTCACAATGTTGTGCAGCCTCCTCTATTGTCTAGCTTCAGAACTTTTTCATCACCCCAAATGGAAACCTCCATTAAGCAGTCACTCTCCAGTTCCTCCTCCCACCCTGAGTCCCTGGCAAACACTAATCTATTTTCTGACTCTATAGATTTGCTTATTCTGGATATTTCATATACATGGAGTCATACAATATGTGGGCTTTTTTGTCTGGTTCCTTTTCACTTAGTATAATGTTTTCAAGGTTCAGCCATGTTTTAATAGGTATCAGTATGTCATTTCTTTTCATAGCTGAATAATATTTCATTGTATGGATATACTACATTTTGTTTATCCTTTCATCTATTGATGGGCATTGGGTTGTTCCACTCATACACACCAAGGTTTTTCTTCCAGTGCCCCCCACTGTCTCCCTCAATCATCTCTGTCTCAGTTGGTGGCACTGCCACTGACCCAGTTGTTTAGGCCCCAAACCTAGGAGTCATCCTGGACTCCCCTCTTCCCCCGGCCCCACCCAACCCCTGACAGCCAAACCATCAGCAAGTCCTAACTGTTATAACATCCAGGTATGTCCCAATTTTGGTCACATTTCAACACTTCCCCAGCTACCACCTAGTCGAAAGTACTGTCCCTCTGGCCACAACTAAAGGTCTTTTCATCCCATTTCTTTCCCCTCCAATTCATTTTCTCAGAGCAATCAAAATTATCTTCTATAAATATTAATCAGATCATACCACATCAGTGCTGAAGACCCTTCAACGACTTCCTATTACACTGGAATAAAATCTAAACGTCTTGCTATGGCCAACAAGGTCAGCACGAACCAGCCCCTGCCTACCTCTGTGAGCATCTCTCCTACACTCTCCAGCCACATTAGTCTCTCTTGGAGTCTCTCCCACACCAAGCACTTTCCTGACCTGGGGCCTTTCTACTTGCTGAGCTTCTGCCTGGACACACACCTTCCCCTTTAACTTTGTTTGGACGCCTCCTTCTTACCTCTGCAGAGAGGTCTTCCCTGACTCTCCTATCTGAACTAGAGCCCTCACCCCTAGTCTCTCTAACCCCTTGCCCTGTTGGGTTTTTCCCTCATACAACTTAGAACCCTATAAAATTATATTTTTTGTATCTGTTTATTATCTCTCACCACCCCTCTCCCGCTCCGCCAAGAATGTAAGCTCCAAGAAAGCAGGTGCTTTGCCTTCAGCCAAGTCCCCAGGCCCTAGAGCAGTACCTAGAATATACGAGGCATCTAGGAAATACCTGTCACTTGAATAATGAATGAATTACATTATACAGAAAGAGTACTTTGTGCTCAATAAACAGAATATCCATTCTTTGCAAACATCCTTGAATATTTATATGATTAGGCCATGAAGTGCTCTTCAGCCATGTTGGTGAGTATAAATTAGTGTTAGCTTTCTGGTGAATAATTTGATAATATCTATCCAATTTTAAAATGCAAATATCCTTTGAACCAGTACCATATATTAAAAAGTCTCTCCTTCCCCCATGAATTTCATTGGCACCTTTGTGATAAATCAAGTGATCTTCTATATGTAGGCCTATTTCTGGACTCTATTCTGTTCTGCTTATCTATTATCTATTTGAGCACTTTCAATTATGATATGGAGCTTCATATGGATCTAAGGAAAGTTCCTTTTCCACAATATAATTTTTTTCTATTGTTCTATGTCCTAGAACTGATTACTCTATAGAATAATAGATTTAGTAAAGATTTAATGTTATGGTAATACAGAGAATAATTTTGGTTTTGGTAGGAAGATTTTTACCATATTTAGAAGAATATTGTAGGATATTTGTGTGTCTAGAGGCAGGGGGTAACATTTTTTTTAAATTAAAGGTACTGCCACTTTGCATTTTTATATTGTTGTTCAATGTTCCTCTCCCCTCCCAAAGTTCCTGAAGGACACTGAAATGATACAAATATGTTGCAAGTAACACTGAAAAGGTGACTTTTTTTTAATTAACATCTTTATTGGAGTATAATTGCTTTACAATGGTGTGTTAGTTTCTGCTGTAGGTGACATGTTTTGAATAGTACTCAGGTATTAGAAGCAAAATATCTTGTAAAACTAACTCTTGGGGCTTCCCTGGTGGCACAGTGGTTAAGAATCCTCCTGCCAATACAGGGGACACAGGTTCGAGCCCTGGTCCAGGAAGATCCCACATGTCACGGAGCAACTAAGCCCGTGCGCCACAACTACTGAGCCTGCGCTCTAGAGACTGCGAGCCACAACTCCTGAAGCCCAGGTGCCTAGAGACCGTGCTCTGCAATAAGAGAAGCCACCGCAATGAGAAGCCCGCGCACCACAACGAAGAGTAGCCCCCACTCACCGCAACTAGAGAAAGCCCGCGCACAGCAACAAAGACCCAACACAGCCAAAAATAAATAAATTAATAAATTAATTAAATAAAATTAAATTTAAAAAACAAAAACCAAACAAAACAAAAAAACTAACTCTTGGTTTGAGAAATTGTCGCTGTGTTCCATGGTGCTGAAGCAACTGAATATACAACCATGTAGAAATGTAAATGGACAAGACTCAAAGTCTTTGTCATGCTAAGGACTCTAGCAAAGTAGACTTACTTGTCCATTATGCAAATAGGAAGAGGAGAGAGCCAAGAATCCTCTTCTGATAATGTTTATACCACTTGGAAACATAGGTGTCAACTACAACATTATCACCAGGACAACAAATAAGACTATCCTAACAAACCATAACAAGTAAAACAGGTGTCACTGAAGGTTATGTTCACACGACATGGCAATAATTTTTAAAATCTCTAGCATCTACAAGACTCCTTTGCTCAAATAATAATTCCAATGATAGATTTATATTAGAGAGAAGAGAATGAGCTGGTAACAGTTATGAATATTTGTGCAAGACTTCATACCACATAGGAAACAAGAGTGGTGTCCTTGTGAGAGTTCACATTTACCACCTTCCTCATCAGATCCCTTGACCAAGTTTTAAGATGAGGAAGAATGCCTCTCCCTTTGTAGCTGCAGTAGAGAAGAAACATTTTCTTCATCTCTTTACTAGACTTTTTTTCTATATTTTCAAAGTCCATCTCTGAAATATCATAAGTGAGCATTAAAAGCAGAACACAGACCTGTGGGGCTCAGGTTTAAAATGGAAAAATGGATTGTTAGGATTTGACTTGATAGTAGTGAAATAGTAGGAATTCATCTTCCACATTACAGAAGAACAAGAGTCAGACTGACATCAAACTTATCAGAAACTCAGGTACTAACACACGGTGAGGAAACAGATGCCAAGCTCTTTGGTAACATGATCATAAACCAGAATATTGTATCCAGACAAACACAATTAAGGGTGAAAGTAGAATGAAGACATTTTCAGACATGCAAGAACTTGGAATATTTACTTCTTAACATGCTCATTTTGGGGAAGTTGCTTGAAAATATTTTGCAGCACAACAAGGAGGAAAAAAAGGGGAAGACCAGTGACCCAGGAAACAGCAAAATAAATCCAAGGAGCAGGAAAGGGAAGTTCCCATATGATTTGCTGTGGAGCAAGATGAAAGAGCAACCAGAAGAGATTGGAGGAGAATGTGATGCCCAGGAGGGACGGCAGTAGGAAAAAAAGGGGTGGGGAGGAGAATGGTAATAAGTGATAGAATAACAATATAATGAAATAATTGGGAAAAGTTGAAACTAAGCAAATGGCACAAAAGATCAAAAAAAAAAGTAGAAATACCAGGAAAAAAAAAACCCCACACAATTTAAAAAAGGAAATGAAAGCATAGTGTGGCCCTTGGTTTCAAAGTAAAGAGAGAACTACCCTTTGGGGATAAAAATTTAGTGTTGGAGTGTAGTGGCCCATCAAATTGAATGGATAAAGTCCATGTAAATTACAGAAGGCCTTCAAAGCTGGACTCAGAGATTTGTGTCCACGGTCTGATAAGCACAGAGAGCCATACTGGTTCTTGAGGAAGAGAATGAAAAGTTAAAGGCAGCACTGCAGTGATGTTAGCTGGCAGGAGGAGAAGCAGAGAGCCAAAGGATAAGTCTGTTGCAATTTTCCAGGCATGAGGTGGAGGAATAAATGGACAATAGAGGAGGAAAAGAGAACAACCAGAAAGGCATTTCCGACAAGGACTACAGGACTCTGGTACCAGGAGTGGGTAAAGGGTGGGGATAGTTCCAATGATTTCTGGTCTGTGAACTGGGAAAGCGGTGATGGCTTTTATCTAGTATCGCTGTTTTACTATTATGCTCATACTTCTCCTCCTCCTCCTCCTCCTCCTTCTATTCCTCTCTCCAAGTTGACATTAAGCTCCTTGATTGTAGAGACTAAAGCCTGTGTTTGTTTCCTTGACGGCAGCACTGGGTCCTACAACAAGAGTCACTCGGCTGGTGCTTGTGATTGTGCGACTGTAGGTGGTGGTGGTGGTGGTGGTGGTGATGGTGGTGATGATGATAACAATGATGTTTCAGTGCCTTAAAGACAGTAGGGAGGAGGAGTGACTTGGGGCGTAAAATAATGATGGTAGAATTGGAGCTTCTGAGAGATATCAGCTCCTATTGGGAGTTCGAAGAAAGTACTTTTGAAAATATTGCTGTTACTTCTGTAGTGAAATACCTTCATTTTTCCTTTCTTTAGTACCCTTTACTTAACTCCATCTATACAGGGATCCCCTGCTTTTCCAAACTTTGCTCTATGCCACTTCGCTTTTACGAAAGACCTACATTAGTACCTGTTTTCACTTATTAAAAGAAATCTGAAAAAGATTTTCACTTCTACAAAACAAGGCAAAAAAGGGAAAATAGCGTTCAGTGCTTGTTTTGCAGCGAGCTATTATAGAGGCAGCGCGCACCCTGAGCAGTAGAGTAGCACTGCCAACCTCCTTCCCCGGTAACTACATACACTCAGCATCTCAGCATCAAGCCTCCACAGCTCTGAGCTGTGTCTATGAGCACTTGTGCTTTATCTCGATTTATTCTGTGCATCCTTTAGCAAGATGTGTCCTAAGGTAACTGCTTCTTTGCTTTACGTCATTTTGGCTTATAAAAGGTTTCACAGGAACACTCTACTTTAAGAGAGAGGGGAAACCTGTACTTATGTAGAAATAAAACCAACCAGTATTGGAAGATCTGACTACAGTCAAACTTACTTCCAAATTCTTCTTTCAAATCCTTTTTTGACTGAAAACAGACTCTTTTTTTGGAAGCAGAGCTATTTAAACAGGCTCTGCCCTGGGAGTATGGGTCTTTCACATCTTGTTTCGTTCTTGTTTCTGAAGATTAAAAAAAATGTTACTTTCCGGGCTTCCCTGGTGGTGCAGTGGTTAAGAATCTGCCTGCCAATGCAGGAGACACGGGTTTGATCCCTGGCCGGGGAAGATCCCACATGCCGCGGAGCAACTAAGCCCGTGCGCCACAACTACTGAGCCCATGTGCCACAACTACTGAAGCCCGTGCGCCTAGAGCCCGTGCTCTGCAACAAGAAAAGCCACGACAATGAGAAACCCGTGTACAGCAATGAAGAGTAGCCCCCGCTCACCGCAACTAGAGAGAGCCCGTGCACAGCAACAAAGACCCAACACAGCCAAAAATAAACAAATAAATAAATAAATTTATAAAAAATAAAAATGTTGGGACTTCCCTGGTGGCGCAGTGGTTAAGACTCTGTGCTCCCAATGCAGGGGGCCCGGGTTCGCTCGCTGGTCAGGGAACTAGATCCCACATGCATGCCACAACTAAGAGTTCGAAAGCCACAACTAAGGACCCTGCCTGCCGCAACCAAGACCTGGTGCAACCAAATAAATAAGTAAATAAATATTTTAAAAATAAATAAATAAATAAAATAAAAATGTTACTTTCAAAGAAAGCACTAGGTGGCACTTGTGACGTATTCAATAGTTGCCTCAGATCCTTTTTGGAAAAGGTTTGGTAGGAAAAAAAAATGCAATAAATATTAAAATGGGAAAATCTTCATTATAATAATGAAGATCAGTATCTTATGATTGTGTTTACTGTGTTACTGTGTATGAGCAATATCTTTATGCAGCGTTTGCATTTAAAATCTGGGCTTTGCTTCCTTTATAAAAACTGCAAGAGGGGAACCAGCATTTCTACAGTATGTGAAAACCCCACATCACTAAAATAATAAACAAGGGGGTAATATTTGATTTGCAAAAAGATTGACTACAGGTGTTCTTTCAAACAGTCAGTTTCTCTATTGTATTTAAAATATTTTAATCTGTAACAAAAGATTATAAAATTAAGTTTTCCAAGATCCATCTATTATGTAAAGCAAAATAAATTATCACCAATTTAAAATAAGGCACTATAGATTAAAGGTTTTTTGAGTAATATTAACCAAAAAAAAAATAAATTTAAAGCTGATGTTTTAGGACTTTTTTTTTTTTTTAACCATCTTTAAACTGATAACATAATGACTTTAAGCAAATTCATTGTCTTTTCTGGTATTTGGCAGTTCCTATTTGGCAAGTTGCTTAATTATCTCATGGTCCCACTTTACTATAAAGAGATTTCAAGTTTTTTTAACAGAAATGTGGGTTGAGAAGGTATTATTTCAAGAATAATATAAATAATAGAATAATTATTTCAAGAATAATATAAATAATAGAAAATACTGTTGCTCAATACCACAGCAAAAACAGTAGCCTGTAGACCCTCTCACGTTATTGCATCTTTTCTCTACCTATTGTCTAGGTCTTCTCAGTAACCATTTTATGGATTAGGTTCACTCACGGCCCCATCTCACTTTTCTATCCTAGTCTTCCCTTGCCTCATTTTCATTTCTTATTTTAAATGTACTTTTCCTTGCTTTGTAGGATAATTTAACACAATGCAATCCTTTTGGAACAAGACGGGTTATAAATAAATTAATAATAATGCTAATATGCTGTCTTGTAATTGCACTAATTTGTAGGTTTGAGATGAAATTGACATTTTGAAGGTAGTATCTCATGTAGTAGTAAACTCAGCATGTCAGAATTCAGAGCTAAATATGCAAAACTGCACCAGTACTGAACAAATCTGGATCTCAGTGTAACAGTTGAGTTTCTTTGGTTGCAAATGATAGGAATGGATTCTGGCTAACAAGCAAAAAGGGACTTTAACAGAGTACTAGCCAGGAACTCATGGGATGGACAGGGGGCTAGAGGGCCAGACCTGGACACAAGACAGGAATGAGGACAGGCTCCTGGAGTCCAGGCAGCAAAAACAACTTACAGATCTTGTCAAGGTGCTGCTGCTCCAATGTATACTCACACTTTATTTCCCATCCTTGTATGTCCCTAACCCAAGGTTAAAAGTTCTAAGAGTCTAGATTGTTTAATGTGTTCTGTGAATTCACAGATTTCTAGTGCTACAATCATGGGAAATTTAGTATGGAGTAAAGGCTCTGTCTTGAAAGGTTGCCAAAATATAAAGAAACATAAATTTGGAAAAATAAAAATCCCAGGAGTCCAGGTGCCTTCCCTTGGGTCACATGTGGCTCCTTCGTTACCCTGGGATGAGAAATATTGATTTACATCCCTACCAAGATTGTCCACAAAAGGGGAGAAGTAGTCCCCCAATAAGAAATTGGGGTGTTCCTGGGAAGGGAGATGATTGCTGGCCACTCAAAAAACAACCTAGGTGCACTAAACTACAGGAAGAGTAGATTGTTAATTTCTGTGTCATATTGTAGACCCCTGTAATGGGTTGAATAGTGTCCCCCCCCCTCCAAATTCATGTCCATGCAGAACCTCAGAATGTGATCTTACTTGGAAATAGGGCAACTGCAGATATAATTAGTTAAGGATCAAGATGAGATCTTACTGTATTAGAGTGAGCCCTAAATCCAATGAGAGTGTCCTTATAAGAGACAGAAGAGGACACAGAGAGACACACAGAGAAAATGTGATGCGAAGATGGAAGGAGCGATTGGAGTGATGTGCCTACCAGTCACAGGATGCCAAGGACTGCCGCAACCACCAGAAGCTAGGAAAGAGGCATGGGATGGATTCTCCCTCAGAGCCTCCAGAAGGACTGAACCATGCCAACACTTCTGGCCTCCTGAATGGCGAGAGAATAAAGTTATTTAAGCCATTCAGTTTGCGGTAATTTGTTACGGCATCCCTAGGAAACTAACATAGCCCCTAAGAACAGTTTTTGCAAAACCCTAAGCGGTAAAATGCATTTACTAAGCACCATCAAAGTAGGTGCTTAGTAAATGCATTTTAATGAGAGTGAACAAAAGTCCTTTTTTCCTATTTCAAAAGAAAATAAATCTATGAATCGTTTTGTTTATTTTTTCCACAAAAAAGCTACTGAATACCCCTTATGCACCAGGCACTGTTCTAGAAGTTGGAAATATAGCCATGAACAAATTAGCAGTGAACAAATTAGGTAAGCTCATGGAGCTGCATTTATAGGGGAAACAGTTAAACAAGTAAACAAGACAAACTTTATCAAGATCAGGACAATGAAGAAAGTGAAGCTGGATGCTGTAATATACAGTGATATACAGGAAGTGAGGAGTCAGTACAGATTGGGTGATCAGACAAGGAGGAGAGAGCTGAGACCTCAATTATGAAGAGCCAGATGTTCATGACCCGGAGGGGAGTATTCCAGGCAGAAGGGACTGAGAGAACCTAGAGCTGAGTGACCACCGACAAGCGAAAGGAGATGAAAGGGCAGATCTAGGCAGAAACAGATCACAACTTCTCTTCTAGATATGTCATGGAAGTGGAGGATTTTCAGTAGGAGAATAACATCATCTGATTTAAATATTTAAGTCAGTCCGTTTGCTATGTGGGGAGAAGACTGTATGGGCTAGAAGGAGCAGGGGGCACTTGGGAGACTGTAGCATTCGGCCAGATGAGAGGAGGTGGAGCTCAGATTAGGGTGGGAGAGGGGTGCAGAGAAGTGGACTAATTCTGGGTATGTGTGAGGCGGAGTTTGACAGGACTAGCATGTATTAGTTAAGTGCCTTCTCTTGGTCCAGTATTGCTTGAATTTCTATAAATGACACAAAAAAATATTATTTTACCAAGACTCTACTATCCAGGAGTTTTGCTTTTAATTGGACAGATGTGTATTCATCTGATATATTTATAAAACATATACAGACTCAAAATGCTTCATAGTGTGATAGAGGCAATAAATGTAGGAAAGAAGGCTCCAGTGTGGGTAAAGCTAACAAAGAAAACTTCGTGAACTTGAGATGGGCCTTCAATGATACATAAGATTGAAGGAGAACATTCCAAGTTGGATAAGCCAGGAACAAAAGAGAAAAGTGAAGAATGAACATGCACTATTCGGGGTAGGTGAATAAACTAACCTGATTGGATTAGAGAGGTTGTATACAGTGGATAATGCCAATTAAATAAGATCAGTAGAGTGATAACAGATGATAGGACACTTTGAAATCCAGGATGAGTTTAGATTTAATCTCTCAGGCCAAGGCTCAGCAAACTTTCTGAAAGGGCCAAATAATAAATGCTTTAGGTTTTGCAGGTCATAGGGTCTCTGTCACAACTACTCAACTCTCCATTGTGGTGTGAAAGCAGCCATAGACAATACTTTTTAAATGAGTGTGGCTGTGTTTTAGTAAAATCTTACAAAAACAGGTGGCAGGACAGATTTTGTTCTTGGACTAGAGCAGCAGAACAGTAAAGTAAAAGTGGTGTTTTATCAATTTTTGAAGTAACCATGTAAAGGTTCCGGGCATTCCTTACTCAACATACATTTCCCTATTCCTCCTTCCTCAGAATTTCCAGACTTTCAGTCAGATGTCAGCTTCTCTCTCATGTTTATCAAGAAGCTGACTGGACTCCCAGCACTAGAGGAGTGGTCTCAGATTGGTCTAAATTCATCAGGTCATATACCATTCCTCTTTCTACAATGACTGGATCATATAAGCCGCAGCTAAGCCACACAGCATGCCATTTCTCAGGCACACGTGTCAGTACAGGAAGGGCATCTGGACTAATTTTGTCCAGTAACACATAATGTATCCTTTACAGTAATGGGCTTCTAGGAAAGAAGCTTTTTCAGTTCTCTGGAAGAGCCACCATAAGGGATACTTCTTCCCTTTCTGGGCAGAGTGATATATAGATATGAAATTTGAATTTCTGGATTCATTTTGCCACTCGGAGAGAAGCCAGGTTTGGAATGAGGCTGACAAGACTGAAGGCAGAGCAGAGAAAGGTAAAGAATCCAGGTCTTTGAGGACATGGTTGAACTATTAAATCAAACCAACCCTGAAGCCTATCCTACCTTGGACTTTTTAGTTCTATTAGCCAATAAACCACATTCATTGCCTAAAAATTGTCTGAGTTGAGTTTTGAGGTACTTGAGATTAAAAGTATTCCACTGTCTTAGAAAAATAATATGGAATGGGGAGACACTGAAAAGAGTTAGACCAGGTGGGAGACTAGGTCTGCAGTGATAAGGCACAAGGCAGCAGTGAGAAGAAGAGTCATTGGAAAGAGAGAATTGATGTGTGAGGCAAATCTAAATCGATACAACCAGAATTCTTACGCTCAATAAAAGGCTAAGGGGAAAAATTTAAGGAATATAGGAAGTGAAAGTTTGAGCCCACTCCCAAGGAAACAGATGTAAAACATAAGAGAACTGGAAGGTTGAAGATGAAAGAGACATTTATTTGAAGATTCAGCCCAATCACAGTCCAACAGATGATATCCGCTAGCAACAAAAGATGTAAAGCCATAAGTAATTAAAATATATAAAGTACTCATCACAAAACGTACAACCAGGTTCCATAAAGCAGTGTGTAAAACCATTAAGTATGGTAAAAAGAAAAAATAATAAACATCTGTGAAAATAAGATAAACTAGTGAGAACTGTTGGGTTATTTTTTGGAATGTAAGAGGGGTCATTAAGAACCAAAAGGAAGTGGGTAGGCTTACTGGATGACAGATTGGGAAAACCTTATTAGAAAGGGTAGGACTGATCAAGCCATTCCAGTTACTCACTTCTTCATATATTTTGGCCAGGGGACATTCTGTCAATAGAACATGAAGTCCACTGACATATAACTTCTGGGAGCCTCAGTAAAATAATAGGGTAAACAAGGGAAACAGATAAGAACTGCTGGAAGAAAGAGGCCTAGCAATGATTCATACAAAATCACTAAGCCTTTTCATATTTCAGTGATGAAAAGGTAAAAAGAGACTTTTGGTTTCTAGTCCAGCACATAAGAAGCTTGGAAGTTGCCACTCCAACCTAACAATAGGTAAAAGGTAAAAATCAACACATCTTCTTAGACCCAAAAGAGAAGTGAAGTCACAGGACAAAATGCTGCTCCCAAAATTGGAGAGACCAACAGGCAAATATTGAGAATCACAGCTCACTGGAGCAGCAACCTCTGTGGGAACCAGCACCGAGGTAGGGAAACCTGAACTATGATTTACAAATTGCTGGAGGCTCAGTGTGGAGAACTCTGAAAACTCAAGGGGGCCCCAGTCACTGGGGGCTTCCACATATTTGTGAGTTTTACCTTCTGGATCTCCACCAGGTTCTCACAGTAAACACTGAAGAAAAATCCCACCACAACCTGCTTCCCCACCATGCTTCTGGCAGAACTATTCTGCAGGAACTATTTTGAAATAAACCAGAACATTCAGTTCTTGACAAGGTCTGCCTTCAGGAGAAACTATTTAACCAGAGCCTAACCTGGTGGGGTTTTATCAGAGCCTAACTGGCCTAGGGAAGGGAAATACCCAGTTCAAGCCCCCTCTAGCCATCCTGTTCCATCTCAGGGTATTGGTGGGGGGACTGAGAAGCACATGTGAAGTTCACAGTCCGGAGGCACAGTCTCACTAAAAGACTGAGACCTAATCATAGGACTATAAAACACCTCCCTTCTTCCCCCGCCCCCCCACAAACCCAGGCTCCAAGTGGGCTCCCACCAAGCTAGGCTCCTGGCTGGGCCCAGCACCAGGCCAACTACCAAAGACCAGGCTTTTGACCCAACCCAGCACCAGGCCAGCTCCTATAACCCCAGGCCCCCATCCCACCTCAGTGTCGTGCTGGCCCCCATGGATATAGACTCCAGATAGGCTGCTACAGACCCAGGCTCCTAGCCCACCCCATCACTAGGCCAGCCCCTGAGGCCCTACCCTCAAGGCTGGCTCCCATGGACCCAGGCTTGCAGTCCACACCAGAACCAGTCTGGACCCACAGACACAACCTCTAGGCTGGCCCTTGAGGCCCCAGGTGACAGGATGCCTCCTATAGCCCCAGACTCCAGGCTTGCCCTAGTGCCAGGCTGGCCCTGTGGCCCCAGCCTCCAGGCCAGTTCCTGTGAAATCAGGCTCCCAGTCCATCCCAGTACCAGATAAGCCCCATACAGATTCAGATGATGGGCCCACCCACTGGTCCTTGGCACCTGGTTGGCTCCTGTGGACCCAAGATCCAGGTCTGCCCATACAGACCCAGGTCCCAGGCCCATCAGTGCAGACTCAAGCACCAGGCCTGCCCCAGTGAGCCACCATGGACCCAGACACCAAGCTGATCCCCACTTACCCAAACACCAAGCCTTTCTACCTACTGACCCAGGCACCAGACCTGCCTGCCCAAGGAATCCAGCAGCAAGCCTGCCCATAGACACACCAGACGATCCACCCAGAGTCTCTGGATAGGCTGACAGGCTTTGCCTGTCAAAGTCAGTCTGTAAAGACTGGAAGAGGTGACTACTTCCTCAAATGCACAGGTACCAACGCAAGGCCAGAGGGATCATGAATAATCAAAGAAACACGACTCCACCAAAGGAAGTTATTAAAACTCCAATGACTGACCTTAAAGAAATGGAGAACTGTCTGACAAAGAATTCAGAATAATCCTCTTAAAGAAATTTAGTGAACTAAAAGAAAACAGATAGACAATTAAATGAATTTAGGAATATAATGCATGAAGAAAATGAGTTCAACAAAGAAATAGAAACCATAAAGAAAAGAAAGACAGAAATCTTAGAGTTGAAGAATACACTGCCTGAAGAATTCAACAGTTTCAGCTGAGTTGAAATAGACTCAATCAAGCAAAAGAAAGAACTGGTTAACTAAAGGGCAGGTCATTTGAAATCATCCAGTCAGAGGAGCAAAACGAAACAAGAATGAAAAGAAGGAAGACAGTCTATGTGAATTATGAGATACCATTAAAAGAAACAATCTACATATAATTGGAGTCCCAGAATGAGGAGAAAGGGAGGAAGGAGAAGAAAGCTTATTTAAAGAAATAGTGACTGGGCTTCCATGGTGGTGCAGTGGTTAAGAATCCCCCTGCCAATGCAGGGGACACGGGTTCGAGCCCTGGTCCGGGAAGATCCCACATGCCGTGGAGCAACTAGGCCCGTGTGCCACAACTACTGAGCCTGAGCTCTAGAGCCCACGAGCCACAACTACTGAGCCCATGCACCACAACCACTGAAGCCCATGCGCCTAGAGCCCGTGCTCCACAACAAGAGAAGCCCCTGCAATGAGAAGCCCGCGCACCACAACAAAGAGTAGCCCCCGCTCGCCGCATCTAGAAGAAAGCCTGCACGAAGCAACGAAGACCCAATGCAGCCAAAATTTTTTTTAAAAATTAAAAAGTTAAAAAAGAAAAAAAGAAACAGTGACTGAGAACTTCCCAAATCTGAGGAGATGTCTGGACGTCCAGATTTATGAAGCTATTAGGTCATCCCAAAATTTCAACCCCAAATGATTTTCTCCAAGGTACATTATAATAAAACTATATAAAATCAAAGACAAAGAGAGAATTTTAAAAGCAGCAAGAGAAAAAACTTCTTCACATATAAAGGGAACCTGCAAAAGGCCATGACCAACAGATTACTCAGCAGAAAACTTGCAGGCCAGGAGAGAGTGGGATGATATATTCAGAGTATAAGAACTAGAAAATCTGCCAACCAAGAATACTTTACCCAGCAAAGTTGTCTTTCAGGAACGAAGGAGAGATAGACTTTCCCAAACAAACAAAAGCTGAGGGAGTTCATCACCATTAGACCTGTGTTATAAGATAGGCTGAAAGGAGTTCTTCAAGCTGAAATGAAAGGATGCTAATTAGTAACATGAAAACAGATGTATGTAACTGAAAGACCCTCAGTGGAAAGAACCTACTATAGGAATATAATAATTGTAGCAAATATTTATTGACAACTTACTAGTGCAAAGGTACTGTTCAAAGGCATTAATTTATTTACTTCTCACAGCAATTTGATGAGGTAGTTACTATAATTACCCTGATTTTATAGATGAGAAAACTGAAGTACGGAAAAGTTAAGTCACTTATCCAAAGCCATGCAGCTTTCAAGTGGCAGAACTGACAGTCTGATGGAGGCAGTCTGGCTTTGGAGCGTCTGCACATCACTGCCACTTTCAGAGCCCAGGTGGGGAGGAGTCAGATTCAGGAAAGACTAGTGAGCACAGAAATTAGTAATAATGAATGGGTAATATGTTTTCTAAACTTTAATGAATTGAATTATTCTGTGGTTTTTCAAAGACGCAAAATTAAAATTCTGAGCAATACTAATAAGGAAGATGGTAGGGTGATAGGAGAGGCGAGCTGTGTTCAATAGTGAAGTGTTTTAAATTTCTTTTCTTGTCTAGGAAGGGGCCAGAGATAAATTTCAGACCGTGGGTATTTTTTTTTTTTGGTTGTTTGTTAACTTTAAATACATGTGTTGGGGATTCCCTGGTGGCGCAGTGGTTGAGAATCTGCCTGCCAATGCAGGGGACACGGGTTCAAGCCCTGGTGTGGGAAGATCCCACATGCCGCGGAGCAACTAGGCCCGTGAGCCACAATTACTGAGCCTGCGCGTCTGGAGCCTGTGCTGCGCAACAAGAGAAGCCGCGATAGTGAAAGGCCCGCGCACCGCGATGAAGAGTGGCCCCCGCTCGCCGCAACTAGAGAAAGCCCTCGCACAGAAATGAAGACCCAACACAGCCAAAAATAAATAATTAAATAATTAAATAATTTAAAAAAAAATACATGTGTTAATAATTTAATGGTGACTACTAAAAAAATAAAGCAAATATTCATGAAATTTACTGAAATTCCCATTAGAGAATTAAGTAAATGAACTATGACACACATATATAGAACACTATAACCCAGTTTAAAAAAAGGATGTGTGAGTTGAAATGGAAAAATATTCTCAATATATTGAGTAAAAAAAAAGAGGTTATAAAATGTTTGCATTTTAATAAACATATATGTGCTTTTGAGTGTGTATATATATATGTATACGTGTTTCTGCATATGTTAACTGAGATTATTTCTGTTGTCATTACTGAATACTTTTTGTTTTCTACTACATACATTTTGGTACATTTTTTAAAGTGTGCATGCATACTGTCCATTATTATAATCAGAAAAGAAAAAGAAAAGGTTGTGATTTGGGGGGAAAAGAAAAAAGAAAATGTCATGTTTTGCTCTGTCTGGCCATTCCACTATTTTTGGATATTTTGTCCCTATTGACCTCAAACAGCAGTTAATATGAAACATTCTTTGTGGATCAGGATTCTCTGTGTTACTAGAAATACTTATAGCCTTCAACATCACTAAGAAAAGCATGGTTGAGGGAGGGGAAATAAGACAAAAATGTAAGCACATCTTGACATGTAGTCCAACCCCAGGTGCGTGATCAAGGGGAGGAGGGACCCAGGCCCCGTGCACACAGGCTGACATCCTGCTCCAGCAGGAGAGCTTGGTTTTTTCCTCAGATGACAATACCAATGGTTGTGGCTAGGGAAGGAAAACTGCGTTCTTTGAGGAAAAGAACAGCTCCCTATGACTAGAAGTTTGACCAGTGTGGCGGTCTCACTCTACAAGTTGGGTTTAGCAGCACAATTGCTCTCACTCAGCATTTTGGCACATTGGTTCATTGTATCCTCTACCAGACGTCACGCCCAATCAGACCAGTTTGTCCAATGATAACTCTGACAACTGACTGCAGCCCATATTATCATGTCTGCTACCATGAACCTCCGCTGTTCCCATAACACACACAGAGACAGACTTGTGCCCCCTCCCCCAAGACTGGGCATCTTTATTCTTATAAACGAAGCTCCATTGAGTACTTACAGTATTCAGGGAACTGAGCTAAATGCTAGGAACCAAAAACAGGGGTTTATAATCTGTCAGGAAGACATACACTAGGGGCAATTTGGCTCTTATAGGATAGAATTAATTTAGTTTGTGAATAATCTGGTTTGTTGGTGTTCCTATGAAAGTATGTGTGGTAGCCGAAAGTGGCCCTCCAGAGATGTCCCTGTCCTAACCCCCAGACCCTGTGAACATGCTATCTTACACGACCAAAGGCACTTGGAAAAATTACACAAAGCAAATGTGTGATTAAGAGAAGGACCTTGAGAAGGGGAGATTATTCTGGATTACCCAGGTGGACTCAATCTAATCATATGAGTCCTTAAAACTGTGGTCAGAGGGAGACGTGACTACAGAAGGAGGGTCAGGGAGATGCAACATTGCTGGTTTTGAGTATGGAGCAAGGGGTTCACAAGCCGAGGTGGCCTCTAGGAGCTGGGAAAGGCAAGGACACAGATTCTTCCCTGGAGCCTCCGGAAGAAACCTTGACTTTAGCCCTGTGAGGAGGATTCTGGACTTCTGATCTCCAGAACTATAATAAGTCTGTGTTGTTTTAAGCCACTGTGTTTGTGGTAATTTGTTACAGCAACAATAGGAAACTTATGCAACATGCATAATACGCATATTTTCCCAGGTGGAGTAGGACCCGAAAAGCCTACAAAGGTTCAGTGGTTCTGAAGCGCACATAAAGGGCTACACAAAGGCCAGCTTCCTCACAATAGGAACATCAGCTGGGAAGCCTCACTGAATGCCTCTCTACTAGAGCTGGGGACTGCAAGGGAAGCAGAAGGTCCACTCACACTAAGCTTCCCCTGGGCCACGGGCACATGCTGACTCCTGGCACAGGATGGGGAACACTACTGAGGATGTACCCAGGGTGTGATTGTGCCACTCCTAAGTGATCTAGTCTGTATGCCCAGGACAGAGCTGTAAACTCTAATTGACTGGAATTCTTCGTGGAGCTGACAGAAACGCTGTAACTCAAGAGTTGGTCAGGTTGAGGTTTATCAGCAGAGAGGGGACACTGGGAATTGTCATAGCGCACCTGGGACTGTGAAGAAAGTGCAAGGGAACCCAGGCCTACAATTCTTGAAGTGAAGCTAAGCGGGGCCCTAGGCTGCTACAGGGACTTTGGAGACACACAAGATCCTTGTGGCCTGCTTCAGTGTCGAATGCTAACCAGGGCTCCACATCATGGCACAGATAAGAGCCCAAAGGCAATGACTGTAGGAGAGAAGGGTATTTGGGGGGTTCCAAGATGACAGGGCCTCAGATTTTTGGACTCACCAGGGCAGAGGGAATTTGGAAGTGGCAGAAATGAAAAAATATCAGGCTGTGCCTTTTTACTGAGAGGCAGACTGGGGGAAAGCACACAAAGCAGTGAGGAAGGAAAGGGCCATCTGCCTAGCTGGCCAAGGCAACTGAATCAACCCTGTCAGTTCCCCCTCACATCCAGAGGCCCATCCAATCCTAGGCAAGGTTGCAGGGACAGCAGCAACACTCCTTACAGTGGAGAGTAGGGAAAGCTGCTATTGGTGAGCAGCAGAATCACCCCTTGGGCCCACCCAGCTATCAGACTCACTTGATGAGAGGGAAACAGGCCCTCCCACAAAGGGTGGTGCTATTCTGCACAGGGTAGCCTAACACAAGTCACAACTTTGAAAATGGACTATTTTTTTATCAGTAGAGATGCCTCCTTTGTTGGGACAACTGTCAATTAGATCATTTGAGTATATGGAGAGTATCCTAAAGGTTTGGCTTTGTTAATGCAAATCATAGTCCCCACTATGTAACAGTTGGAAAGTTGGGGCCAGAAGCTTATTCTCATCAGCTTGAGATGACATTAAGGATCCTACACAGAGGCCCTATGACTCTGATTAGATAGAGCAGAGTATACAACTGAGCCAAGTCAATCACAGGTGGGCCCAACTGGATATCTGACACAATCCTGGAGGCAGGTGGAAGACAGTAGACAACAGCCATTTATAAAGCTGTGCAAGAGCTGGAGCCCCAAATCCAACAGCCAGTTCCAAAACTGAGCCAAGAACCTGAGGGAGTAGTTGGGTATGAAATGCCAGAGCAGGGGTTCAGATATGGGTTGTCGTCTAGGAATTTTATCAAAAGATGACTTTCTTCGAAGTAGTTGGTTTTTCATTAGAGCTGACATGGAGCTGTACAGTGACTTTTAACTCAAGGACATCTTAAAGGCCCTGCTAGACATTTGACAAACATGAGTATATCCCTGCTGGACATTTCACAAACATAAGTATATCCCTGCTAGACATCTGGCAAACACGTAAGTATTCCCCTGCTAGACATCTGACAAACATGCAATGAGTGTAACCACAGCATGATTACCAGTCATTAGTCCACACGTCCTGCATTTGCTCACTCTTCTCAAGGCTTAAGGTCTCATCTCTTCAGTATCTCTAGGGGAAATATACATTGACTTTAAGATAATTTATATTTCTGTTAGCTGATACTACTCTATCTTCTTTTTACCACATTTGATAGATTTTTATCTCTGTACATTCTTTATTTTATTCTGCATTGAGGATTTTTGGATCTAGACTGTAGCAGGAGCTATAGAAGCATTCTTCTCTGTGCTGGGCAGGAACTTTCTACACTTTGAATCTAGAGTGGGGCTCTAATAGCATATAAGAATTTGGAAAATGGTACAAAGATAACAATTTTGAAAGACATTTAACTTTTAGAAGAAAATGTAGGTGAATATCATTATGACCTTGATGCAGGTGAGGATTTCTTAAATAAGACACCAAATGCACAAACTACAAAAGAAAAGATTAGTAAAAAGCCGTATTTTAGAAAATAACATCTCTGAAGAAAGATAAGAGGAATTATGATTGTTTCTCAAAAACTGAAGCTTTAAGAGATGGTGAAATGACTGCACTGGGGTTTTGCTACATAATCCACGATACAGTAAATGTATTGGTTTAGTTACTGAATGTGCCAGAAAATTACTTGACCCAGTTTTACCCCCAGCATGAACATTCTGACTGGAATTTGATAATGGCACTACAGCGAGGACATGGTGTACATATACGAGAAACGAAGACAGTGGTCAGTTTTATTTTGTTTTGCTTTTGTCCACAAACCAAAAAGAAATGGGTCTCAGGTGAGAAATATGTCCTGATAGGAAAACCGCTATTGAGATGGATTTCCAAAGGAAGTACCAGACTCAATGTGCCCTTTTTCGTATAATAAGAACACATTTCTCCCCATAGAGTACAGAGACTCTGGAAATTTTTTCTGCCCTCCTCTGAGACAAATATTCCTGCCTGCCCTTGAAACAGATTTATAATTTCTAGTTTATTCCCTAAATGAGTAGCTCTCACTTAGAAATCTGCATTAGAATCATCTGCAGAATCTTAAAAAAAAATACGGGTTTTGGACCCAATCCCAGTGATGTTGATTTAGTAAGTCTGACAGGGACCCTGGCATCTATATTTTTAAAAATTATATTCCCCAAGTGATCATTTTGCAATGCATACAAATGTTAAATAATTATGTTGTACACCTAAAATTAATATAATGTTGTAGGTCAATTATGCTTCAATTTGAAAAAATTTATTCCCCAAGTGATTCTAGTGTGAAGCTGATTGAGCACTGTGACAGACCTTTGGGCTCCTGACTATGATTAATCATTCTACTTTTTACCCCTCTGTACCTCAATTCTTATGAATGATCCCTGTCCCATGTTATTCCATCTGTTTGTTCACATGACTCTCCTAGGTCCTTGATCAGTAACCTATGCACGAAAATCATACTGAACAAATAATGTGTGGAGCAAGCAGGTAGCCTGTTAGCACCAAATCGCTAGCATGTACAGATATACCTCGTTTTATTGCATTTGGCTTTATTGCACTTCACAGATAATTGTGCTTTTTACAAATTGAAGGTCTGTGGAAACCCTGTGTTGTCAGGTGACAGTTAGCATTTTTTAGCAATAAAGTATTTTTTAATTAAGGTATGTACATTGTTTTTTGAACATAATGTACATTTGTATGCATTGCACACTTAACAGACTATAGTGTAAATATCACTTTTATAGGCACTAGGAAACCCCAAAGTTCATGTGACTTACTTTACTGAAATATTCGCTTTATTGTGGAGGCCTGGAACCAAACCCACAAGATCTCCAAAGTATGCCTGTAATAATAGTGAAATGAGAAGAGGAGAACATGCTGAGAAAGAGAAAGAACGACAGAGTGCTTGAAAGCACATCAAGACTGAGGCTTAAAAGAGGAAACAATGGAACAGCTCTTGTCAAATTGGAGGAAATGTCTAAACTCTAACCTCCGCCCTCTATCTTTTTATAGAACATTACCTACAGCATAATCCCTGCACCAGCTGGCTCCTTAGCAACAGCTTCCCATTGGTCGCCTTCCCTCAGAGGGACTTATATAAAGCTTCTCTTATTTCCCTTTCCAAGAGTGGAGGAGACAAATTTCTCTTCTTCGGGTTACTCTGTAATTACTTTCATGAACCCTCTACATTTTTTGAACTAGCCACTACGAAAAGTCATGAAGGCTTTTTCCTCTCCAACCTCTTCACACAGGCTAAACTCCCTGTAACAGAGGTCATGCTCCTTTCCTGCTTACCACCTTCCAAAGTTAGCAGAGGAATTTTGGACAAACAAGAAAAATGGTCATTTCCTTCATACTCTAATTTCTGACACACATGGTTGGATGAGTGAGATTAAAGTGGCTGAGAAGAAAGATTCAGGGAGATGCTTCTGAATTTCTCTGGGATCACTGCTTGGGTTTGAAGATTTCTAAAAACTGTTTCAATTGCCCTCAGGGATAGTCTCCTTTTGCCTCTAAAATAAACAATTACATTCACTATGGCAAATATTGGGCTTAAACATTTTTTTAAAAATGAAATTCACATTTTATTTAGGTTGAAATAAACTATACAAAATTGATTTTCTTCACCAAAAATAACAGCAATATTTTCTGTATTATTCCTAGATAAACCACAAAACACTTATTTTTGTAGGTTTTCTAGGTTTTGCTTGTAAATCAAGATGAGGCAGTAGATACAGTCATGGAAAAAGACAGAAGAAAACAGACAAATCAGTTGTCAGTATCCATGGCCTCTGATCCTGTCTTGACCATGAAACAGAAGTGTTCAACATACTTGCTAAAAAGCTTATGAAGGACTTCCCTGGTGGCTCAGTGGTTAAGAATCCGCCTGCCAATGCAGGGGACACGGGTTCGAGCCCTGGTCCGGGAAGATCCCACATGCCGCGGAGCAACTAAGCCCGTGCGCCACAACTACTAAGCCTGAGCTCTAGAGCCTGCGAGCCACAACTACTGAAGCCCATGTGCCTAGAGCCCGTGCTCTGCAACAAGAGAAGCCACTGCAATGAGAAGCCCACGCACCGCAACGAAGAGCAGCCCCCACTCGCTGCAACTAGAGAAAGCCGGTGTGCAACAACAAAGACTCAACACAGCCAAAAATAAATAAATAAATAAATAAAATTATTTAAAAAAAAAAAAGCTTATGAAGATGTAGGCTCAATAAATGAATGCAAACAGCAACAACCGGATGTGGAACGAGGGAAGGCTCTTTCATTCAAACTTTAACTATAACTTGTTCCTTTAACTTCATTTAATAAAGACAAAGTCTAGGGACATCCCTGGTGGCGCAGTGGTTAAGAATCTGCCTGCCAATTCAGGGGACACAGGTTCGAGCCCTGGTCCGGGAAGATCCCACATGCCGTGGAGCAACTAAGCCCGTGCACCACAACTACTGAGCCTGAGCTCTAGAGCCCGTGAGCCACAACGACTGAGCCAACCAGCCGCAACTACTGAAGCCCACATACCAAGAACCCGTGTTCCACAACAAGAGAAGCCACCACAATGAGAAGCCCGCGCACCACAACGAAGCGTAGCCCCTGCTCACTGCAACTAGAGAAAGCCTGTGCGTAGCAACAAAGACCCAATGCAGCCAAAAATAAATAAATAAATAAATAAATAAATAAATAAATAAATAAAAAAGACAAAGTCTACACTAAAATTCTTGTTTGGTGAGCTCACATGTTTCTCTTACAGTCTGATAATTTTCTTAACTGTCCTTTACAGATTTTCAACAGCATACTTAAAACTCCTACCATTCAAAGGTCAGTCATGAGCTTCATTGTAACGTTTTATAAAATGTATACCTCTGGGCTTAAACTTTTAATAGTAGTTCTTCCTTTGACAAAAACTATTATGTTAAAAAACAAAATCCTTGACCAGTTACTGAGGCAACATATGAAATTAAATTTCTAAGACTTTTCTAGGAATTTTATCAAATGTTAGCGTTACTATAAACATCTTGTCTCCAAAATGTTTATGTACACCCATGGGAGAGGGCTTGAGTTAGGCCATTAGAACTAATAATAAGCCAGACTTGAGGATACAGTTAATAGTGATATTAGCTATAGGCTATAGAAGCCTAGGTGCCAATTAATACTGCACTGAGAAACTTACTTTTATCAGTTTTATTCTCCAAGAACAACTGTCTCCAAACCTAGTGCCCAGGCCTCTTTCTGACCCAGTCTGGGTAACGTTCTTGTAGTTCAGAAGTCTTAAGTTCTCTTTCCTGTTTCAACTTTTTGGAATGGCTTAGGGAAAGCTTGCATAGAAGTTAAGGTAAAAGGAAAGTCTAAATAATTTTTGGAATTCTGGGGACATTTAAATATTTGTAGAATTGATTCTTGGGACATTATCACATTTATTCTATGTCACAACCAATGATAATTCTTCATGATTTGGCTTTTCCAGCCACTGTCAGTCACAAAACCATCTGGTTCCTCTGCTGCTACACAGAGACTTGAGTTCTGATACTTCTCCTTCAGTTACTTTTGTTGATGGTTGAAAGAAGCAGCACAAAGAGCAGGTGTTTCCGTTCTAAGTTCTCTAAATACAGAAATTTCATAAACATGTTTAGCTGGCATTCCAAGAGTTGGTAGGTTAACAAACATCTACCAAGTGCCTACTATGTGCCAAGCACTGTTCCGGGTACTGAGGATACTATGGAAACCAACACAGATAGAGTGCCTGCCCCTTCAAGGAGGGAAGGACAGTGGAACTCCTGAAACACATACTCTACTGAAAGAGTGCTTCTGAGGTCTGTGCTTAATTGTTATGCTGAGGATATGATAGATAACCTTTTCTTGAATTAGCTATTTACTCAAAAGTTCCACCCAGGTTTTAACTAGAATCAGCTAAAGAACTTCTTACTCCAAAGTCAAAACTAAATCTGAGGTTTTTGCCACTTCCTCTTTATATCATACAAAATTTGTTAGTTCTATGGTGTTTCATCTCAGACATAATTCAAATTACAAAATGTTCTGCACATTTATAAGATTCTTTGTTGAGTGACTGCCTATTACATAAATTTGTCTGTGAGCACATTTTTAAATGAACAGAGTAGCAGTAAAAAGAGGAGTATTTTTTGTTTGTTTGTTTTTCATTCCCATTTACCTGATCTCTAACCCCTTTACAAAAAAAAAAAAAAGATCAAAACAAAACCACAAGTATCAAGAAGCTAAATCCTGAGACAAACGGGATGGGCTCTAAAGTCATCATGTTGCTATTGTATGGTTTCTGCACCCTTTCTTATCTAAATCATTGATTTAACTTTGTTTCATAATCTAATTCTGGTTTCATTGTTTTTCTGCTTAAAACTTCTTAAGTGCTGGCCCAGACAAAAGCCTTTGCCTACGTAACTACATTTGAGCCTTACCTGAAGTCAATAAGATCAATAACAAGGTGAGATGTTTAGATTCTATTTTCCCTCACTGCTTTTGTAAGAATATATATATAATACACATATTACATGTGTATATAAAATCTATATATATTTATTTTTACCAGTTTATTATAAAAGGATATGATGAAGGATACAGATGAACATCCAGATGGAAGAGATGCATAGGGCACAGTATGTGGGAAGGGGCTCGGAGCTTCCATGCCCTCTCTGGATGAGCCACTCTCCAGGCACCTCCATGTGCCCACCAACCCAGAAGCCCTGTAAGAATATTTTAATAGCAAATTGAAAAGGGGAAAAAGTTATTATGTATTTACAAAAACACAATATTAAATTAAAAGATAATTTTCAGGGTTCTATCTTGACAGATCAGAAATTAAATTAATTATAGCATTTAAAATAACAAACAGAAGCCATAGTTTCAGAGAATGTTTATATAAAGCTATAAACCTGGGCCAAGTGAAAAGCTGGAAAAAATAAGAAATCCAGCCACTATAAAGGAGCTATACCACAGTTGCTTGTATGAAATAGCTTCTTGTGGGGGAAGAAAATTTTTCCTTTCCCCTTCTAGGTTCCTTCGACTGGTCTAACAATCAAATTAACATAAGGAAGATAAACAAGAGAAAAACAAATAAATTTAATTTCATACATACCTAAGAAGAGAACAAAGCAGGCTGTTTACATACCTTTTTAGAAAAAGAATCAAACATTTGTGAAGATTTGACAAAACAAAGGGGTTTTTGCTTGGGGTAGCAAATTAATGAAGGAGTAACAAAGTTTGCTTATACACCTTTCCCGGCCTCAAATTCCCTATCTCAATGCCCTTCATCCTCATGGCATAGGGAGGATACCTTCCTATGGGAGCTTTGTTTCCTGCTTTCAGGGGAACAAAGGAGGGTCAGAGTGTTCTTATACGAGCTGTTTCTCAAGTAACTTTAAATCAAAATAATCAATATGCCACCTTGGCATATTTGGGAACAGCCCGCCCCAAGCCCCATCATTCCCATTGAATAGAAAGAAGGTATCTTGGATAGCTGGTAGGCAGTTATGTTTTATTCAATCATTCAAAAACCATTTATGAAACAGCTACTGTATGTCACGGAAAGCACTATTATAAATGCTAGGGATACACAGATTAACAAAAACAAGGCCTTAGCCTTGTGTAAGTTCATATATTGCACTGTATCAGTGCTCTTAAATTGTTCTATTTTATAGGTGGATTTTGTACGTCTACCTGGTTTAATACTTAGCAGTGAATTTTAGAAAAATATTTACTATTATGGTTCAACATTTCCATATAGCCAAAATATACACTTTACGACTTATTTCAGACTTCTTCCTGATAAAATACATACACATTTTTTGGTAGGAATTTTGGGAACTTTTCTACACAGAAAAAAAAAGTCGTGTATTTTTATCACTCAAAGATAATTACTATTGGCATTTTCTTCTAGAATTTTTTTTATACATTTGATTTCAAGTAACAGAAAACCCAACTCAAACTTGTTTAAACAATAAAGAAAATTGATTGGCTCACATGAATGAGAAGTCCACAGGCTGACTGGCTTCAGGTGAAGCTTGATCCTACAACTCAATATGTCATCAAGGACCCGTTTATTTCCTTCCCTCTGCTGTGCTTTCCTTGGTGTCTGCACCATTCTAAGACTGGTTGCTCTCGTGGTCCCTAGATGGCTGTCAGTATCTTCCTGGCAGTAGGAAAGAACGTTAGCATTCTCGGCAAATGTTCTAAGAGCCATTCTATCAAACCACCTTGGTGCCAATGCCCATCCTGACTCAATGATTGAGTCCAACGAACATACTGATTGGTTAGCATAGGTTAGTTACATCACCTTTGAAGGCAGTGAGATCAGCTTCTCTTGAATCATATGAATCTCTAAGGAGAAATTGGTACTGACAGGAAGGGGACAGGCAGTTTTAAAGAAACTAGAAATCATTTTAGACATATTCAAACAACACATTTTAAGTCACTCTAAACACTTGTACTATTTTATCTTCCTCTTCTTTACTCATCTTTGATTAGACTCTATGGATGGCCCAGAGTCCAAATTTTTCAAGGGAGATCATCCTCAAAATTTTGATAGAGAATATTAAATAGGTATTGAAAATTATGACACAGATCTATATTTCTGAATAAAAATGTTATATATTAAATGAAAAAGGTTACTAAAAATCATGTATATGAAAAATAATGTGTATTGTATGACCCTATTTTTCTTAACTGATTTATATATGCATAGGAAAAAGTGATACATATATAGTAAAACGTTAACAGAAGTTATCTTAGGTGTTGTGATTTTCACTTCCTATTTTCAGTTAACAGTATATATACGTCAGCATCTCACAGAATGACTGGCAGACATGATAGTGGAATTAAATTATTACCTTATGGCATTCATCAGTAATTGCTTATCTAAGAATGACGTTTTTTTTTAAATTTTATTTATTTATTTATGGCTGTGTTGGGTCTTCGTTTCTGTGCGAGGGCTTTCTCTAGTTGCAGCAAGTGGGGGCCACTCTTCATCGCGGTGTGCGGGCCTCTCACTATCGCGGCCTCTCTTGTTGCGGAGCACAGGACCCAGACGCGCAGGCTCAGTAGTTGTGGCTCACGGGCCTAGTTGCTCCGTGGCATGTGGGATCTTCCCAAACCAGGGCTCGAACCCGTGTCCCCTGCACTGGCAGGCGGATTCTCAACCACTGCGCCACCAGGGAAGCCCTAAGAATGACTTTTTGATGAAGTCCTTCATCTCTGTAAACACTTTGTTCTTAGAGTCATTGTCCCCCTGCCAGCTGCTTACTTGTCCACTCCATACAGATATCTCCAAACCACATCTTTGGCTCTGTTTTTTCTCTCTCTTGAGCTTCTGTTTTCTCTTTAGGTGTCTCCTAGAAATCTCTACTTACATGTGCTGATACCTTCATGAGCAGTTAGTTCACAGGACAGTGAGCACTTAGACTCTCATTCACTTGCTGGCTGTTCTTAGATCAATGACTTAATCTCCAGGACCTCAGATAAAGAAGATGATGATAACTTCATCAAGAGAGGAGACTAAACTAAGTTTCTTGAGGTTTTAGATTTTAGGCCTGAAACCAAATTCATTATCTTCTTGTAACCACTTCCCTCACTTGAAAGATTTCATCTTCAGATAATAGAACGATAGGAAACAGTAGAACTTCAGAACTAATAAGGATGTTAGTCTCCCTAGCTCAATTCCTTTTCTTTACTATAATGGATGAACAAATACATACGTTCATTATCTCCTTCCTTTTCTTGCCCTATCAGTAATCCAGTCCCATCAGTTCTCCTTTTGTAATGTCTCTCAAGCCTCTTTCATTCTTTTCATTACCACCACCCCAGAGTACATCTTTATTTCCTCGTGGCTTGGTTTTTCCCAAAGTCATGTTTTTCCTGCTTTCAGTCTTTCAACTAATCCTGGGAAAGCTTCCAGATTGCATATCCGAAAATAGTGTGATCACTAAGACATGTTCTCATGAAAAAAGAATTTGATGGTTTTACTGTGGTCAGAGGATAGGTCCAAACTCTAAGGCTAACCTAAGGAACTTCCTAGAGGTTCACCCTAACTTACCTTTCCAGGCCTATCTTCCAGTATTCCGCTAAAAGTTAAAGCTGAATAAATATTTATTTAATTGAATTAATCTCCATACTTTCTAAACACAAACTCTTTTAGCTTTGAGATATAACCAGGAGATTAAAAAAAAAAAGCAGCCAGGTTCAAGGGAAACAGGGAAGCTGTTAAAAGTTAGGAAGATAGAGAACAAGGGTGAAGTGAGGAGAACAGGAGCAGAATTCATGACTTTTCTACGTGTTCAGTTCCTGCTCTACAGTTTTCCACCAATACAGTTTCCGCTCAGTACACTGAGGGGATATGGATGTCGTTCCCCCGACAATAGAAACACAAGCAGTCAGGGACTGGGGGCTTATTCTAAACCAAGCACAGGGCTAAAGCTTTACAGACATTTTAGTCTCTGATTTAGGAAGGTCAAGGTCACACTGCCTTGAGAAAGGTGAAAGGCAGGAGTCTGACCCACGATTAAAGACCTTGCTTTAAACTGTGCTATAAAAACGAGTAGGCTAATCAAGAGAGGACTTGGCCGACCACACGAGGCTGGGGTTAGGCGGAAAGACAAGAGGCTTCTGCACCTGAATTTACGGAGAGGAAAACGAAACGACAAAGCGCCCACGGCAGCCGCCATTTTGCGGGAGCCGAGCGCCCGGAAGTCCCGCCGCCGGCGTCTAGCGGTTGGGAGGCTCGCAGCCTGCGGCTGGAGGCTGGGGTACCGGAGGACCTTGAGCCTCCGCATCTCAGCGGTCGGGGACGGAGCCAGTGGGCGGGGCCGGGGCCGCGCGGTGTAGTCTCGCGGCGGGAGGCGGAGCCTGAAGGCGGGGCCTTGGACGGCGCGGCTCTGTGGTTCCCCCGGCCGGGGGCGGGGCCTGGAGGCGGGGCGGCGGCGCAGGGAGGTGCTGACCCGGTCCCAGCTTACGAGCGCCTCACTTTCTCGGAATGTGAATGAGCTGCTATAGCCGGCCGCTGGCAGCCGGCAGCTCTCGGCTAGGAGGGCTGGGGTGGGAGGTGACGGTGATTTCCTCCCTGCTTGACCCACCTCGAACATCGACTCCCTTCTCCCGCGGCCCCGGGGATGCAGCCGTAGCAGGTGAGATGGGCCCCCGGGGCGCCGACCTGCGTGGTCCCGGCTCGGCTTTGCGGGCCCCTGGTGACCCCGCTCTCGCCCCTCGAGTCTGAGCAGGTGGGCAGCGCCCAGACCCGCAATCCGCTGCCTGCGCCTGCCCGCCTCTGCCCCGCAGCGCCCGCCTTTAGGACGTGCGGGGCCACCCGGGAAGACTTACGTAGGGGAAGGGGAGGCTTGTCCCCTTTGGTGACAGAGCTGCCATCCCTCAGTTTGAGGAGCACATCATTTACGTGCGTCCACCCTACCATTCTCAGACTCTTCCCTTTATTCCGGGGGTTGGCCTCAGTGAATGCCATCCTGGGAGCTTCTGCCCAGGTACTTGGAGCGTTGCACCAAATTTTCTCCCTTACCCCTTTTTGGAGCATTTCACTTACCATGCTTTGTGACTGCCATGCCCTGGGGAAGCTGAGCGACCGACTTTGTATCCCAGGCACAGAACCAAGGCTGCCTTTACACTTCCACTGCTGGCTGCCCAGGCATTGGGTGGCAGCTGTTCTTTAGGCGGCCTATTTGGTTAAGGATTCTCTACATCCTTATCTTAGAGGGCCAAAGTCTGCCTCTGCCGACAAGAGAAGAGGCAGTGCTCAGCACTCCCTCCCCACTCTGGGTCTTTAGGGAAGACGTTCGGTCCCCTGCAAGTAGGTGGGAGTGGGTGGATGGTGTGACTGCTGGTGTTGAAGGGTGCTTGAATAGGACCACACTGTATTATGCTTTTCCCACCGGAGAAAGGTTACTGGGTGTTTGAGAAATAGCTTAAGAGTTTAAAGCTTTCTCTTTGAAACACGTCAGAACCCTCCTCCCCATTTTCACTTAATAGCAGTTGTTTACAATGTTAGTGGTTCCTCCATGTTATCTAAACCAAATATGAGTGGCCAGAAGTGGCTGGTCTATAGCATTTCTCTGCTCCCGCCCCAGTGAGTGGTCTTTTAGTGTGACAAGCCAACTTTTTTGTTCTTTAACAAGCCTTGTTTTTAATGAGATGAAAAGACTGGATGCTATTTTTTTTTAAACTTCCATTGCTCTGGCTCCTGTTTATTTTAAAAGAATGCTCTAAGAAGTGTATTCTCGGGGCTTCTCTGGTGGCGCAGTGGTTAAGAATCCGCCTGCCAATGCAGGGGACACGGGTTTAAGCCCTGGTCCGGGAAGATCCACATGCCGCGGAGCAACTAAGCCCGCGCGCCACAACTACTGAGCCTGCGCTCTAGAGCCCAAGAGCCACAACTAGTGAAGCCCGTGCGCCTAGAGCCCCTGCCCCTCAACAAGGGAAGCCACCGCAAGGAGAAGCCCGCGCACCGCAACGAAGAGTAGCCCCCGCTCGCCGCAACCGGAGAAAGCTCGTGCGCAGCAACGAAGACCCAACGTAGCCAAAAATAAAATAAATAAATTTATTTTTTTAAAAAAGTATATTCTCTTCCTGTCGGAAAAAAATTTCAGATGAGATAAAACTTTGTAAGTCCTTTTTGGTTATTTTGACTGCCCCTCAATTAGCAGATATTGCTTCTATAATATCAAGGAACATTAAAAGAAACTTCATGGGAAGGGGAAGATTACTTTCCAAAGTTTTTCTCTTAATTTTTGACTACCTGAAAGTTAAACCTGGGCCTTGCTACAGCTATTTGACCATCACCTTGAGGGAAATAAAGAGCTCTCCCTTCCCTGCAAACAACTAAGATCAAACTAAATTAAATTGAACTCCTCTTAGTTGTTTGGTATAAAATGAAAACTGATAACCTTACAACCCATCCCATCCCTCTGTTTTAGTTGGAGGCTCTTTAATACCAAGTATGTTTGAAGAACTGCATAGAACAATGAATTATATTTAATTTACTACCATTCTTCTTCTTATTAGGACACACAACTCCTAATGGCAATTGCTACCATTTCTTGAAGGCCTACTTTGTGATAAGCTGTGTATAAAAGCTCCAATCCTCACAACAGCCCTCTAAGGAGGTTTTTACTCTCATTTTACAGTTGAAGAAGCTATGGTGCAGAGAGGCTGAGTTACCCGAAGAATTGATAAGTGATAGGCCCCAAATTGGGTTCAGGCCATTTGACTCTTTTCACTGAACAACTGCAAGTTTAGTTAAAACTGTTGGTTTAAAAATTATTGGAATACATTGATATGCAAGTGTGGTACAAATAAGGGGTAGGGAGCAGTGTAAGTTATAATGCTCCAGGAAAAGAAATATAGGGAACTTTAAAAAAATAACAGGAGACTGGAGTAGTTTATCACCTTAATCTTTAGCACTGCCTTTTCAAGTCCACATCTCTCAGGGGCTCCAAATGTTTAACACCTTTGTTCAGTTGTTTACCAGCTCATTACTTTAATTATGGGTACCTGTACCAATCAGTAGCTTTCCCAGGATATAATTTGATGCTTATTTGGTAAACTTCAAGTATGTGAGTATTACAGGTTTTGTGTATATTGACCACTTCTATCTAATCCTAGTAGGAAAATATTTGTGCTGATCCAGATTAAATGTAATGTTTTAAAACGGTTCAGTTTATACCAGGGTCGCACAGAGAAAATTATCTCATCCACACCCCCAGTTGTATCAGTTGTTGGTCTTTGGCCTGCCATCTGAGTCCTTAATGTGATGTGGGTGTTTGAGAACTTAACCTGGGCATTATACATTTCAGGAAGCATAAGCTTTTTTACTTTCTACCTTATATAAGGCTACTTTAGATAGTTAACCCAGAATAATCACTTAGGAATTGGCAATTGTCACTATGTTAGTTTCAAGTTACTAATAAAAGCTGGTTAGTTGAAGAGTTGTTCAAACCTAATGTTCATTGTGTCCCTGGCAGCAAGAGGAAAGTCTGGTAAGTATTGTTATATTAACACAAAGTTTTCCTTGCTTCATTTTCTGAACATCTTTAGAACATTTTACAAGACATTTTGTGGTCTTTAACATTTTATGAACAGCTTTGGAACATTTCAGAACACATTTTGTGGTCTTGGTGAAAAACTTAGAATACTTAACATTCAGGAAAAAACAAAAAAACAAAATTCTGTCCATGAAGTAGATAGTTCCTAAGAAAGAACATTGATCCACTAAAGGGTGAAAGGTTTATTTAAGAGCAGGTGATTATTTTAGTCTCCTAAATCTC